>NC_137620.1:32682961-33025461 GCF_963280865.1 Gymnoscopelus braueri | reverse complement strand
ACTCGAGCTCGTAGATCTGCTATTTTTGAGAAATCGTGAAAATGTTTGCAAATCTTTGAATATATATTTTTTAAAGCAAACATTTGTAACTCAAATCTTTGCTTCTGGGGGGTCCCTGGAACAAAATATTTTGATATGGGGGTCCGCGGCCAAATACATATACATTTTGGGGTCCTTGACATGAAAAAGATTGAGAACCACTGACATAGTAACATACGTTTTTTCAAAAAACAGTTAGGATTTAGAAGACATTTTGTAGAATCGGCCTCAGGTCTTAATGGGTTAATAACAATACGGAAGCAAGCACAGGGAGGGGGGCTTGGCTGATGCGCTGTTGTCTCATGCACCAGAACAAAGGGTAAACTGAGCCTTAATGATATAATGATAGTTTATAAGGGGAACTAAACCCTTGGCCACTTTTGTGAGTTCGGTGCCTAAAGTATAGAACCCAAAAATAGCCCATCTATAAGCTCACAACACACTTGCAGATCTGCTATTTTTGCCGAATGTTTGCCCATTATGACATGCCCAGAATAGGGATTCCAGGGTTCATGTGGACAGTGGTTGAATGTATTAACTGCAGTTATGTGACTTTCATCACAGACTAGTATACCAAGGCCCTTTAGATGATTTGTAACCTTTAGATGGCAGCAAACTCACAAAATTGGGCAGGTCACCATGGCACGCGTCTTGTAGTGTGTGTGGGTTTAGGATCACACTTAGGATTCAAATCAGTTGCCTCCCGATTGAGGCTCAACTTGAATTTTTACAACAACTTGAATCTGAATGTCAGTCGTTAAGCGTGCGATTTGTCTTCTAGTGTGGTCAAGGGCCAGGCATTAATATTCTGGAGTGGTCTCAAATCAACAGAGCTCCGTGCTGACTCGGTTCTTAGTGGTTGAGTCATTTCCCACCAATTCTACCCATCCTGTCTATGTAATGCGGAATACGATAGCTAAATTAATGTAGATCTGGGGCAAAAAAACGTATACGTCCTACAGGAACACTGTGAAAAGCAGCCTGGTACCACAGGATCTGTAAGGGCTTTAAATAGCATGCAACCTCCTTTTTGTTTGCCTTTACTCTCTGTGGGAATCATACAAAAGCCAAGAGAGAAAGCAGGAAACTCTGCATAAAAGCACCCACATAGAGGCCGCTGTGAGGTGCATCAGAGGAAGAGTTTTTTTTTGTTTTGCGTTCCCACTTCAAGTACTTAATCATGGTACTTCATTATGGGCAGCCATTAGAGGCCTATGAGTCAGTCCCTCTAATTCACACCGCAAAGAATTATAGTGCGCTTGATTGAATTCAATGTGCTATATGGCCAGTGCCAAGCTTTTTACCCAAAAATGAATGCATGAATCACAGGTTTTCGGGCGCTGGACGGCATCAGTGGATCACTTCAGATAAGCAGGAAGGGAGCTTTGATTGTTGCAGGTTGGTACTGTTGTGATATTGCATTTGTTTTGAGCCATCAAAGACACACTGCCAAGTCAGGGAGAATAATAAATGAAACATGCAAACAAAACATGTTTTTAATTCCTGTCCAGTAAGTGGTCTGATTTGCACCTGCTAGTGCTATAAGTACAAAAACTCTGTTCTACCCGGTACTTGATTTAGTCCCAGCCAAAGAGGCGAGACCAGCCTCAACTTTATTGCCTCGGTCTGTTTACATCAGCTTAATGCTGATGTTTTAGTTTCATCTGAACAAGCACTTAAGTCGACAATGCTATTTACGACCACCAGCTACTGCTGCACCAGTGGGGAATAGTCTTTTTCTGAATGCTGTAATGTAAAGAAATGATTTTTGTACACTAAGTAGTCTACAACAGTACCTCTTTTATATTCTGTAGTACATCAGTTGTTTGTAAATTATTCTTTGAGATTAATGAAAAACCTAAAAAGTGGGTCTGATATCCACAGCCAAAATGTGAGAGGTAGTCATTTTCCGTGCGCCAACGTCACACTGCTAGAATCCCATTTTGGTCAAAAGTAGTGATTGCTGGAGTTCTTTTGAACAATTGCAATGAATGTCATGTGCAAAACCCATCATCATTGTAGACAGAGCTGTTCTCTTTTCATTTGGTTGTTGCACACCAGCGGGCAGTCCCCGGTCACACACACAGCCTCCGCTTGTAGATCTGCTATTTTCGGCGCGGGACACCACCGCACACCGGAGTTTCAACTATAGGCATAAGGATCCTACTTCCACTTTCTTATTGCTCCATCACTCATCCTTTCCTTTCGACTCTCCCTCTCTCCGTCCCTTTCTCCTTTGTATTTTGCATCGTGCCCCGTGTCACCGGGCACACCTGCTTCATGCAGCTGTCAATTACGCCACTAGAGTTACAGACTGGCACGCAATTAGGGTCCGCCTCACGCGCTGGCCTGCGCTGGTAATGAGTTTCCCCAGTCATTGATCAAAGTCACAATCACACTCCAGCCCAGAGTTTCCCAATTAACTTTGCCTTTTTTCCCCCGCTATCCGGAGAGCATCTATGTTGAGCCACCAGAGACCGTTGCTATATTTATATGCCAAAGCACAGCCCTACTTTTCTCAACCCTAAAAAAAAACAAGGGAGAGGATCTAATTTCAGGTGTGGCTATTTGTTAAGTGGGATCTGTGGAGGGAATTTTAATGTGTTGTTTGGTTGGATTATTAACACATCGGGTGCCAAACACGGTCTGAACCGTGTTTGCGCAGAGTAGCGGTCCGGTGCCGAACACGGTCCAGACCGTGAAATATGTCTTTTTGTTTTTTTCGTTTTTCTCCACACGGGCGGGGCTAGAGCAGCTCTGGGAGTACCCATTGTGATCTTGAGAAGGATAGGCCAGATAGATCACCGGAAAAAAAAACATGGCTGCCATCCACTTCCTGTCTATTTCCTTCTTTAAAACACCTATATCTCCGAATCTGTTTCCGGTGGGGAAAACCGGTCATGCGCGATGCGCGATCCCCCCCCATTGTAACTCGCGAGTGAAATGTTATCGTTCCAGGCTGTAGCCAGGGTCATCGCGCAACATGAATGGATGTTTTTTTTTACATGGATTTGCTCCTCGTGGAGTCTAGAGCTTTAAACAGCAAAGCGCAGTCAATGGGGAGAATGCTGGCACCCAACGTAAGTTGTTATGAAAAAATGCTGGCACCTGATGTGTTAAGGAGGTGGTTAGCCCTGTTAACAAGACTAGCATATGAGATAATGACCTTAGAGCTGAGTTTTACATCTTAAACATGATCTTATAAAAAAATACGTGTACATGTTTTTAAATATGTGTAAAACTACACGCTTAATTTTCCCCCGAAAAAAGTTGTTCATATTGTAAAATGCAATTACAAGGGCATGCATTTGTCAGTCTAGCCATCCCTGGCTGGGTGTTTCTCTCTCTATCTGACAACCTCTGAAACTTCTCTCCCCGCTGCTATACACATCACATGAAGGAGCTCTCATCTGATAAGGTGATGGACACACTACGTCTACTTCTCATTATGCAAGTGTCAGGGCTTGAGTAGTGGGCTTCTTGGCACATAATAGAGGTATGACACCGCTTGTTTGTTTTCCCCCTGGATGTGTGAGACGCACTGGAGTACGAGAGTAGAGTCGGGGGTTGGGGGGGGGGGCAGGGGGTTCGAGTGGGGAGGAGAGCAATGGAACAAGTCGAGCATGGTCGCACACAGTGTTCAAAAGCACCAGGTGAGAAAGGGTTCCTGTTGATTGACAACCTGCTTGCAGATGGGATCCTCCCAGTCACATGTCCCTATAGCTGTCTGAATGGAAATGGCTGCGGCTGACTGTGAGAGGGGGGGGGGGGGCTACGGAGCGAGGTCGCAATCCCCCCCGTCTTTTTTTGCACAATGCAGTCGTGCAATCGCACGGTCTTCGCTTCGTCTGAGTCTAGTAATTCAAAATTTAAACCTTTCAGACCCGGTTAGCTTATAGCGCGGCACTCATAATCGTGAAAATTAGTGCAAATCTTTGAATATCAATTTTTAAAAGTTTATTACAACTTCTGGGGGGGGGGGGGGGGGGGTCCCTGGAACAAAATATTTAGAGATGGGGTCAGCGGCCAAAATTCATATAATTTTGGGGGTCCTTGACGTGAAAAAGTTTGAGAACCACTGATTATAGCAACATCATTTTTTAATTTTCAAAAACCTGTTAGGATTTAGAAGACATTTGTAGTATCACCCCAGAAGCAAAGATTTGAGTTACACAAATGTTTGCTCTGAAAAATATATATATTCAAAGATTTGCTCAAAAATACAAGCTCATAGCGCGGCACTCGGTGCTTGTAGATCTGCTATTTTTGAATGGCCCAAAGAAACCTGAAAAATTACACAGATTCTTTCCCGGTCTGAAAGGGTTAAATTGGCTAGGGGGCACATGAGGAAATAGTACAGAAAACATGAACTGTTGTAAATTTGAAGACGAGGAACCAGCCACTCCTCCAGCTAAGATGGAAATCTGTGCCGTGAGGACGTGGTAAAGAATTAATTTCTCTTCATGGCTCAGTAGTGAAGACAACCAGGTTGAGTAATGAGGAGAGGAAGCCGTGATAATGGAATTACAGATGACTAAACGGTGTGCGTGTGTGTGTGTGTGTGTGTGTGTGTGTGTGTGTGTGTGTGTGTGTGTGTGTGTGTGTGTGTGTGTGTGTGTGTGTGTGTGTGTGTGTGTGTGTGTGTGTTGGGGGGGGGAGTAAAGGATAGCATAGATAGATTTGGGTTGAGGAATGTCTAACTGGGGTTGTTTGTCAAATGATTTTGATAGCCTACACTACAGTTTGTCACCTCTTCTTGAGATATATCAAAGCACCATGAAGGTATGGTGCTTTGACCCCCTGATCAGCTGACCGCAAGGGGTCGAGGTCACCCTTCATTATCTGGTGGACACAGACTGGGTTTTGTGTCAAACTTGATTAAGGTCCAGTTCATAAATGATGGAGGTAGAATGTTATCGTGTCATGGGGGGGTTCCATTGCACCTGCTGGCAAGGCATGTACTGTTACAGCCCCCAGAGCTGTAAATAGGTGTGCATGGTTGGCGGGGAGGTTGATTTTTCTCTGTCTAGTATGGGTGGGTGGCTGAAGCTGGATTTAAATCTCTAATCCTGGCTGTTCGTTTTGCCCTGATCTAACCTCCTGTGGCACACAGGATCACATTGTTGCACACAGTATACCAAAACAACATATGCTTTGTACGTAGTTTGTAAAGCAAATGGGAGCAAATTAATATTCATCAAGCCCCAAAACCGGAACAATATCACTCCCACTGGCTGGTGCTGAATGAAAACATATGCACTGTACTATCTATGAAACCTGGCTCCAACTGTACACGTTATGGCTATAATACACAGGCAATTACTGTGAACCCTCAGTGAAACTTGCAAATGGTTATTTTTGTTCATAGTGCCAGAAAGAGCCTTAACTCTTCATGTCATGTAAAATAGCTGTCACTCAAATTACAGGTCATTCCGGGCCCGGGGTCAATTAATTTGATTGCAGGTTGTCGAGGCAACAATTTTTTCGTCAAACGGAGTCGGTCTAATGAAGAAGCGCGGTTGACAGTTTCGCTTGCTGAAGATTTGCATACTGTCAATGATTAAAAGAAACCTTTAAAAAAAGAGCCATCCTGTTTCTTCCTTCAAAACATTTGTTTATTTATGAGACTCACACGGAGTGTCTCTCTTCAATTCAAAATCCACTGCAGATGCTAGTTCCCAAGGTGGAAACAGAATGACATTTTACGTTCTAATAACCGCTGTTAAAAATGTGTCTTGTCTGTGTAATGTTCTGTAATGGGTATATCCACAAGGTACGCCATATTACACTCCTGCATTGTGCAATGGCACAATACCGTAGGAAAATTACAAAGAATAGCCTATGATTAGTATAACAAATTCATGTAATGGAAAGAAATGGCGTGAATATAGATTGTATGCAAATCAAACTCAATAAAACTAAAATTTAAACTGAAGAAAGGGAATCCCAGAATGGAGAAAGATAATGAAGTTAAATGACAGTCAGTCTATCTAAATGACTACATATTCATCCGTTTAGCGGTACAGTAAATTGTCTGTTTTCGTTGTAAAAGAAAGAAAAACACAAAAACCTGACATATAACTGCAAATAGGTACAACACTGGTATCAACACAGCAAGATTAATTCCTGCACGTCAAAGTGTCGAGCTGAACAACCCTTCATTCTGTAGCATGCGATGCTTGAATGAGAACATTGATTTGAAAAACTTAACATCATACTGTGCAATTGTCTCCCAGGATGCTAGGTCTCCCAAAAAGTGATTTATTGGTTTGCAGATATTTCATCGCTATGAAATGAATTTCCGGAGTTTTCAGAGGACGAGTGACAGTATGTGATACTAGTACCCAAGTTTCATGTTTGACTTGTTAAAACTGCAAAAGGTATGTTTTAACTAGTAGATTTTCGGGGGTAAATATTGGGAGAAAAACAGACTCATTGTTTGAATTAAACAGAAGGGTAGGGGAGGAGGTTCAAAGGCCAAGGTACATACACGCACGCACATGCGCGCGCACACACACACACACACACAAAATCAGATTATCGTGTTATCAGCTAGCCCAGCATCGTCAGGGTCATTCACGACACGTCCATCCAACACCGAGTTAAAAGTTTCAGTACCCAGTACAAAAATGGAAACGAACTGGAGAAGGACAAAGCAATTTCAGAACGTTGGTACAGAGAAGTGTGTATGCATCTATTTATGAATAACCTACTGACGCTGTCCGTGGTGCTATAATGGCTCCGTCTCTCATTCGGTTTCTGTTTGTGTTTTGGTCCCAATGGAAATATTGCAGGAACAGACGGTACTTAAATGTTTCTGCGGGTGGGAGCGGACAGTCAGAAATAAACTGCTGATGTTAGGTGATGAAACCATTGTGGGAGTCGGGCAGGAAGGGTCAGACATTCAGCGGGACTAAGAAAACAATCCCGTGCAAGGCTCCCTCCCGTCCGCCACCCATTGAGGTTTTGGTACCCCAGCATTAGATGATCAGCTATGATGTCAGTATCGTGACACCAGGCATGTCCACATTTAGGCATAATCCAGGCACTTACACTACTTACACTACGCACTGTGACGTAAACCGTTGCCCAATATTGTTGATTTATGTGACGTTCTGTCCACATTTGGGCTGATAAGCTGCCACGTTATCAACCTTCCCATCATTGCTTGGGGTTATTGCATTGACAACACACCACAATGTCATATGAACATACAGTATCTGTGCGCCCACATGTTTAACTTGAAATTGATATAGTATATCAACAGTACGGTATATACTATAATAACCCACCATTGAAATGCCCTTGAGCAAGGCACTTACAGTAATTAACCAGTGGAGTTGCTCAGTGGCCAACAGTGTGAGGATCGCCATCCCCACTACCACTTTACTATACGGAGTGTCACTGTGCATGAATGCTTTGGGGGGCGCTCCTTATGAAGGGGGAGGGCATCAATAAATGGGTACATACTGTGGGACGGCGTTGCCACTTCCCACCACTTCCCACCACTTCCCATCGGCAGGTGGGAGCAGCTGTCACCACGGCTACTGATAGATGACTTGTTTACCCAGGTGTTTTGCGTCATGAGCTTCCAAAAGTGGCCCACAACAATGAGCAAATAAAGGTTAATCATACATAAAAAAAATATGTAAAGCCAAGGTATATATCACCAAATAATTCCACAGTGCATCTCTATGAGTATTTCGACGAGGGGCACTTAAAAGTTGGCATTAAGAACTTAACTTAGCCCATTAAGACCTGGAACGCATCTGTGTCACTTTTTGAGTTTGAGCTAAAAAGTATTATTTTACACTTTGTCTATTAAAAAATAGCAGATATACAATGCCGCGCTACGAGCTTGTAGATCTGCTATTTTTGAAAAATCGTGAAAATGTGTGCAAATCTTTGAATATATATTGTTTAAAGCGAACATTTTTAACTCTATTCTTTGCTTCTGGGGGGTCCCTGGAACAAAATATTTTGAGATGGGGTCGGCGGCCAAATGCATATCATTTTGGGGGTCCTTGACATGAAAAAGTTTGAGCACCACTGATATAGAAACATACGTTTTTTTCAGAATACTGTTAGGATTTAGAAGACATAACACATGGGATCTAAAGACGACCCACAATACTGTGTTCGGCCACTGTATGTATCTCTATGGTCTGTGGCGCTGTTTTGTGAAAAAGATGTGTGGTCGTCGCCACCAAACAAACTATTGACTTGACTCCTCATACACACACACACATTCCAGCTGATGAGCAGTGTAGCTGGAAATCATTCACGTCTCCTGAATGACTACCATCATTCCATGTTAGTTGTCAATGACATCTCACCAACATAAGGCTTGGTGTGTGCATAACGTACCGTCAATAGCTGAGAGGACATATTTATTTGAGGACATGTATCAAGCTCTGCTTTACTCAACATGGCCATCGTTAGAGCAGGTACATTCATTGATATAGATGATCCATGTGTTTTCTAGGCACAGCATCACTACACCTTGTACTGTACCTTGGTACCGACTTTAGGGTTCATTTGCCGATTTTGTTTGTTTGTTTGTTTGTTTGTTTGTACACTCAACCATTACTCATGGTAAGATGGTGATCTTACAGTGAGTAATGGTTTGGCGTTAGCATCAAAGCACCATTCCTGTCAGACAGGAGGAAGGGAACGTGATTTAATACAGTATGCTCATTAAAGGGAAGATTTCTGATAGGGTTTATTTGCCTTTAAAGTGCAATTCATCACTCAGGTACCAGAGTAATACGGTCGCTACGACACAATGACTTATGGCTTATTAAATTAAACGCATTTAATGGCGCTTTACAGAATGGAAATGACCTCAGCCACACCTTACCCACTTCTTCTGCTGCAGTGGCGCATGCTCCATCGACTTCAGACACACAATGCATGGAAATAAATGCATGCAAAACACGCTGTCCATACCCAGCTCACACCTTCATAGAAGTACGGGGCCCGGGAGTAGATATTTACCTAATGGAAAAGCTTATTGAGGGTAAAAAAATATATAAGTGTAAAACCAACCAGCACTCTGTCAAACTATTTCACAGTGTCAGCATAAACGCACCAGTCTCTCTCTTCACTTTGCAATGAAATTTATGGCCATTGATGACTGATTGCCTTGCTCTGCTCACAGGGCTCTCAGGCTTTTGAAAGTAACCCAACAGCACATTAATTTCTCCCACGACATCCTTTCATGTGCAATGACTTGCGGAAGAAATGAATACTCAGATGAAGGCCAAGCCCAATTTTGGGAGATCTAAGCAGAGCCGACGATAAATGGCCATAAATTGCAATTGGGGGAGAAAAAGTGTTTTGCAAAACTGTAATGCTGTGTGTATGCGTTTGTGTGCATGTTCAAGTATAGAGCATGCACGCGCACGCACACGCACGCACGCACACACGCACGCACACACACACACACACACACACACACACACACACACACACACACACACACACACACACACACACACACACACACACACACACACACACACACACACACACACACACACACACACAGTTATGAGATCTCACATCTACATCAGACTACTCTTCCCTGACATGCTGACAGTGGACAACCTCGCAAAATAAGGTCAGTTATAGTTATGCATGGGGAGGGAATAAGAGCCAATCATAATATCCTCAGAGAATATTTAAGAACATGTATACTTCACAAAATTAGTGAGGTAGAAACGTTGGCTGAGAAGCACACCCCCAAAGGTCTAGTGCCTTGCCAGGGCATGCCCTCCTGTGATCACATGACCCTGGAAAAGGTGGAGAGAGATTTGATTATTAGTACATTGACGCAAGCCAAAGGCTGAAAGTTTTGTGCTCTTGTCAGCCAGATTAAAACTCCTTTTGGCTTTCTTTGTCATCTTTTCAACTTTCAATTTGTTTGTCCTGTAAGTTAACCTCACTCCGTCAAATGAAAGAAGCTTGCGACACACATTTTGTTTCACAGCGTACTTGCATCTGAGACTCCGGGCGCAGAATCGATGACAGACGGAGTTTTATTTTTTCAAGCTACTAGGCAGGTGATTGGATGATCCCGCCCCTAGCAGCCGCTGATTGGTTCGTATGCGCAGCGGTTCGGGCAGCTTTACTCTGTGAGCAATCCCAGACCCTCCTTCCTGAAACCAAATGCAATGCAATGCATGAGATTTCCGGAGGGAGGGGGTGTTTACCAGGCTACCTGTAAGTATCCTGGTGACTTGCATCGTACTGTATGTATATATGTCTTGTCTTGAGCGTGACAAAGGTTGGACCATAACGGCTGTGCGGCATGTTTACACATCGTATACTTGATGTTACTCTGAACCATTTTCAAAAGCATATCATGGTTTGTTTGTTTTTGAAATTTGCTTGAGATAGGTACGTAATCCAATACAGCGCTAAATATTGTTGCGTCTGTATTTTTGGTCAGTCAAGCCACCATTGCCTTTTAGTCCCAGGAGAAAAGATTGATTTACGAACAAAATGAAAAATGTTTGCTCAGTAGGATACATGGCATTACATGTAATGAGGAAGGTATGGTACTTTCTTGTGCATGTCCTGTCCATTTGGTTCCCCGCCCCTCCTGTCAGAGCCAACGAATGCTCATTTGGAGATGGAAAAATAAAAAATAAACGATGAAAAGATATCAATGGGTACACTGATTAACCTGTCATGTTACAGGCAGGTATCCATTAGGCTATTTAATCAAAGTCTAAATGGCATGAAATTGACATTTTCAACCCGTCACCAGGACTCCCCGAGACGCATTGAACAGAACTGATACACGCATTCATGTTTGTTCAGACCTGTACTTCCATTTTCCATCTTAACGCTGCATTGCTTTGGAATGACCCTCTATTATTTCAGCCGGCATTGGAAAAATCACACGTTTCCCCTCTCGCACAATTTGGCAGAAGATCTTAGGGCGTAGAGACAAGATATAGGGTCTTTTGACAGGCTCAGAAGTGTCACGCAAGTGCATGGTAATTATGAGACATCAGCTAAATGAGTTTGTGAAGAAGAAGCGAAAGTCCTCCTTTGTCTTTTGGGGAGAAATAGTATTTACTCTCTTATTGTTAGAGGAAATGGCCCTGCTTCTAGCTAATGTCTCCATGTAAAAAATTGAAAACAAGATATGACACAGTCATATTATACCAGGTTGCTCCAGCGTCCCCGCACGGAACCAAATGGACCCGTGGTCCTGTACCCTTTCGCTCGTGGACAAAAAACGGCCAAAATGGCAGTAAATAGTGAATAGTTTATGAACGGATCTAAATCAGTTTGTGTGCCTCAGTAAGGGCTTGTGTGCGTTGTCTTGTTTTTTCTGGGTCGCTGTTGGAGGCGGCGCTGTGTGTGAGTGTATGAGGAGTCAAGTCAATAGTTTGTTTGGTGGCGACGACCACACTTCTTTTTCACGCAACAGCGCCACAGACCATAGAGATACATACATTGGCCGAACACAGTATTGTGGATCGTCTTTAGATCCCATATTCTGAGTGGACATTGAGCCCTCATTGGCTAAAGGACCAGCCAATGAGGAAAAAGTGCCGCAAAAGTCACGACTAGCGAGCTAGGTGTAGACCAGGTTTTGCAACCTGGTAAAAAAATGTTAATACAGTTTTAGCACCTAAAAAATGTACTACTGATGCAGCACAGAGCATTACATCCCCAACACCTAATCTACAAGGTCAGGGTCAACATTAGTTGATGTAAGATTGACGTATAGAACAAACTTCTTTTTTTCCCCTTTTATCTTATAATGTCAGTGCAAATTACACCCAAACTCTTCACTCGATCGCTCACGTTGTTGTAACTATGTCCTTCCCTAGAGTGGAATATTCCAATATTCAAGTGTCTGCTTGTAAGACATGATCCTTTGGGCGATAATTTGCCATCCCTGGTCAAATTAAGTCTGCAATTACCCAGGATTGAAGCGAACGTGCTTCCTTCGCTGGAGGCTTCTCTAAAGTCAGCAGGTTGGATCAAAAGGTTTAGTATAGCCCCGCACAACTGCCTTTCTTCTTCCTCCAGCACATCGTCCTTTCCTTCTCTCCTCCACCCTCCCTCCCTCCATGCATCCATCCATCCCTCCCTCTCTCCCTCCCTCTTGCCTCTGCTGTATGTCTGTGTCCTCAAGTCACAGGGAGAGAGAGAGAGAGAGAGCACGGTTGTTGTGATGTAGGATTTGATAGATTTGTTTGCTGCTGCATTCATTTGCTCCGTATCAGGGAGCTGACGGGCCGTAAAATGAAAATTTGCCTTAGATTTTCAGCATGACTGTTTGGGGCCAAATGTGAAAGAACTCCCCACGCATTCCAGATACACGTGTTTTTTCTTCTTCTTCTTAAAAGCGCATATATGTAATGGCCGACATTTACAGTGAATATTTTCAGGTTACTTATGAACAGGAAATGATATGGCTGATATTTGTATGTGTTTGTTATTTTTAATTTGAACAGCATACGGTACTTATTGTTTCTCTTGGAGGTATTGATAACTAATCTAACTCAAACTATTTCAAACAACTTGGTGGACCAGTGTCATATTTATTGTGCAAGCTTCCAGCCACAGTGGTGGACATTTACTCAAGTACTGTACTCATAAGAAAAGTTACTTTTCATTAATCTATAATTTATACTTCTACTCCATTACATCTCAGAGGCAGATATTGTACTTTTTACTCCACTCCATGAAAGCTTTAGTTACTGGTTTTCTACAACATTGTTGCTTTGGTTCTGTAAGTATATTTTGATGCCAATACTCGTGTACTTTTACTCAAATAAAATATTTAATGCAGACCTTTTAATTAGTTGTAACAGAGTATGTTTTTATATTGTGGTATTGCTACTTTTACTTCCAGCAGGCCAAAGACCTAAAATCTGTCAATGACAACTATGTAATTTTTGTGAAATAATAATCGCAGAGCAATTGTCCCCCCAGGCTATGGGATATGCATCCTGCGAAGCAATGGACCAGAACAAGCCAAACGGGTGCAATCTTATGGATGTTCTGTGTCAAATACAGGGATGAGATAAGATAAGAGAGAAGATGATTGTGTCATAGGGCACGGGTTCACAAACTTTTCAGGCCGCGACCCCCTCAAAATATTCATTAATATTGTGAAAATAGCCTAACTACAAGCTCACAACGCCTCGCACTGCGAGGCGTTGTGAGCTTGTAGACCGGCTAATTTCACAATGTTTGCCTCTTTCTTATGTAATATTTGACAATTTGGCCAATTTGGTATTAAAAGGGTCATTCAATGGTAACTTTATAAATGTGCAGACACCCTGTACAAAGTATACTGTATGTTGGTTTGTTTACAGTTGAGTGAGAAAACAGCGTTGCACATTAAGCTAATAATCTGGGACCCCCCCCCCACCCAAATCATGTGGGGACCCGACCTACAGGTTGAGAACCACTGTCATAGGGAACCAGCTGTACCCAAAACAATAGACACCAGGGCTGAGCCATGGCAACTTATAATTGTAGTTTATAATATAAATATGCGGAATGTTAACATAGTTTATGGCAAATGTCAACAACATGATGATAACAACAATAAGATGTAATTCTACCGTAATTGTTCCTCAGTGGTCATTTTGGTATTATACACTCCCGTCCCCTTCAGCTTTCTGACCTGATTCGGTAGTTCGGTTTTATGTTCTCGATTCAGGAATCAAATTATGATTGCCGACTTCGCTTTGTCTCTCTCAGGGGAAATAATGTCTTTTGAAGAACTGAACGTTTTCGCCGTGAGTATAGTAATTGACTTTCTGGGGAATCCTCCCTGTGTTTGTCTCGCCTTGCAACCCTGGCGTTTATAGGTCTGGTGTTTGTTTTTGAATCCACTGATAATCACATCAGCAATGTTGTGAGTCTTGTCCCATTTCATCAACTCTGCACTCTAGGTCATTGATCTAGGTACAGTACACACAGTCGCAAGTTAACAATTCAGCATCGCACGTACATACCAACGTAGACGTAGCCTATTGTATGCTCAGGTCCGCTATTGCATCATTTCAGTCCGCGCGGACCACAGCAGAGTCCGGTCAATGTATGATACTGTATGTCTCGACTACAAATTGGCTTTTATGCTATAACATTCTAAAGTCATGTTTGTCCTGATGTGATGACAACATGCTACACTACTTTTCAATATGTTCACTGTTGTCGGGGGGGGGGGGGGGACTTTTCTGTGTGGAGTGTTCTCCCTGTGTCTCTCAGGGTAGTTAATACCCTCACAAAAACATGTAGTAATCCTGGTCGCTATTCCGCCTCCCCCATGCCTGATGGAGGGGAAGGGAACTGGTTGGAATAACGTGTTCCTTCCACGCTAGGTCCTACTGGGGAAATCCCCCCCCCGTCAGGTGACAAGAAGGTCAGTTGGCTCTCATGCATTGAAGGAGGCATGAGCTCGGCCCTGGGCTCCCTAGGCTGGTGGGGGGAGTGTAGCGCCCAGGATCACTTAGAAAATTGGCACCAGGTGAAAAAGGGTTACAAAATCGTGGGATTTTTTTTTTTAAAAGAAAAGAAAAATATATATGATCACTGTTGTCTCCATATAGCATGTCTACTCTTTTTGCACGGTAGTGATGTAATGTCAGTCCTTTATTATCCTTTCCCCCATTTCCCTTTTCATACACTCTCACACCCCTCAAAGCATTGTCATCACATGCCCCAGTCCGATGAAGATGGAGGGAGGTGGCCCGGACCGCTGGCGTAGCGGTCCGGGCACCTTAGCTCAGTGTAGCCTGACAGCGTGTCACGGGTTCGAGTCCCGATCCCAACGGCCTTTGCTGCGTGTTACTCCCCATCTCTCTCTCCCCATTTCCTGTCAGCCTACTTTCCTATCAATAGGCATAAAAAGCCCAAAAATAAATCTTTGAAAAAAAGAAGCTGGAGGGAGGTAAGGCATGCCTCCTGGCGGAGATTTGCGCTCGACTGAGCGCACCTTGCTCATTCTTTTTTTTCTTTAAAGGACCTTACGATTAAAAAATGACAGTTATGGATAGAGTCCTGCTTTTCAGGTAATTAGATTAAATTAAAATGCATGTCGTTGTCTTGTGATGCCCATATTCTCTAATTAAAATAAATGTGATACAAACACGGGGAAACGTTCTCCTGTTTGGAAAACAATTTGAAGGAGAGAAAGTCAAACTGCACACAAGCCTTTTTAAAAGACTAAACAAGGGACCGCCTGACTTAAAATATCTGCACCTGTAGATGAAGTCCGTACGCTGTAAACAGAGTTGTGTCTGTAGGGGCAGTGTTGCACGTTTGCGTCAGTAATTTTTCTGTTCACGAATGTTAATAGAAAATGTGTATCCACAAGTACAAAATGTTTACAGGTTGAACTTGCAAAGTACAAGAACAAACACAAAGTATAAGTTACAAACACAGCTTGTTTTTACCACTACAAATTGCAAAGTACAAACAAACGTCATTGTTTTACAACTACAAAGATGCAAAGTACAAGTATTTGTAAAGTGCAAAATCATATAACTTGAAAATATATATTAATAATATATACTTCTGAATTATATGTATGCATCATGTGTTTTTTTTATTATGAAAATAATAATAAAAAAGGATGCAGCATATCTATGTGGATTCTGCAACTGTATTAGTGTGTGTACAGTAAACTGCATTATACTGAGGTGTACAAAACTACAGGCTGAATGGAAGAAGCCAACACTTGTACTGTATGTAGCCTGCTGTATTGTGTCTAGCTGGTGGGCTTGACAGTGACCAGCCACCATGGCGGTTCCCTCGTGCCCGCATTCAGCAGAGGCGTGAGGTGAAACCAAAGCAGGGCCAGTCACGCCACGAGGAAAGGAGCTCGCAGAGAGCAAGACACCCCATTGCTCTTTCCACACGGTGCCCCTGCCGGTGTCACAGAGCATGCCTGATGATGGAGCACTCTCATTCCCAGTTGAGAGAGCGCTGAAGGTGAGAGTCGGCCAGGGACCTAGTTCTTTAAAACTGCCCTGTCTCTGCCACCTCGTTCAGCAAGATAGATGGACTTTTTTCACACAGAGTCAGATCACTGCCCTGCTCGGCTTTGATAATCAAACCCCTTGTTTGTTTGCGTCTTGCCATCATGAGGCAATCACTGGGAGTAGGGGAGTTAAAAGCCGAGCAACAGTGAGAAGATAAAGGCTGGGATAAACCGTGGCTACTTGCAGTGGACAGAAATTGAAACAGTGACTGAGGTTTTTAAGGAAAGAAATTAACACTTGCTCCGATGATTATTGTATGAAAAAAAATAAAAAATAAACATTTAGCCAACAACAGAAAATGCCCACTCCTGTGGGTTCTCAATAGGAAGATGACAGCACTCAAACGGCACAATCACAATCTGCACAGCCAGGCCCGTGCTTTGGAAGAGGTTTTCCGCTTCACTGTACTGAATCATAGAAAAAGAATCCCTCTTTTTTCCCCAGAATTAGAATTAGCTTTTCAGACACCCGGATAGAGTTCAAGAGTTCAAGGATTTCTCTCTGTAGGTTGTCAAAACGTATAGTATACGTATGTGGACACGCAGAAGCATGACTGCCCAAGCAACCCATGTTTTTTTTTCTTTTTTTTTTTCTCATGGTCTTAGCTGTCAACATGGTTTGTCAACATCCAGGTGTGTTGTAGTCAGTCAAGCCGTGGGGGGCAATTATAAAGGATGTGAAACACCTGGGCTCGTACAAGTGATGGGGCTTCTAGAGCATCCCAGATGACACTTCATGAAAGACTGTTTCATATCAAGAAAAGTACTGTTGCATCCTGGGGGTGCGTATTGGACAGTGGAGACATTTCCCAGCATGTTGTGGGGCGCACACTGTCAGTTTGTTTTCTTTGTTCTATTGTATTATTCTGTTATTATTTGCTATGGTGACTCAGTGAGCCAGATAACTACTTAGTTTTTTAGTAATTTAGCTGTAATTTAGGTGTTAGGGGGGATTTATGCATTATTGTCATGTTCATTTACCATTTATTTTGTCTTTGGTTTGATTTCATAATCATAAGAATAACTACAAGTTACACCTACTCCTCCCCTCCTGTGCTCTGAAGGGGAGGTGAGTGAGTTGGCTGGATGAGACACATTTCTGTGAAGAGAAACGAATAAAAAAGTGTTCCTATAAAAAGTCGTTGTCATGAATGTTCCTTTAACAGGTCTGCCGGTGTCAGTTGTACATTACTTTAAATTGGGCCTAATGGACACACCCCTGGGCATCAGGACTGAATATCTATTTGCTCAATACTGCAGAATATTGGACGACATCCAAGGTCTTGCTTATTTTGCTACACACTGTAGATGCATCGCTTGCTGTGGCTTGGCAGTAAATTCTACGAATGTAAAAGTCAATTTTAACTTAAGTACCCCAGTGATAAGGTTGTAAGGTTGCAATTTAGAATAGCAGCTTTAACACCCACTCCCCCCAGGCACAGTGTAAGAGCTGTAGACAGATCTGTTCAAAGCTAGAACTGGCACAAATCTATGTCTTTAACTCAGAACCTGCAGCCTCCATTAACGTCAAAGAAATTCAAAATTTGTTTTATGGCTAAAGAAAGGTAGCCATAAAACAAAAGAGTGGTGGAAAGGGCGCCCGGGACCAAACTCGTATGGCTACTTGAATACACAAATATATATTGAAGCTACAGTAGTGCACAAAATAAGAAAGTAAGTAACACAGATCGCTGTACTGATACATGCAGTTACACATTTCAAACAAGTTCTTCCTCAGGCATCAACACTAGTAGGCTACATTCAATAGAAAATGTATTAAAATAAAATATATTATTAATGAACACATAATGTTATTTTATAGTACAAAATTAAACCTGCTCTTATATAATCTTGTATAGATATTGCAACTCTTGATATTCCTGTCTATGGTAAAGTTATTTCATGCCTGCTGCTAGTTCAGTTGGGGAAGGTATAAGGAAGGGTCTATGTGACCCAACGCAGTAATTACATGGTCACAGAAAATTGGTCATAAAAAAGGCTCATGCAGATTTTAACATTGTGTTATAGTTCATTACATCCCCAATAATTCTATCATGTCCCTTCATCAGTTGGAACCTTTAAAACATGAACAGCTGAAATCCCTATTGTTTTCTAAAGATAATTGTAATTAAATGTAACAAAAGGTCTTTTGTGTTCATTAATCTCAGACCAGTGTCCCATATCCCAGAATTCATTGTACTTGAATACCTGGAGCTGAAGGAGAGAGAAAGCTCCCCTGTGTCTGTGCTGGAGGTCTGAGTGGTTGGCCGCAGGGATAAGGGAAGGACGACATTGTTGTCACCTCATTTAAATGTATCCCTACAAAAATGTCTATAATGGAACAAATCATTGGTTGGTCACAGTGATCAGTTAAATTATGATTCAAAAAGTATTCCAATCATCACGAACATAGACTACTACCGTAGGTAACAATTTAAGGAATTATCCCCTCACTGAACCCGTGAAAACTATGGCCAACCGTGCAGCAAAAGCGCAGGACAGACTGAGACATTTCCATATTATGCACAGTGCACCGCATGGTGGAGTGCAATGATGTCAACGTTCATGATGGTGCCGATTCCAACCATCTATATATACAAATGGCAAGTGGCAAGTGCGGCTGTGTGTTTGTCTGGGTCTTCAAAAAGTTAAGTTTCGGTTTCACCTCCGGGTGTTGTCACATCCATGAAAAACAAGCGGACCATCATGGGCTCTGGTGTTGCCAAATCATGTGCGAGAAACAAGCACCGGTGTTGCAATGAACGTCTACACGCTCTACTGTCTCTGTCTCTGATGTGCGGGCCAGGCTACTAGACGGGAGGGCTGCGTAGCGGCCCGAACCTCTAGTATTACACAGTTTAACACTGCAATATCAACATTGATACCAATATCTATGACACCTGAATTTCCCCATGAGGCTCAATAAAGGTCTCTCTCTATCAAACAGACAGACAAAAACAAAACAAAACAAAACAAAAGTTTACAAATACAAGCACCCGTGTCCACCTGTCCCGTGTTCCTGGTTGTATCATGTAACTGCTCTCAAATACTAAAAAGATACTTAAACAGACTAATAGTTCATAAATCTTATGTATTTATTTAAAGGTAGTGTAAGTGATTTGCAAAGTTTCAAATAATTGCAAAATGGGTCTATGTTCTGATAGTGCTCGTTACTATAGAGTGTCCTGTCCATATAAAGAGTCTCCATGTCTCTCCAGCTCTTTATAAAACAGAAAATGTATTTTGTATTTTTTTTTTTTTTTTTTTTAGTTTCATTTCCAATTTTATCCAACCAGGACAGAGAACTCAATCAGGATATAGATTAAACAAGTGAAATTGGAAGTGATGACACTAAGAAATGAGCAGACAAAATTTTAACTGGAACACTATACAAATTAAGCTTAAAAATGGGTACTTTCTCCTGATTGGCTGAGATTTTGACACCTACCGAAAAATTTATTTTCTGTTTATTAAAGAGCTGGAGAGACAGGGAGACATCTGTTACTGAACAAACACTCTATAGCAATGATTACTATCAGAATATAGTATTTTAACCTTTTAACAAAATACTTTTTGTTTTAACCAAAAAATATCACTTACCCTACCTTTAAAGTAATGCCTCTTCTGTGAATAGAAAATTCAGCTACAGTGTGTAACAAAATGTCTATCTAAGAAGTCATAAAGGCTTAATTTACAATTTACAGTAGAATGTAATAATTATAAATAATAAAATAATAGCCTAAAAAACAAAGAAAAAAGGAGAGGTAGTCTATTGGCATTTTTTGAGAGCTCATTAAATCTTTTGATCCGAGTGAAGAAGCAAGGAGTCATATGCTTCGACATTCTGAATTTCTATTTACTACAGCTACTATTTAAATGCCTTTTTATAAACAAGGTGCTAAGTAAAGTAGGAAAGCAACACCATCGAGCATCGAAGCTTAGTGCCGTGACTGCCGTCTTTATGAAGTCAAAATGAGCCCACAATGCAGCTCTGAACACCGCGAGAAGTTGAGAGGAGGGCTTGGAAAGTGCAAGTTCAACCGGAATTACAGGGTTGCGGGGTTGCAGGGTTACTGAGCTCCCAGTGCTATATTTGTAACGTACATGAGAGCCTCTCTTACTGAATGAACCTGTGAACGACGTGTATTGCAAATACGTACGCTTACTGGTCTGTGATAAATGCTCAGCAAAAAAACAACAACCCCAGACAGATTATTTAGGAACCAAAAATAGGGTAAAAGAGGTTGTATGGTCACTCTATCCCCATGCCAGATATCTGGAAATGCTCAGCTCGCATCATAACACTTCACACACAGCGAGCAAAACAGATGAAGCCCGATTTTACGTCAGCTCTGGGGATTTGTCGGTGAGTGACGAAACAGGTCGGCAACAGGATAATCGGGCGTGAAATCTTGCAGTGCGAACACAGTATTACAACAACTTCTAGATCTAGACACACAAACCTTTAGATGTGGTTAAAAACAAATATCCCCAAATCTCCATTGCAACACCTTACTTCCTGGACATCTTTTTTCATGGGACCCGAAGAACAAATGTGATTCTTTTGCTGCTTTAGACAGCTTGCTTTTGGCCTAGAGCTACACCACAACAATCAACGGCATCCTCTTCTGGTTGTTGGACAGATAGAGGGGGTCTGTGCTCTGATCACCAAGGAGGGAACGAGCAAACATTTTGTGAGCAGACTGCCCCATCTGCACATATCTGCTCGTGGGAGAGTATTCATCCTTCAGCTAGAGTGACAATGACAGATTTTCATGCCGCTCCCGTCGCACTATTTGCCCCAGCACTGTCGGGAGCATTTAGTATTTTCTTTGCTTCAGTCCAGCTTGCAAAAACACCAAAGCAAAAGTGAATTCTACACTCAAGCCGCTAAGACCCGACTCGCTGAAAGGTTGTCATTGGTTATATGGCCGTCCTTGCCGAACGCGTGGACGAGCTGCCACCTTTCATCCCTCCTCTGTGTTACCTCGCCTACTTTCTCTTTGTCTCCTTGCCTAGTCTCAGCTTGTACCATAAATGGATTTTCATGCATCATCTGAGCGGGTGATGGAGTGAGGAGGGATTTCGGTCGCAAAGCTCCTGTCCTGCATGCATGTTGCCTGGTCTCTGCAGCAACACTACTCCATCTATCAGCTCCTCTACTTTCCTTTCCCTTTTAAGCACTTAAACCTTAGTAAAACTGACCTGAGTTGGGTCTGTACTTTTTTCCCCTCTATAACAAATCTCTTTGCCGGAAATAGCAGATCTACAAGCACGCAACGCCACAGTGTGATGCCACAACGCGAAGCGCTGTGAGCTAGTTGATCGGCTATTTTCGGCAAACGATCTCCTCAGAATAGGGATCTATGGTTTGATCCTCCAATGTGTTGTGCAATGGGGTCACATGTCGGAAATAGCAGATCAACAAGATCATAATGCTGCGCATTGCGATGCGTTGTGAGCTTGTCGATCTTGTTGTTTTTTTGGTGTGCAAAACCGGCACGGAATGAAATGTAAATCAAGCTTAAGGACTCTCTACACTGTGCAAATATGCTTTCAATGTTTTCACTCATTATGTACAATCTATGGACATTATATTATTTGCAATCTGGGAACCCATTCGGTATGTTTTTGCTCTGCGGGGGCAACACCTCCTTTTTTGAGTAGAAACAGGAACTTGGTTTGGCTCCTCCCCTTTCTTAGTCCACTTCTTCCCGGGTGCTTCTGTGTTTATCCCTACAACAACACTACATGTTTAGGGCAACGGTGCTGATTCTGCAGTTAGCTTCATTTGTGCTTGCTGTATGCAAGCACAAATGAAGCCAGCACATAATATACTACTAATGTGAAAAAGGATTTACACTAAGCTAAATAAACAAAGAGTGAGGACTTTACAGTGCATAAAGACTGTGGTTTGTTCTGCCTATTCACTTCACAGAGAAGACCACTAAACAATTGTCTCAGTTTTGGCACAATTTTTTACAGTATCAGCAATCCATCAGACACCCCCTTTAATTTACAACACATCAAGCAGATGTATCTGTACTCTGTACCTCCAAGCCTCCAAGGCTTTCAATTCATGCCATGCCTTTCACTGGTGATCCCATTGTCTTAAGGTATTGATTTTAATTAGCTCTTTTACTCTTAAATCTGGGTGATATTCTGAAGAGACAGTCTTTTAATCTGGGCTGCTCCAGATGTGAAAACTAAGCCCCCTCCCAATCCCGTCTGTCATTTGAAAGAATGGAAGCTGATATTGTTCCCTTTCACGCCAGTCAGCTCCCCATTTGATTGCTTATCTTTTTTATTAGCTAGCCATTATTACTGGCACCAGCCCCTTGGCTTTCATTATCCATTTTTACGCCACAATATTCCCTCTGAATTGTTATCGTAGGCGAGTTCATTTCGTCGCGTTGTTTATGCGTGATTGATTTGTGGCTTGCTGCTCTCCGCCGCCCGCCCCCTTTTTTTCACTCGACTCGCCGGGGTCAGCAGGGTTACTTATTCACGGATGATAGACATCTTTATTAGGGGAAGAGAATGCTTTAAAACCCTTAAGCGCAAGCATTTATCCAGGGCGCAGCATCCAGCGGCCAAACGAGCCGACATCCCCGTGCCCATCCATCACAGACTGGGCCGACGGCCCCGAGTTCAGTCCGTTTGCCCTCGCCGTCAGCCTGAAGGACAGAGTCGAGAGAGAGAGAGAGGCCTGAGTCATGGAGCGAGGGAAGGAGACAGAGCGAGAGAGTAAAGATGAGAGCGCTCGCCGTGACACGACTGGGCCGGAGGGGTGCGTCAATGCGATGCCTTCGTGTTTACCAACAGAAGTTCATTTTTCTGTCCGGAGAGTTCGCTCAAGGTCAGGGTCACAGCATTCAATATGGATTTTTCTTTAGATGTTATGACATCTGACGATTCAAAGATGTTATGAAAGAAGCAGCCTCATTTG
Source organism: Gymnoscopelus braueri (assembly GCF_963280865.1). Lineage (NCBI taxonomy): Eukaryota > Metazoa > Chordata > Actinopteri > Myctophiformes > Myctophidae > Gymnoscopelus > Gymnoscopelus braueri. The sequence goes on along the minus strand of NC_137620.1, from coordinate 33,002,449 downwards.
TGTCCATCTCTCTCTTTCCCTCTAACTTGTTCCTCTCCTCCCTCACCCTCACTTTCTCCGCCTTTGTTGTCTTTTTTGTCAGGTCTCGGGTAAGAGTGGATGATTCTGAAAACATCATTATGGATTCAATTGGGAGAAAAAAAGAGGGCGTCAGCCTAGCCTGAGCAGCCGGCGGCCCTAACTCTCGCCTTTATGTACTTATGGTGTGTGTGTGTGTGTGTGTGTGTGTGTGTGTGTGTGTGTGTGTGTGTGTCTGCCTATGTAATGAAGTTTTATGCCCAGCAGTGATGGCAAATTACATTAGGCCTTGTGAAGATGATGACTCAGAGTGCTCACATTAAGCCATGACTGTGGATGCTACTTGTTTTGTGTTAAGAGCCATCATTCCCAGCCCCCGCGGTGTGTAGCTATAGCACTCTGCTCCTGTTCCCCAATGACAGCCAGATGTCATTTGTTTCGCACTCTTTAGCCTTTTCAAAACGTGTTACATGTAATGCACGGTATAGTCATTATAACGACCGGTTCCTCAGTGTGCGCTGTGCACACATCTACATCATTCAGTACACATGCAAAAACCCATGTACGTGCCATGCACAGTTACACATGCTGTCCGGCAGAAACCAGCTAACTCCGAAATGTTCATTTTTCAGGAAATTTAAAAAGTGGAGTTAAGAGGTTTTGTTCATCATTGATAAGAACAGCTGAATGGACCTCAAAAGGGGGTGGAGCCTGGAGTCAGCAAAACCTCAGAAAATTTGAGGATCCAATGGAGTTAGCTGGTTTTATCAGAAGCTTTTCATTGGTTCAATATTTTGTGTTTACCAACACACAGACGCAAAGGGTGTTCAATGGCCCTGATTTATGGAAAAAAATGCAAAAGCGTCAAAATGGAGTTGCTCTGGTTTCTGCCGGACAGCGACGACATGTATAAGCACACATGAATACACACACACACACACACACACACACACACACACACACACACACACACACACACACACACACACACACACACACACACACACACACACACACACACACACACACACACAATTACATGCAAGGAGTCCGATAGTTGCAGAGATCGCTTGCTCAGCAAAGACACAGCCGTTCAGCCCCTGCCTCCTCCTGAAGCTGGGTAATCCTTTTGGTATTACAGTGGCCTCATAAAGGCCAAACACACTCCTAACAAGCCCCGGAGTTAAAGGAATAATATTAGCAGAGACAGGTAGCTTAACATTTGCTATGTTTATCCACTGTGATCCTCCAGGGTCCACCACTTTAGTTGGCCTGATGGCTTTGAACCCTATTGACCACAGAATGAATCCAGACATCTTTAAGCACCGTCCAAATGAGGGCCATTTGAGACCTATTCATAATTTTAACATTTGCATGGCGGCTCCCTTCATTTTTATTGGGCAGCTAAATGGTCTTGTCCCAGAGCTTTAATTATTAATACTTATTAAACTTTAAATCCAATGGCTCGTGGGCATGCAGTCAAAGGGCTCTGAAATGGAGGTCTTTAAAATAAAATGATATTAGTTTAACTGCTCTTAGCCACATCTTGTATCTTTACCTGGCGGTGCTGCTGATGTTCCAACATACCTCTCATAATGTGTGTGTTTTTAGGACTTCTGATCATATCTAAGTAGCACGAGGGCAACAATTATGCACATAGCATGCAAATGCTGATTCCAAAGTTTTATCCGCACAACAAGAAAGTCTTCTCGTTTTGCTAGAGGCAAGCTACAGTACTTAGAGGTGTCACTATCCATGAAATTCAATGTTCTCCATCTCTGACCTCGCCAGTGAAAGCTAAATGAGAGAGGATCGTTGTAGTGGGAAATAAGATGTGAAATCAAGTGTTCGACTGGAATCTCAGATTCTTCCCCTGGCATTTTTGGCAAATTGATTATTCATGCTCGGCTACCATTTTACATTAGAGCCCCCCAATGCCCCTAAGATGATTGCTTACATGCGCTCAACTGATCTATATATGAAGTTTAATTACCATTGGACAGCCATTAGCCCTTTTCATATAATGGCAGTGTCGCTCTGGGAAGCCGGCTTGACAGCGCCAATTATTGGTTGTTGACGAGGCACAGCCCAAACATTTGGCCTGGCTGTGTATGTTTGCAAATAGCTAGGAGGGGTCAGCGGAAAGTCCAGCGCATAAACACAAGTCCCACGCCCCTGACCACTGCCACCACAGATCAACTACAACGACCGTCGTTATGTTCCTGGACAGTGTGTGGTTTGAAAGGAAAATTGGTGTCAGCCACCTCCTCAAGATAATGTCCACTTTAACTGCGTTTATCACAAACCACTGTAATATAATTTTGCTGTCTGCTTTGGTTTTTATTTATGACGTTCTGCATCGGGTCTAATGATGGTGTGCACGACACTGCAAGACGAGACGCAGTTCAAAGATGACTCACAAATCTCCACAGAGACTTTGATTAGTGAAAACCATAATTTACTTTTCAAGGCCTGATCGATAAGAGTGCTCGCGGCTGATGGCTCAACATGACACGCCTCCAGTATTGATAAGCACTCATTGGAGACAGAGGGGGAGGAGGGGGGGGTGGGGGGCAAGTCCCTTACTTTTTGGATCACAGGCAGCATTCTCGACTCTCAGGTAATGGAACTGTCATTCTGCCTCTAGATAAAAATCGTCTCCCTCCTCTCTCTTTCCCTTCCACAGTCTCTCTCTTTCCCTCTCTCCCTCTCTCTCTCTGTGTGTCTGTCTCTCTTGCCAACCCCTGCTATATTAAAAGGTGCATTAATCTGCAAGGCGGGGACGCCATTATTGAAATACGCTTCTGACTGTTTTCTTTATTGGTTCAGTGGACTAAATCTGAAGAGGACCCGGCAACAATGAGCTGAGAGAAAAAGATTTGCATCACAATGGCAAAAGTCGCCGCTCTAATCAGCAGCGTTATCATGCAGTGTGAAGCCCGGTTTATATTTCATCATACAACGGTGTCACAGCCGATCTACAAGCTCACAACGCGCCGTGGAGGCGACATATTGTGAGCTTGCACGTCTGCTATTTACGGTATACGCATCAACGTTGTACGACGGAGCATACATTTGTCATTACTCCTCCTGCCTCTCGCTCTGCTTCCTGGGAGAGAAAGCCAATCACAACAGTGCTGGCATCTATCTCTCATCTAGAGCCTATCTCATTTTCGGCTCTGTGTAGCGTATATGCAAATATTCCAGGATTGTATCAATCTGTCTTCAGAAAATATTGATCCATAATATTTATGGTATTAGGCATTTGCATTTGCAGTAGTTATGTTCCATACGGTTGGTAACGGAAATATCATTTTTTTTAAATATTTTTACCTGGCTTTTTATTTTATTAATGTATTTATTTTATATGTTGTGTTTTTGTTATCCGTCCTGTGTTTTTATGACTGCTGTGTTTGCCATGACTGCTGTGTTTCCCTGGGATCAATAAAGGTCTGTCTGTCCATCCGTCAATTTATTTTCAGGAAAAATAATGATAATAATAAAGTTTTGGTTAAAATGTTCATGCAGTTGTTTGGACATTCGCACAAGTGGATGCAAATGAGTCCATGAAAATGCACTGACCATACGGATGCAGCTGCAAGCCATCAGTCATGAAAGGGGGAGTACAGATGGTGGGGCAGAGACAGACAGGTGAAATAAGCACCCTCAAGCCTGGCAAACAATGACACATCGAGAAGAAAGGGGTTGTGATTAAGGAGAGAAATCCCTCGTTGTTTGCACACCGTTCCGCCCGACACAGAGGAAAGGTACAAAGGGTGATGTTGACGTTGTCTGTGAAGGATACTGGTAGGAAGTTAGCTGGGGCGTCATCTGTTCATTTTCTCCACAGTGGTCTCCATTAGAGCTAAGGGACGAGAGCAGGTGGACATGGGTTTCGGCCGGCCGGCTATTAGCCGACTGTGCCTCGCTCACAGGGGGGGATCAACACACTGACACGTTACATAATGAGTCACATTGCTGCTTCCTGTGTGTGTGTGTGTGTGTGTGTGTGTGTGTGTGTGTGTGTGTGTGTGTGTGTGTGTGTGTGTGTGTGTGTGTGTGTGTGTGTGTGTGTGTGTGTGCTCGGTGATTGCGACAGAGAGCGGAAAAGAGAGAGAGAGAGAAGGAAAGTATTGGGGTAGAGAGGGAGAGAGAGGTCTCTAGAGAGTCCATTAACTCTCTGTTGTGTGCTCTGGGATGAGTGCCAGGTATACAGTTCCCTTGCTGAGAGAGAGAGAGAGAGAGAGAGAGAGAGAGAGAGAGAGAGAGAGAGAGAGAGAGAGAGAGAGAATATTACCATCAACCACTAGCAATAGGGAAGAAACATTCCATATGGTCATACAGTCCTCGTGATGCTAGTAATGTCCCTGTGGACTGAATGCCAGTTTGCCAGCTCTATGGTCATCGAGTACTGTGACAGCATGACCGGCGAATCACACTTGTGCTACTGATGCTATACAGTATCACATTACATTACTTTACATTGCATTTTTGTCCTTCACATTACGGCTGGGCAATATAATCTGTGTTATATCAATATCATGATGTGAGACAAGGGTCCCTATAGAAAAGCTTTGGCGCAGGGCACCAGTGTTAGTTTTGAAAGCAAATTTTGATTTAGTTTTAGTCATAGTCTTTTGAATAAAATTCCATTTAGTTAGAGTCATATTTTAGTCATCTAAAATTGTTTAGTTTTAGTCTAGTTTTAGTCGACTAAATATCATAAAGATTATAGTTGACTAAATCTACAGTTGATTTAGTCGACTAAAATGTATTTTGGCGGTGCCTTGATGGCGTCACAATGGCTGATTTTACACTTGGTTGCATGCAGCACGACACGTTGTTGTGATCTTGTAGATTGGCTATTTTCAGAGCGCAACACCCGAGCGCAACCAAACATAAAATGACTTGTCTTTTAGTTCTACTGGATCTCTTCTCCACTAGTCCCTCTCTAACATTTGAGTCTAGTTTTTATTTTGTTGAAGACATTTTCAATATATTTAGTCTTAGTTTTAGTCGTCATAGCTTAGTTTTCGTCAGTGAAAAAAGGTAGTCGACAAACATTTTTCGTCCTAGTTTTAGTCGACGAAATCAACACTGCAGGGCACAAATGCAGGGTACAAATTGCATCGGGCGTGTTTCCCCTCCAATTTTGCTAGTTAGACGGCGCTTATCTTGGTCGCTTATCTTGGTTGCTTATCTTGGTGCTAAAGGTCGGTGCACGGCTCTAAGGGGTTGTATTTAGACACTGAATAAGTCATGGGTCTGTTTTGGGTGAAGTACATTAATTCAACCAATCAGAATGTCAGCTCCCATTACCTATAAAGAGCAGCTGTGTCTTAATCATAGTGCAATGTTAGTTAAACCACGGATTTAGCAAGTTGGAGGAGACGCAAACTGCTGAAGAAAATTGCATTCCACCTCTATGGGGTGATGTCAGGAGATAAAAGCTCTCTGCTCACCCAAACATCACCTGGAAAGGAGAGGTGGACCAAACGCAGTGGCTGTGCCGCTGTGTCAGAATCACTGTGGTCAGAATCACTGGAGCCTGTCTCCTTATGTTCAAGAAACAGACATCTGTGATACCTTGACATATCAACTTAATATTCACATCACATGCTCATTCTCAGTTAGGTAATTTTTTTCAAACTGCATGCTAAAGCATGGCAGAGGGCATGACAGAGGACTGCGCTCCGTGTGCCATTTGGTTATTGATGATGACCTTACTGTAGCTACTGAGATGGATAAAGGATGGCATGAGGCTATGTATTCATGACATTTTTACATGACAGAATCAGAATCAAAATGACGGTATAGGTATTTTAACACATGCTATCAACAATAAAATGTATTCAGGCCAAAAATGTATCTCTTTTTCTCTCCCTCTGTCTCTCCTCACCGCTGCTTTTCTTTGGAGACGCATAGCAGTGGCAACTTTTCGTTTTCATTCTCATGAATAGGATAACAACGGACCTTTTAGACAAAAGTATTGTGTTGTTTTACATTCTTTTGCCTAATAAAAATGTCAATCAATCAATCAATCAATCAAGAATTGTTAATAATAGATCTTCAAACTCATTATTTATTATTTGTGTGATTTAATGCGTTGTGAGCTTGTAGATATGCTATTTTCCCTGTTTAAAAAAAAAAAGTATTGTCACAATAACATCATATTATGGTATTGTTGTCACAACATCAATATCGAGGTATTTGGTAAAAACCGACTTCACATTTGGAGCATCTGTACTGTAGATAGTAAAGGCTGCACACCGTAGGCAGGTAATTCGCTCTCCCTGGAGTGAATCAATGAACGACTGTTTAGTGTTTAACGCTTTCAACACTGAGGGGTCTGGCTGCCACATTTGTTTCCTTCTCAATCGCTGCCATATTCAGGTGCATGTTTGCAGAGCCGAGCAGCTTGCATCAATCAGGTTGTTATCTGATTTGGCACCTGGCTTGACCAGTTGGTACAACAAGCTGCCGACGTCCCTGATAAATAAACCTGGGAAGAACCATCCATCCCATCTGCCCCTGCATATGTCATCTGATGTAACTCGGTGGGATGGGACCCTTACTCCTTACAGTGAGTCACAATACTGCCAACTGACACTGTCATTCTGATGCTAGGCTGTGAAGAATTGTTTTTTATTTTTTCATTTAAGCTTTTCAATTAAGAAAAGTACAAATAATGCACTGCTGTCATGACGATGCACTTCAAAGAATGACTTTCTTACAGAGACTTGTGTCAGAACTACATGTATCTCAAATCTAAATGATCTTTATATTAGTATCAGTCGCTTATTTTACTACACAGTATGTCTCCCGGTACAGGAGACACTATGGTAATTTACTCTAATAGCCTGTATAAGCAATCACTCGAGTATTGCATGTTTCAAACCAGTGATATGAAATGCAATAATGTTCCACTTTAACTGTTCTAATTATGGTCTACTGGGGGAAAAAAAGAGTTTTATGTGCAATAACGAATTCCACACTTTGCAAACTTCAAATGCCAGATATTGCTGTGCCGTATAGTTAAGTGCTGTGAGTCACTGTTAGTCGTAAGATGTTTCTTAGTGTTAGCATAACAGAGGTAAATCAATTTAGCTGACAAATTCCCACACAGCACCCAGTTAATGTCAGCTGACATGATGGGTAATATTTTCATTTTCTTCCTCTAAATTTTTTTTTTGTCCTCTAAACCATTTTCAATTACAGCAGCCATTTTCCACTTTAACTCTCGGGATGCAACTCTATTATTTGCTCCCTCTCATAAAGAAACTTCCATTTTCCTCCAAACTTTAAATACTACTTAAGCTACGTCGGCCTACACATCCCCATTTCACCACTGTGTAGGAAAACAGAGACGATAAAAGCACAGGAAATCCTTGCCCCCTTTTCATTATTTATTTCCACAATACATCCTCATTACTTATTATCTCCAGGCAGTTATTATTATATATATTTTTGAATAAACAAGAGATAAGTGAAATCCCCCATCTCTTCCCACAACCTGGGCCCAGACCTGGAGCTCCAGATAATGAATGCAATTAAGGGCTTGCTGCATTAAACCTGTCGGTAAACAGAGGGCTTAGTGCGGCACAGTGTTAGACTGACTGTGTTTTAAGGGTGGAAAGGGAGAGATAGGGAGAGTATAACCATGAGGGAAGAGACATCCTGGCAAAAAAAGGAGAAAGGTGCTCCCACGCGAGTTGACCTAATAGTTTGGTTAAGTTTTAGAAAGAAAAACGAGCTGAAGAAAAGCAAACTTAATTTTCATAATAAAAAAAACAATAATGCAGAACTTTTTTTTAGGAACAAACCCCATCATTATTGGGGGTGATAAAAGGACAGAAAAAATAGCAGATATACAAGGCTAAGAGCTTGTATATCTGCTATTTTTGAAAAATCGTGCCCAACGAAAATCCAACGAAATCTAAAAATGACACAGAGATGCGTTCCCGGTCTTAAAGAGTTAATAAATAAGGCTATCGATTTATGTGCTAAAAAAAAAGAATCCTGAAATTATTATCCAACTGATGGCCGGCGTATCAGCCCGAGCCCTACTGTAGGTGAGCAGGCGGCTCTCGGTTGGATAACATTAGCCAACGACGAATAAACGGTATACTGTATATATTTTCAAATTAATTTCTATCATCATTCCACTCCATTTAAAGGTTGAAGTGCAAACTCTACACAGAATAACAATTATATTTACCTCAAGGTAACATAAACACAATCGCTATGAATGTGACATGATGTCTTTTGCAGATGTAGGGGCAGCATAAAGGCCAATATTCATATTATCTATTATGTCTCCAACACTGTGCAGCCCCCCAAAGGTGCTCCACAAATTAGTGGCGTGTGACACGCCTCCTAGCCTTCTTGACAGTAAATAGCTTGTCTGTGAAGTTTTTCCAAAGAGAGACAAATAACACAGAGTTAAGCCTCAGGCTAAATATACCAAGCAAAACCCTCACAGCAGGAGATCAGCGGGAAAGCAAAACTTCAGAGTTTTTCTGAGATTGTGCTGCCGAGTCTGCCGCCTTTGAAAGATGCGCTAAAACAATTGCATCAACATGCTGGTAGAATACCAGGCCCCTTTTTTGTGAGTGAATAGAAGCAGCCCCATGATGATAGCTTGTGATTTTTTTCTTTTCTTTCTTTAATCTGGAAATCATCTTTCATTTTCTAATTTCCTGAGTGTACTAACAAGGTCCCCTGAGAGTGAGTACTTTGTCAATCACGGTGGAAATCATGGTGGAAATCTTGAGTTGGGCATTTAATGCCGTAAAGCAATGCACAAATGGATAGGGGGTGGCATCTGCTACTGTAGGTAGATCAATGTAAAAGCAATATTTCCTTGGTGGGTTCAGTAACACACCCCCCCCCCCCCTCACACCCACGCGCACACCCACACACACACCCCCCCACACACACACACACACACACACACACACACACACGTTTGTTGCTTTCACCCACCATGATTTACACCACAACATTCCCCATGTTGGCGATATTGTGTCCAGCAATTTATGGGTTTGCGATATCTTGTAGTTACAGGCGCAGCCTCCATTCCTTATCCCTTCACGGCCTTACTTGATGCTCTGTAAACTTCCTTTTTTTTCACGTGAGCTATTCCAGATTATTGTTCTTACTTTTAATGGTTCCCTTGCATAGTGTATGCCTGCCTTCCTTGCGGAGCCTGCCCAACATGCTCATTAATGCACAGCCTAGTAACCCAGCGATAAAGACCCGCTAGATAAACCAGCAAGTAAAATGTAATTTAGTCCACTCATAATAATAGCACACAGTCTGGGGGAGACTGTTCAAGCTTACAACCCTGCCTTGGTCTCATCAGTCTTGGCCAATATAAGGTATTCTGGACGGAGAGGTCATACATTCAATAGCTTCCTTTCACTATGTCCTACTCCTAGGGCGGTGACAATTGTGCATACAACAGACGAGACAATGCTCTCTTTCAACACATAACAAACCCGCCTGGGTAAAACGTGTAAAGCAAGAAAGCATCCTCTCTCGTCTCTGTGGGACATTAGGAAGTGATAATTGCCCAGCCATGAATTATGGTGCCACTCCTTAAGCCTCCACATAGAATTATAGCATAGGCTGTGAGCAGTCAGACCTTATTAAAATAAGCGGTGGTGGCTATGAATCGTACGCGTCAAGAAGGGCATGCTGACAGTTGTAACAGCTTAGCTGTCCTAAATCAAAACACGGGTCAGTAGAGTACTACCTGCTGCATGCAGTGAAGTGAAGGTTGGTGTTGCCACTGAAGCAGAGGAGGAGGGAACAATGATGGACGTGTATTTTGGGAGCTGTAACAGTGGCCTCGTAGGACCCATAAGGCGCAGTAACACCACAGTGGTTAGGTCTTGTTAATCTCCTTACATATATCACTGAGACCACAATCAAGTTAAAGGAGGCAAATGCTTTTAAGGTGATAAGAAACAGTGACGCAAAATACCATTTCAGCACTGATTTAAAATTTGAGCATGCATGTGCATGGATGTGTGTGAGTTTGCATGTGCATGCAGTTCTATGTGCAATTGTGCATATATGATTTTATGTTGCTGTTGAAAATAAAACCCCCGCTTCTGCACCATAACTGGGGGAAAATACATCTTTTTATTTCCTTTCTCATGTGGCAATGTTTCTGCGACTACATCTTGAATGACAGTACAGCATGAGAAGATGCCAGCATGAATATATAATCATAACATTTAGGTGTATCCCTGCAAGGAACCGCTGCAGAAGAGTCATAATCTCCACTGAAAATGTGTTTTTAGTGCAAGAGAAAGTAAAATGACTACTTTCCATCATCTGAATGCCTGCGTGCAACTTGTCGGTTACACCTAGCATAGAGGTAAGGCACAAAAGCCTTTATATCTGTGCCATTCTGCAAATATAAGATGGCGTGCAGATCTTCACGGAGGCAACAGTCAAATAAACCTGTGTAAAATAGTGTCTGCTCCGAATCCATGTTCACAGATCTTCCTCTGTGCCAGTAAGTGTGTCTGACGTCAATTATTTCTGCTTTTTAAAGTCTTACTTAAAAACATTGCACTTTCAAATATTTCTGAATAGTAATGTACTAATGGAGTTTGTGCATGTGTGTAAGCCTATTTGACGAAGGCTGACTGAGAGAGATCCGTAGGTGGGCTAAATAAAAGCCATATTAATGGCCACTGGTGGGAAAAAAAACAATCAAATTAAAGCAAATGACACCTTTTCAGAAAGCCGGCAAGGGGTCTGTCAGCATGATGGAATCCTCATTTCTCTGCATCATTTGGCAGCGAGCATTGCCTCCCCCTTTCCCTGTTCCGCCTTAATGGCCACACAGACGCTGACATTTTGCATAAAAGAAAGCCGAGAGAAGAGAGATTGAATGCAAAACTTGCCTTAAAGTGATCAAAAGTTTGTTGCTTTGCATTACCGCTCCATATTTTGCCCTTAAGTTTAAAGTGCTAAGGATGCAACTGAAAGTTGGAGTTTTACCGACTGCATCTTTGGATGAGGTGTCAGCGGGCAATATTTTTGTCAAAGGTTTGCAGCGTGTTCAAATGTTTAAAAAACCCATTACTGTACATTGAGGGGTATATGACTCTTGACTATATGAGCCTATACAATCTTGTCTCCATTGGTACCAAAGAGATAATGGGAAAACTGTGAACTGGAATACCTTTGCCCGAGAAACAAGACAGTCTAATAACGGTGTACGTTACTGGGTGTGCAGTTTCTGAACAAAGCTGCACAAATCATAGTGTGGTGTTCAGTGGCGAATCCACACTATACAGGTCAGGAGCCTATCTCCTGTTTCCGTAGCATGAGGCAGTTTGACGTACGAGAAGTACACCCCCTGACATGGCACTTGTATGTTGTTGCAGGGACTTACCCCCAATCCAACCCTTGATGCTGACTTCCTAGCAGGAATGCATTGTGTGTCATTTTTACAGTCTTTTATATGACTCGGCAGCGGACTGAACCCCCGACCTCCAAATCTCAGGCGGACACTCTAGCCACAAGGCCACTGAGCTATGTCACCTTGGGAAAAATGGAAATACTGATCTTTATAAATATTTCACCTACTGTAAGTATATAGGGGTGGTCATAGCCATCAGCTGGATGAAGCTGAAACTTTGAAGCTGACATTTTTGAGTTTACGTTTGGGGTTGAGGGAACAGACACGCTCCCATGCTTCACGAGGACATCGATGATATTTGGCCAGAGATGGTTCTGTTTTGTGACATCATGCACGTATAGGGGCAAGCTGGGATTGGTCTACTTTTGAGGAGACACATACATACATACATACATACATACATACATACATACATACATACATACATACATACATACATACATACATACATACATACATACATACATACATACATACATACATACATACATACATACATACATACATACATACATCTATGCATGCAAACAAAAAGTGCTCTGCACACAGCTGACAATATTACCCAACAAGTTGTTCCTGGTACTGACAATATAGTTACACGCCTGTACGTAAAGCCTGTTATCTTTCAGAATGCTTCTGTGTGCGCGTGTGGTGTGTGTGTGTGTGCGCGCGCGCACACACGCGTGTGTGAGTCCAAGCATGCTAGATGCCAGCTCCTCCCCTCGGCCTCGTTCCGTCGGCACAACTCCAGCAGGCTAATTATAGCCGTCAATCACTGCTGTCTCCCAACAGGTTTTTTTTTTTCCTTTTTTTTTTTTTACCCAGCAGCCCCCTTGTGCCCTTGCCCACTGCCGCCCACGCCGCTCGGAGCCAGATTAGCTACAGCCAGGCACGACGAGTTGAGTGCTGCAGATGCAAGGGGCGGGGTTCGAGAAGCGTTGATGGGCTCACTGGCTGCTATAATAGAGATCCTACAACACGTCTATAATTTGTACTTTGTCGTACAATGATGTCGCACACCACAAATAGCCGATTTACAAGCTCGCAACGCGTCGTTGTGAGCTCGTGGATCTGCTATTTTGGGGGGGCGGGTGACACCACCGTACGACAGAGCATGAATTAGGCATTATTTGGAGCTTGGAGGACATTCTCTTGGGCCTTAAAACACTGAGGTGACGTACAGATGGGATTGAGCCATAAAGATACAGGCCTTGACGCTTGCTGATTTAAAGTATAAAGGGTGCCAACTTGCTCGGCCCTCTCTCTCTCTCTCTCCTCCTATCTTTCACTCACAAAAAAACTAAAACAAACAACGTGTACTGTACAAGCTATAGCTTGTGTATCTATTATGAGATTCTGCATACCAGAATTATTCAGAATACCAGACAGGTTTGCCATTATTCAAGTGTTTGATCAGCGCAAGCAATGACCACAATCTCCTAAATTAAACATCTATGTGATTGCCCAACCCAGTTACCCTGGCAGATTATTATTATTATTATAGTCTCTTCTGGAGGCATTCAGCATGGTATTATGTAGTAATGGTCCATTACTATTTATGCAACTAGGGGGCAGTGTTGTCCTTCCTTGATTCCTGTCACAGCTTGTGCGTTGCAGCAGTCAAAGAGATGTGGCAGGATATCATCTCCCCACACGCCCGACTGTGAGGGAGAACTTGGGAAGTCTCTGTGTTGAGGCGAAGGTAAAGAAAGGGTGTGCCCACCGTGGAAGGAGAGCTGGTTTTGTGAGGACACCTGGGTAAAGACGGGGGCACCCCACGTAAGGAAAGGGGTGGTGGAGAGACTATGAAAAAAAGAGCTGCATTTGGTTGGAAAAGATGACTTCTTATGAATGACTGAGACGGGGCAAAATAGAAGGGTAGTGAGAGGATTTGCCCTGCTGTATGTTGTTGGCTGCCCCTGCCTCATACGGTATCATACGATTGCCAACCTGTGGGCCGGGGCCCATTGGTGGGCTGCGAGGGTATTGCAAGTGGGCCCCCGAATAACTGGCAAAACACTTACATGATTTTAATGATGATATAACATTAAAAAATGTATGCAATATGTTTCTTTAAAACCTTGAAAAAATGTGTTTCATTGTGATACCGCTGAATAGGAACTTCCAGGCCTGGACCTTGGAGCCGGAGGGGAAATTACTTGACGTGAACGCACGGATGAGCAGTTGGGGTTTGAACAAACACTGAACAAACACTTTATAGAAATGATATTTGTTTTATTTTATTTAAGGGATACTGAAAGGGATAATTCAATTGTTTGGGGTCATTTTAATGTCTACTCAGGCTTTTGTGAACACCCCAGACAGTTTTTAAGTATTTAGATATTTGATATTCATTTTTAACAGACACGCCCCCTTCCTATATAAACCCATTGTAACTTCAAACTCCATTCTTTTGTTAGACTCATTGAAAACACCCGTCCTTGGTTCTGATGACTGATATTGTCCCTCTAATGCATGAGGGGGCCGTTGTTTTTCCTTTTTTTTTTCATTTATTCTTTATAATAAAAATAAATAAATAATAATAATACAAAATTATGAAAAAACATGCACAAAAAAAAGCTTGTTTGTGTGTGCCTGGGTGTGAGTGTGTATGTGTATGTATGTGCGTGTGCCTGTGCGTGTGCGCGTGCGTGCGTGTTTGTTTCAGTGTGTGTGCGTGTGTGTGTGTGTACCGGTATGTGTGTGTTATGCATACAGCATGAATTGAGCCTAGTCTGCTGCTATTCCTCTTGTCCAATTGAGTCACTCCAGTCACCAACGTGCCCTAGAGAGAGAGGGAGCCGGATAAAGGTCCAAGAACTGCTTCCCTCCACTTTAATCGCAGCCACAGCCATTATGACTGCTGGAACACAACTGACCTGAGAACAGTCAGCCCAGCTATCTGCACCTTGCAGCGGCTCCTCTGTGGATACATTACATGATAAACACCTTTCACTATCAAAGCCCCTGCTGCGGCACACAACTCCACGGGAGTCCAAGAAAGTTCACATGACAACAGAACTAGTTGGACTTCCTCCGCAGTTCAGTTTGACTCTGCTGTGATTCAACGTTATGAAAGACCAAAACTTCACAGAATGCGTTTGCGACATATGATCGCTGTTTCTCGACGTCTGGTCCGGGGCCCCACCAGGGGTCCACATGGGACCGTTATGGGTCTGTAACTCTGAGAGTGTACAAATGAAGCTTTTTTTCTGTCTTTGGGAAGCCAATCTTATTTCACTGATGTTCAGAATGACAGCTCAATCAGAATAAAAGTGTGTAAACACGTCAATCCGGTCTGATCTAAATATTCTCTTCCAATTCATGTAAATGAGGAATACTTTTGTTTAGCGTCCATGTAAACAGTTAGGTTGGAATCTCTGATCGGAATGATTTCTTTCTGAATGAATACAGTAAATATTGCCCATGTAACCGCATTTAACTCTGAGAGTGTACAAACGGAACCAAATCTGGTCACTTTGAGGTCCATTTCGACCCCCTGGTGGACCCGGCGCTGAGAACCAGTGACATACTGTAGATAAGGTTGTGTAAGAGAGAGTGTGTGTGTGTGTGTGTGTGTGTGTGTGTGTGTGTGTGTGTGTGTGTGTGTGTGTGTGTGTGTGTGTGTGTGTGTGTGTGTGTGTGTGTGTGTGTGTGTGTGTGTGTGTGTGTGTGTGTGTGTGTGTGTGTGTGTGTGAGTGAGTGAGTGAGTGAGTGAGTGAGAGAGAGAGAGAGAGAGAGAGAGAGAGAGAGAGAGAGAGAGAGAGAGAGAGAGTGTGTGTGTGTGTGTGTGTGTGTGTGTGTCTGTGAAGATTTATGCCACTAATACTTCATCCCATAATATATATCTGCTCCTAAAACACAAACTATTACTACTAGCGTTGTAAGATAAGATACGATAAGATACGGTAAGATAAACCGTTATTGATCCCTGGGGGGGAATTCAGGTGACATATTGTAGCAGCAACAACAGTAGGAGTAAAAACACAGGGACAGATAAGAGAAGACTAATTTATACTTAGTTGCACGCCAGTGTCACATTCCCGAAATAGCACATCTACAAGCTCACAACGCGACGCATTGTGAGCTTGCAGATCGGCTAGTTTGGCTCCGATTAAAGATAACATGAAAATAATTAGGCTTAGGTCCTGACACAAGAAATGCACACTGGGTCTCTGAATTAACAGGTTAACATACTGTACTGTCTGCAGCCTACAGCCTATCAATAAATGAAGCCTAAATTGCTATCACCAATGAATATATGCATGATTATCTATTGTCAATGAATTATGGATGGATATACGGTACGTACGTATGTACAGACTATCGACAGAATTAATGTACAGAATGTACACTGTCAACGTGCTTCAACAGTGAGTATCTGCATGGGTAAATATATACCATCTGTCAACAGTGAATATAAGAATGAATAGATCAACAGCCCATCAACAATTCATGTAAGAGTGAATATTAAGTTACTGTATATACAGTAGTACTGTCGGATGGGCTGCAAGTGTCAAATCTCCAACGGTCAAAGACGGCTCCATACATGCACTGGCTAGATTTGGTCTCAAAGAAATAGTGAAAATTGCAGATCTCACATGCAACGTGTTGTGAGCTTATAGATCTGCTATTTTCACTATGTTTCTTTATTTTATCGATTTTTGAAATAGCATTAGCAAAATAAATTGCCCATTCAAATCGGACGGCGACTCAAAAATGGGTCCCCGAGTCTCCTTTGTTTGGGAAACACGGTGTACAACACACACTCACTCACTCACATCTCCAAATTCTGTGCGTACTATGTCTCATTACTCCCCCATAGAAGGCTATTTCTTCGCAAGTTGTGAACAGTCTTTCCATTTTGCCAAACTGTGGGTATCATTTTACTCATCTGTCAGGTCTAGCTCACAGCAGGTCTGAGACCTTGTGCAAATGAACAGAGCCAAATGTCAGTGATGTGTTGCTTACCCACTGAGCGGACAACCTCCAACCATCAGCAATTCTACGTGCTTCTACACGGACCCACTGTGAAATTAACTATGCATTCAATCTATCAGAGAAGAAAACGACCGCCCCATCCCCCCCCCCCCCCCCATGTGCTATACGCCTCGGTTTTCTTGAGCAGGGGGAAACTTGCAAAGGTGTGCAAAGGTGCAAACTATTAAATTGAAAGGAATATTGGTTTGTCTGCAAAATATTCACTCTCCGGGTGATGAACACAATACAACAGACTCAACTATTTGACAGAGTGCGTGTGAGTGTCTGCTGCGTATGCGCGCCTGTGCATGCGCGCGTGCGCGTGTGTGTGTGTGTGTGTGTGTGTGTGTGTGTGTGTGTGTGTGTGTGTGTGTGTGTCTCGGAGTGATTGATTCACACTGTTGACTTTCTGTAATATCAAAACCTCGTATGCAAATGACACACTAGCTCTCCTTTGTTTCCCCCTGGGTAGCGTCAAGCTTCTTAATCCCAGCCTGCGTGGCCACAGGCAACGTTGTGAACCGTGTTTGTCGCGCTCTTTACCGCTCACAGCCTTTCCACATAGCTATGATGTCACCACACTGCAGATGTTTCACCCAGAGTGGCTTTGCAGGTGTGTGTGTGTGTGTGTGTGTGTGTGTGTGTGTGTGTGTGTGTGTGTGTGTGTGTGTGTGTGTGTGTGTGTGTGTGTGTGTAGTGTGTGAGAGTATGCATACGCGTGTATGTGTGTGTGTGTGTGTGTGTGTGTGTGTGTGTGTGTGTGTGTGTGTGTGTGTGTGTGTGTGTGTGTACTTAATATATAATAATATTACTATACTTGTGGGGGCCAAATGTCCTCACAAGATTCAGGTTGGGTTAGGGTTAAAGCATTTGGTGGTTAGTTGAGGGGTTGAGGTAAGAGTCATGCCTGATTTAAACTTAGTTAAGCAGCAGTGTCTCACACCGGTTTCAACGCTGTCCTAAAATGTACTGTCCGCGTAAGTATAGTAATGCAAACGCACGTGTGTGTGGTGCGTGTATGTGTGTGTAAGGTCATACTAGAGGCGCATTACATCATCTGGACTGAAACATACAAAGCTGGAGGCTTTTCTTATGCTAATCACAATCACAGACAAAATCACATTGAGCCTACATTTCCTGGATGTTGACCATATCCATTTAACCTTCCAATTAAATGGACCCGTACAGACCTTCTGGCCAGGAGTGAACATCTACTTTTGAGGAACATCTACTTTTTCTACTTGATTAAGGAATGTGTATGTATGTATGTATGTATGTACAGTATGTATGATGTATGTATGTATGTATGTATGTATGTATGTATGTATGTATGTATGTATGTATGTATGTATGTATGTATGCATGCATGCATGCATGCATGCATGCATGTACTGTATGTACTGTATGTACTGTATGTATGTATGTAGGCTATGCGTATGGTTTAATTACATGAAACCCGCACATTTACACCTTGAATTAAAATGTGATCTGCACTTGGATATCTTATCTGGATACGGCAAAATGCAGGTGTAAATTCACGCAGCATCCATTGAAATCAGAATATGATCATATCTGCCAGACAGCATCTGTATGCAGCCTGGCATACATTGTTATCAGATTTCAGTCAAAGTTAACCAGGTGTAAAAGCAAGGGTAATATTGGATCCTTCATTATCCAGAGACATCCAGATTTGAACCACTTAACCCTATAAACTTTGTTGAACTTAGTTTGGTGTATCTCCCATCATTGTAAGCTTGTAGATCGTCTATGTTCGCCTACTGTGACATGCCTACAATAGGAATGCTATAGTTCAAGCGGTTAATGCGAGGTGTAAATGGGGTCTAATAAGACAAGAGGTAGAGGTTGAGGAGGCTAAAGTGAACATCTTATACTGTTTCCATCATGGCAGTGAGATTTAAATATCAGTTCATGAGATCTTGATATGACTCGGATACTAGCTGATATTCCCAAATGAAACATTGAAAGCAGGGCTAAATTGTGGCTGCATTAGTTACTTACTATAACAGCAAAGGAGACTGCCCATGAAAAGGTCACTAGCGGTCGATATGTTGACTTCATTAAAAACTGTTAAACAGGGCTAGTTGTGGCTTACAGGTTATTGAACTTAAGCTTACAGCATGCTCAAATAAAAAAAAGGTTATATATAGTTCTGATTAAGAGTGGGTGTCTGATACAGTACAGGCAACATACTCTTGCTTTTCTCACATTCAGTTTTCACTGCTTGTTATTGCACAGTCCCTTCTCAGTCACTTTTCAAGCTAGGTGTTTGGTAATATAAAACGATGACAGATTTACAGTGCTGGAGTGCGACTGCCCTTGTGTATCTCCGGTGTACTTTATGGCCAGCCGGGATCATGTGGGCAGTCGCTTTCTTGGCTGCTTTTGATTAAACTTGCCGGTGATCTGCTCAGGAGCTTTGCCATCCACACTGTGCAGTGTGATTTTCAAGAAGGCGGTAGTTTGGCCTGGAAGAGCTCACTGACAACAGAATTACTAGTTGTCCTCCGCCACCTTTTCATGTCTGAACTTTTAACACGGTCTCAACATCACCTTGGGGAGCTTGTTGTGCTTTTCCTGTAATGCCTCAAGTAAATGACTTGAGGCGGAAGATCAAACCCTATTGGGTTTGATCGACAGGTAGTGGGCGACAGGATAGGCAGATGGACCGGCATCCAGGGTAGGTGCCATGGCCCTGGCGGATCCAGTGTTGAACCCCTGAAGGACAATTTTAAAATGCCCGTTTTACCCATATTGACAAACAGTATAGGTTAATATGGTAGTTACAGGTCACCTACAGTACTGTACATTTCGGGACACTGTTTGCGAAAAGTGACATTTTCTCTGTAGTGATGATGTGCTTTTCATACATAGAGTACATCTCTCTCTCACTCCTTCCTCTTTCTCCTTCGCTCTCTGCTTTGTCTTTTCTTTTGTCTCTGTCCCTCTTGCAGGCTCTGTTGAACGCAAACAGCTTGTGCCAAGGGATTTGTGGATGTGTACGAATTGAGGCTGAGACTCAGGAGCACTGGGCGTGCCTTTTGTTAATAGAATACGCATGGTTGCTCCTCCCCGGGGCTGTTAGCGATGAGGGGAGAATGAAAATGTTAATGTTTGTGTGGCTTCAATCTACTCACTCAACCCACAATAGTGCTTAATAGGAAAAATGAATTGACTTATAGAGGAACCATATTCACCTTTCATTGGTCCTGTGTCAACAAAGCTAAATTACATTATCGTCGGTAGGGATGAGATCGCTCTGATTCAGGTGATGCTTATATGTAGATGTTGCTTTTGTTTTTAAGTTACTCTACCACAACAAAGTACTCAACCTGAGTTTGTATAGATACTCCTGGTCAAATATTACTCAACTACAAGCGAAAGTTGCTCAGTCAAATTTGCAGTTCCGTTAAAGTACTGGAGTACTTGCTTTTAAAATTACTGAAATATTCAAAAGTACATGCATTAAAAAAATACTTAAAGCTGCACTATGTAACTTTCTTCTTCTACTCCGGATTTGAACCCAGTTTTCTGCGTTACTGCTGACATTTTTAATAGAGCCTGCCTGCTTGCTCAGGGGATAAATTGAATCTTGACCATCAGGTCAAAATTCGTAGATCGTGTGTCTAGGTGAGACATGATCTTTGACACAATCTAAATGTCTCAATAGAAGAGCAGGGAGACAAAATACAACCTATACGTTATATTGTATTGACATAGAGTACCGAATATATATATCTATAATGACGCGTTGCATTATTGATATATATATATATATATATATAATCAATAATGCAACGCGTTGTGAGCTTATAGATCTGCTATTTTCACTATATTTGAAATAGGGCCTAGTGCTTAATTTAGAATGTACTCTTTCTAGTGGAGTCAAAAGTACCATATTTGTCTTTGAACTGTAGTGGAGTGAAAGTCAAGTATCCAAAAATACAAATACTCAAGTAAATTACAGATACATTTACTTAAGAACAGTACTCAAGTAAATACACTACTGGTTGCAGTGCTAATGTTCCATTAGCAGCCATACCACTGGGCAGTCCAGTGATGTCTCTGGGGTAAAATCTGTGAACATGGCTAAAGAAAACATGAAGCACGTGCGAAAATTCAATTTGCTGTGCCCTAGGTGACTCTCAGAAGCCTGGTTGCCCAGTGAGTTTAGTTGACTCCGAACACTGATGCAAATAACAATGGTGGAAGAAGTACTTGCCAAATACTCTTGAAAATAAAGTAATAAAGTAATTGCTAAATGCATGCTAGACCAGGTTAACTACATGCTAAACGAGGTCAAACGAGTTAGACGAGGCGATTGCTACTGCCAGTAAGCTGTATCTGACACCCGGCGCGTTAGGCAGGTACTGTATAGGAGGCAGTGAGGGACAATTCAGAAGGAACATTACACCCTCCACAGGCAAGGTTTGTTGGTTTTACTGACCATTGGTAAATCAACTGAACTCATTGCGCATTATGACGTTACCGCCAGTGCACTCTGAAAACTGAGCAGTTTCTGAGTGCATATTTCTTATTACGAACGTACCCCTGGTCATGCCAGACGATGCTTGCCTGCCAAATGCATCATGGGAATTGTAGGAACATTGAGAAAGGCCAAAACAGACATAATTTTCTGTCAATGTGGATTGTATTGTTAATACTTATGAATACAATAAAAAACAAATCTATATATGAGAGCCATTGACGATTAAATCTACAATCCATTACATTTTCTGTCCTCTTTGACAAGCTCCGCCCCCACCACTCCACAACTCTAGGTCTGGCAAGCAGCGCTATTCATCCATAGGCTTGCATTGGATATCACAGATTTTCCCTAATAAAATAATCAATCATTATTGGAGCCACAGCTTCAAAATCTTGTCAATAAGGCCTGCAGTATGCACTGGAAGAATGTACATGACATTACTATTTCAAGTAGTAGCAGTTAATACATAGACAAACAAATTAATAAACACTTTAACGTGGTACAAATTGCTCTGTGATTCTGGTGTGTTGAACACGGAACTTGGACCAAACCCAAGACTCCCTCTGAAGTTACTGATGTCTCCATAACAAATACACATCTGTGTATTTGTTATGTTAAATTAACAGCTTAAACTACACATGTTTGTTTCTAAACATGCTCTCACACATCTTACAGTGATTCAGGATACACCATGCCAAAGTAACCATCAACATCAACACATCAGCATCACAGAGGAATTTTACATTAATTGTCTCCGCCGGAGGCGGAGAGTATGTTTTCGCTTCGTCCCGCTGTGTGTTCACCTCCCTCCTAGCCAAGCTAACATTGGTCAAGCTCCACGTGACACGTGTCAATATGTTGACACCAATGCCTTTGATTGGCTAGAGGGACGCATGACAAAATAAAATCCTATAAATAGGTGTGTCACTTCAAAAAGCCATATGTTTTTGAAGTGAGGTAAGACAGGATCAATCAGTCCTGATTGGAACAGTACCTTCCAGTACAAATCACCCGTCCGTGCGTGTGTGTGTCCCTCTGAGAACACCTAACATTGGTCAAGCAAAGGCGCAGAAGGCCAAAGCTAAGAAAGCAGAAGAGGACTATAGAGTTGAATTGATCCCACAACAAGGCCGAAGTCTTAATACTGTAACAATTGGCCACCTTGATCAAATACATTATGTAGCACTAGAGAAAACTGACATAGATCAAACACACCAACTGTTCAAGCAATGAAGATGAAGAAGACAGACAAGCATTTGAACAAACCAGTCAATTACGAGGACTCCCATATGACACATTGCTTCAAGAAGAACATTTTTTAGATGCAGACTACATATTCAGTCGCCCCTGCAGAACACCAAAAACCACGCGCATTCTACCAAGACGACCCGTTCTACCAAGACGCTATTAAAATAGCACGGGTCTGCTGGCGGAGACTTGTGCTCCGATGAGCACATTTTCTAGTTTGTTTTATATAATTTGTAACTTTGTTACAATTAAGGTCATTTGTATTATTGCCATCGCCTGGGTTGCGTGAGTCGTGTAATTTTCTCTACGTTAAGCTGTACGTCTGTCCAACAACATAGCCACAGCCTTGCAGTTTCAGTGCAGATTTCAGCTTGGGGAAAGGGATGAAAAATGCACCCTCCAAACACTCTAGGCACTTGGAATCACTGTTGCTGGTCTGGAGTCACTATAGACCATATTCACACGGCACCCATTTTGCTATCAAGTCAATGAAATGCCACCCTGTTGCCAACCCGTTTCTTCAATGCAAAATGCCAAAATGGCCACCGTGTGAATATGGTCTATGGCGTTATTGTGGTAATCCTATCCTTGCTATTAATGTTATTAATGCAAATTGAAAAAAAGTGTGTGTGTGTGCATTTCACATTGACAGCGATGATAATAGTTTGAGAACCACTGCTGTAGGTAACACCATTATGACATAATCACATACAGTAACACTTTGGGCCTGGTCAGTACAACCGCAAATGTCTGTCATTTGACGCAAGCTAGTTTCATTAGAGGGGTCAGGGTTTACCTGCTTTGGTCAGGACTAATTTGACAATAGCAGTTAAGGGCAAGTAGAACACTCGCAGTTCAATTCTTTGCTCATCCAGATTTCCCCAACCAGGTCCAGGGGGGAATGGATTGGACCATAAACGTTTAAGGCTACTGCCAGGGCATGCAGGTGTTTTCAAGAAGAAAGTGGTTAAAGACAAAAAAAAATAGAAAAAGACTAAATAACTAAATAAAAACATCTAAAGATAAAAGAAGGAAATTCAATGACTCGAGTAATGAAAAGCAAAAAGCAAATAGAACCTCATCCCTGAAGTGAGCGTGGATGCAAACACAAACAAGGTCACAGACACGCACTGGCACACACAGGCTCTGAATCACTCTCGCTCATGTGTACGCGCACACACACACACATCCGCACAAACAGGAGCAAAATACAAGTACCAAAGTGCATATTACCATGTCTAGCGTCGGGGCTCATAGGCTGTGCACGATTTTGATTATGGGTTCTGGCAAGATAATCAATGACATAAGATGCCAGATAAGAGTCTGATAAGAAATCAGACCTTTGGCCACATGTACCGTACTTCCCTTCAAAACGTTAACACATCACAGAGGATCCTGGGTTTCCACATTTTTGGAGCTTGCTGCAAGTTAACATGTTACAATACATCAATCACCTGTCACCGCACCTGACTTGACTAACTACACTAGAGTGACCGCTATTTGATGACCATGTGTGTCAGGCAGACACAAAGAAGCAGAAGGCTGATGAAGGCTGATCATTCCCTTCATATCTGTGGTGAATGCGATAAAACAGTGGGTGGCCAGTGCCTATGCTGACTATGAATACATTTCAGAACCCTGAATTAGGGTCTGTATGTCAAGGTTCCACACACGACTGTGATGAATCCCTACAGTAGCATTAGGCATCCGCCGCAATACAAACTCGTTGGAAAGAAGCAAAAGAGTGCATTTGAAACCGCACCTTACTCTCTGACATGGACATCCCCCGGTAGCTTTCACATATTTCGACTCCTGGTTTTATTGTTCAGCTCAGTCCCCAAACTATAATTTACGCACTGTCAACGGGAGGTATTCAGTGGTTTTTCTAAACTTCCCCCTTGCCTCTAGCAAGTGTCAGAAGCAGTTCATATTCTGGTGCCAGAACGGGGATAAAGTATTTCAGCAAATATCCATCCTGACAGTCCATAGATCAGAGAGAGAGGGAGTACTTCAGCCCGCCTTTGCCCAAGTGAGCGGCGGTGTCGCGTAGGACGTTTTTTTCCTGCTCCCTCCTCTCCTCACCGCCATTTATTATTGTTGCCAAACCCCCCCACCACCCCACCGGCCCACCCCCAGCCCTGGCAGGCGCCCTGATGTGCAGGTGTGTTGTGTTTTCTTTCGTTAGCCATTCTGTGTTCTTATAGTCATCGCTACTATGCGTTGTCTCAACATGAAGACAGTTATTGTATTATTATTGGAATTTCAAACCACAGAAAACGTTTTCCATTACATTAGTATAATAATAACTATTGTAGACTTTAAAGCTGAGTTAAACATTAAACAATACACTTGGGGTTCATTTCAATCAGGGGGTAGAGGGTAACTTTGGTGGAGGAGGCACTCTGCACTCATTATTGTCTCTGCCAGGCTGAAGGCGTGGCCGAGACGATGTTTTCGCCCCTGTCCGTCTGTCCGTGCGTCCGTGTGTGTGTCCGTCTGTCTGTGTGTGCACAGCTGATTTCCGGCACAGTTGGCCCAACCGGACGGACATTCCCTGTAGGCCAGAGCAGAACCTCTGCCCCAAATTTGTCTAAGACCACCAGGAGGCCGATTTTTGCAAAACATATTTTTTTAATATTACTCCTACAGATTTTGTCCAAACATCACGCAAATCAGTACACAATATCTCTATAGTCATGTAATCAAGACGGATCTGTCCGGTTTTTCATATTCCATCCTGATTGGCTAAGATTGGCTTCCAAAGTTTGCAGGAGTGGCCCGTTTTGAACAAAATGCCTCAAATCACGAATGCAGCGTCCGATTGCCATGAAACTTTGCGCGTACATTACCACTAAGCCAAAGAAGAACCTCCATCCCAGTTTTTTCAAATCTCCTCATGGTGGCGCTACAACACAATCAACATTTTTTCCCCTGGATTCCTTGGATCATGACGCAACTTATAGGCCCTGTTTGTGCCAGATTACATTTTCTGCCCTACTGTGTTTTCTTCAAAACAGTTTTTATGTATATACACATGTATACACATGCGTATATATGTATACATATATATAATTAAAGAATCCCACTCGCACTGCCCTATGAATACATGCCTTTATGTGTTCCCTCCTTCCATCTGATAAAACATATAGCTTTGGTTAGTTCCTCCACCAGATAAAACAATAAAGCATAGAGTAGAGCAGAGTTAAGTAGAGTTAAGTCCAGTATACACCTGCACTGCACATTTAATCCTCTAATAAAAGCCTTTGCATAAGTGATTTACCTGTACAGATCGAGAGACATTTTTGGTAGTAAAGAGGGCACCCACTCATCTAGTTTGACCTTATGGATTCATGCTGCATGCCATTGAGCCATTATTAAACAATAGTTGCTTTTATACACTTTTTTTTAAACATTTATTTGAATGTCTTGAATAATCCTATTAGCTGTTGACGCAAGCAGCTTTAACAGCTGAGTGACCATGATTCCAAATGACGTTCAGAATTGTGAAAACCCCACAATTATATCTCACGCCAGTCAAGAATACACAAACATAGTGTAGACAAATTTTTATGGTTTCCCTTTGAAGTAGTCTACATGCCACACCAGTTTAATTCAAACCTTTACTTAAGCCATGAAAACCAATGAGGTTTACCTCATTTGCGATGATGTCGAGCGTTACAGAGTTAAAACAAAACACGCAGAGTTATACAAATAAAAGGGGACAGCACTCAGGGAAAACAATTGTAAAGTGGTTTGAGCTCATCGTCTTGAATTGTCCAGGGGGCGGTGAGAGTTTAAAACGGAGCCACAGAGCGATCAAAAAAGACACTGGTTTTCATGGTTTTCAAACTTTTCCTGAACTTTTCCTTCCCTCCTAGGCTGCCTCTTAACACGTTAAGACCGGGAAAGCATCCGTGTCATATTATAGATTTCTTTGGCTATTCAAAAAAATAGCAGATATACAAGCTCATAGCGCGGCACCGAGTGCCGCGCTATGAGCTTGTAGATCTGCCATTTTTGAAAAATCACGAAAAAGTGTGCACATTTTTATGAATTTTGTATTCATTTTATTCAAAATCCTAACAGTTTTTTTTAAAAAGACGCATGTTGTTATATGGTTCTCAAACTTTTTCATGTGAAGGACCCCCAGAATTATATGTTTTTGGCCGCCGATCCCCATCAAAATATGTTGTCCCAGGGACCCCCAGAAGCAAAGATATGAGTTAAAAATGTTGTTTAAAAATATATACAAATTCAAAGATTTGCACAAATATTGAACATTTTTCTAAAATAGCAGATCTACAAGCTCATAGCGCGGCACTCGGTGCCGCACTATGAGCTTGTAGATCTGCTATTTTAGAATAGCCAAAGTACAAAATAGTGGTTATAGCTCACAGATGCGTTCCCGGTCTCAAAGAATTAAAGGCATTGTTTTTGTTTAAAGAGCTTTTCAGACAGTCTGCGGGCGGTGGAATGACCCAGCTATGAGCCATCGGATACGTCTGACCTGCAGACCACATAGACTGTGGCAGCATCCAAAAAACCTCATGGCACACACACTGTGCCAGAGGAACCACACTAACAAGACCGGGCAGACCTAGTTATTTATCATGCACACGAGCGCTTCCCACGCTCCAGCACAAATCAGATAACCGTGCGTACGGGGGTTGCACACGTGAAGGGTTAGATTTCAATTCCCTTTCGGTGTCGGTTATTTTGTTTGTGCTTTGTTTTCATCAGGGGGTAAGACGTGTGCGTCATTACGGTTAAAAAACGTAGTCGGTTTTGACATAAAACGTGCATACACATTATTATGCTTTCCTTGGACTCTATGTCCGAAAAGAGCAGCCTATTATTAGTAGTTTATTTGATTTTTTTTTCTTCTCCATAGTGGGAGCAAATGGCGAGTCTCCCCATAGATGATGACTGAGAAGAGGTAGGCTATTATCGCCTGACCGCGTCGTGTGATCAATATGGGACGGTCGCTGTGTGATAACAAATGATTGTTGCGGGGCACTCGTTCAAGAAAATGAAAAACCATCCTCCATCTCTGTGAAACAACAGAATTCAATCATTTATCAGCCTTGGGCTAGCATTCATACTGTCGCCAGTGAATAATAGCATTAAAACAAATAACACACACACACGCACAAAAAAAACAACCCCTCAAAACAATGATGCTCCGCGATCCAGACACCTTTCTCTGAGTTCCATGTACAGTATTACGTGTAGGGGGTACGCGTGTAATGTTCATACAGGCTAGGTGTAAGCTGAACTGTGACGACCCTAGAGCAATGCAGAACTTGAATGGCATTCAGCAAATCTTTGTGTTTCCATAGGCTTTTGCTAGCCAAGGTAAATGTTTTCCCTCTGCAGTACCACACTCAATAAATCAAATGCGGTGGCTTGATGTGATGTACTCTCTCTCTCATTCACGCTCTCAGACACTCACTCATTTATACACACTGCCCCGCGCACGCACGCACGCACGCACGCACGCACGCACACACACACACACACACACACACACACACACACACACACACACACACACACACACACACACACACACACACACACACACACACACACACACACACACACACACACACACACACACACACACACACACACACACACACACACACACACACACACACACACACACACGAGAGACAGTAATCCTTTCAAACTGCTCTTTAAACAACCATTTGTCATCCTGGTGTGTTGCTGTTGCATCTTGGGAAAATTGCATCGCAATCAAACGGAGGGTTGAGGGAATGAATGGGAGATAGTGAGCACTGTCACGTACGTAGGAAGACACCTTTTGTAAATGGCCACTTTTCAGAGTCATTAAGGGTGATCCAGTAGCGCACCACTCTTATAATGGCTGCGAGTGTCTGCACACGCATCTTTCTCTCTAATCGGAATCATTTGCACACTGAAATCCCTTAACATTATTGATCTCTGGAGAGGTACAATGTACCTAACCCGGGCTGTAGTTATCATTATCATTATTCTTGTGTAAAAGGACAAGACTAGTGCTTCTGCAACAGAGGCAGGCGTTCATAAAAAGAAAAGCTAAAAGCTAAATTATCCACAATATTTTCTGAAGGTGAAAAGGCCTAATGTGAGGCCTGTGATGTGACACTTGCCTTTGGTTACCACTGGGTCAAACTGATTCCTATTAGGTTTTCATAACATTTCTCAGAATGATGACTAAGGATCTCAAATTAACAGCCTGCGAATAGCAGGCTGTTAATTTGGCTTTGGTGTGGCTGTATTGATTCAGATTACATTCACCTTTGAACATTATGGAGAATGAATAGTTCCTTCAAAGGACATTTACAAAATAAACTTTGCAGCTACAGTGTCCATTTCTTTAACACAGTGGATAGCACTTTTTGTCCGTATTTTAAAACCGTCAATAAGACTGCTCCTCAATGACACCGAACTACTTTACTGATAACATTATGTATGCTTAATGCAATGGCAGAGTGAGTAGTGACTTACTGTAACTCAATTTATATGTAAATGTAATATTTCCTTTATAATGAGCTTATTGTGTCACATCAGAGTGAGCTAGTTTGGTTTGGTGTTCTCATTTAAGATGGAAACCACAATCAGTGTCATTACCTGGCTGTATATATTCCCTCAGACTGGTAGAGATTTGTATGGCTTATACTGGCCTTGCTTCACTCACAAGGACGGCAAACAGCAATACATTCTGTGAGCATAAGGTGCCATGACATCTATGCTTATGTGTTCCAACAACGTCATTATGTATTCTTTGTTATGTGATGCCCATGTGAATAGCGCGCGTGCGCACGTGTGTGTGTGTGTGTGTGTGTGTGTGTGTGTGTGTGTGTGTGTGTGTGTGTGTGTGCGCGCGCGCGCGCACACACTCGCGTATAATACCAGAAAACAAAACAAAAAAGACCAGAATTTTAGAGTTGATCTTTGCCGGCTAGTTATACATACGAATTAGTTAATGGTCCATGACTTGCTTGCTGAAGCCTTAAGTCAGCAGTTTACAGTGTCTCAGGCGCTCACATGATATTGGAATGGAGAGTATTCCATTCATAGGCGACACATTACAACATGTTCATGAGAGCTAGATCAGCTCCTGGCATCTCTACACATGCCATCGGTTCTTTGTGTTTCACGTAATATAAATGTCTGACTATTTGTGTATTCCTAACTAAGAATGTCCATGAAATGATAGATAGCGCATTAAGAATTGGAGTACAAGTCAATGTTCGAGTCTTGAGTCATGAGTCATGAACACGCGTCGAGGCGGTCAATACACCCCTATCACCTACTAGATTTATCATGATATACTCGCGTCCAGTGGAAACTAGATTGATTTGCCATCACCATTTCAACAATAGCTCCAGGATATAAACACAGTGTATCATCTGGTGCCTTTTGCCACAA
The DNA here is from genome assembly GCF_963280865.1 of Gymnoscopelus braueri. Lineage (NCBI taxonomy): Eukaryota > Metazoa > Chordata > Actinopteri > Myctophiformes > Myctophidae > Gymnoscopelus > Gymnoscopelus braueri. The sequence continues at coordinate 32,972,816 of NC_137620.1, read as the reverse complement.
ATATTGTCAGATACGTTAATGTGCGGTAGAAAATCCTATTTCTATGACTATGAGAAGAGGTTAGATCAAGTAACATACATACGCACAACAACGTCATATCTTTGTCCCTCCATCTGCCAAGTGGGCTTCAGGTTATCTCTAAAGGTGAGCAATTAAACATTCCTGCTTGCCAACATACAGAGAAATGTTTCAGATAGGACTCTTCAACTCTCAGTCTCAGATATTTTAAACTGTATATTTAAGTATGACATTATGGCTTAAGGATCGGATCGGCTGTGCGATGTAGGCACGAGGGCCGCGTAGCCATGAATATTGGTAAAGCATCTACATAATTCATCTGAACATTACTTACACAGAGCTGGGCAGTGAAGCACTTCATGAGCAGTGGTGGACAGTAACTAAGTACATTTACTTGAGTACTGTACTACCCTACAAAGCCAAAGTGCAGTAAGCATGCATATAAAAAGCGCTTTTAAGCGTTTCAAATGGCCAGCCAAATGGGTTATCGGTATAAGTTATATCGCACTAATTGTCTCCGCCAGGCCAAAGTGTAAAAAAACACTACTTTTGCGATATTACACTTTTTCCAAAAATCACGCAACTACATATTATCTCTAGTCATGTGATCAAGACAGATCTGTGGGATTTTTCATATTCCATCCTGATTGGCTAAGATTGGCTTCCAAATTTTGCAGGAGTGGTCAGTTTTGAACAAAATGCCTCAAATCATGAAAGCAGCGTGCGATTGCCATGAGACTTTGCACGCACATTCCTACTAGGCCAAGGAAGAAATGCCACCCTAAAGTTTTCAAATCAGCCTCATAGTGGCACTATAACAGGCCTATTCACGTTTTTACCTATAACTGGACTGATTGGCATGGCCAAGGAAAAACCTCTGCTCTGCATTTTTCATCGTTTTTATAGCGCCACCAGGAGGCCAATTTTAGGTCACTGTGTCACTTGTGAGCTTGTACATGTACTGTTTTTGCTATTTTGGGAAATGTCTGAAAGTTTCTGAAAATTAAATGTTTTAATGTTCTAAATTTCAACACAGCAATGCATTGATATTAAAAAGAAAATGTACCTCGTAATTTGTACTTTTGAATACTTCCGTGAGTATACTTGAGTATTCACTTGAGTATTTGTCCAACTCTGTTCTATGAGAAAGTTTAGAAAGCAGCGAGGGTCTCATGGCACTGATCTGGTGCATTATGTCATTGGAGGAGAGATCCTTTGTGTCCAGAAACCACAATGTGAAAACTTTGAACCAGACCACTCCAGAGGCAATGATTCACTCCTTCCTTAGAGCGATTACTTTTGTAACTTCAGTCATGACACAATAAACATCCCTGACAAAAACCTGGATAGTCCAACGAGTTACAAAATGTAAACAAGAGGGTGTTTACAGAGGCCATTTGGTCTTTTTCAACAGCCGAGACACGTTAGAGTCTATGTTCTCATTCTCCATGCACTAGTACTACCGTAATTTAAACATGTGTTTCTGATTTGAGGAAGTCATTTGGAACATTTATCTCCTCTAAGCTTTTGTGGCATTATATTGGCTTAGTTTACAAGTGCAGAATGTTGTAAAAAAAAAAGACCCCATGTCATCTCTAGTTCCTGTAAACCAACACACGCAATAAAAATAATTGCCAGATTGGCCGTATGACTCAGAGAACTGAGTCAAAGATCTGAACAATATAATGTTTAGCGTGGAGGAGAGGAGAGGAGAGGTCAACAGAAAGAGGTGGTCAACAAACCCTGGGTTCGGGACATCACGCCAGCCTCTCCACTTGACACTCAAGGTCAAGAGATACAGACAGCTTGTAGGAGAAGGGGGGTGTTGTGTGAAACGGAATGGTGCGCCGTGGAAGGAGAGGAAGCCCGGGCCCTGATAACGGAGAGCTGTCGGGGCCCGGGAGAGGAGTGGGAGACATTAGCCAAATCCGGACGGATCACAAGCCTCTGGATGCAATCCAGTTTTGCGGGGCTGCGATAAGGGGGCTGATTATGTGTCAGCCATCAATTCGCCCGCCTCCCGCTGCTGTCTCCCAAGCCATAAATCCACTCATGACAAGCTGTGCTCTTCGGCAATCACCCCTCTCCCCCCTCTCGCCTTCTCCTGTTTGCCTCTGTCTGCAGTATCCTCTCAGCTGCTGCTGCTGTAGTGAAAGTGAAGGGGGGATGTGGTGGTGGTGGCGTTGGAGAGGGGGGGGGGGATTAAGGAAGTCTGGAAGCGACTGCAGGGATTGGGTCCTGAGTAATAGAGATTTAATTGATAGATCCTTCCCTGGAGACTCAATCTTCTTGATAGTCCGGAGTGCAGAGTGTGACTATGGGATTTGTCGATAATGATTAATTCAAGGAAACTTAAAAGTAAAGCAAATGATGTAAGGCTAAGAGTTGGGAAGGTTGCTATTAAAGTGTAATCTGCTGTAGATGAAGATTAGCAGCTCAAATTTGGAATCAGACAGTGACACAATCCTGGTACTTTATTGCCTCTTGTATTATTTTGGCACAAAAACCATAGACTATGATTAAATATATTAATTCATTTAAATGTACAATTGTTACATTTGTGTAACTGTATGATATAATGTTATAATCTTTTTCAAAAAATATTGCAGATTAGTATGTCAAATTATGTAGAATTAGCTTGAGAAAATGTATTGGATTACAGACATTGGTTTTATTGCTCAGCTGACATTATGAACTCTGACTATATTTGGCTAGTTCCCAACTCTGTATACATAATGGTTACATTAGTTCTGTAGACGTCATCACAAGGCAGCTTAAACATCTACAAATATGTAATTATAGAGGTAAATTACCTTAATGAGATTAACTATCACCACGTCATTTTATGAAATGTTATATGTTTTTTTCCAATGCTATAACGATGGAAATAATGTTTTCCTTGTGTGCGCAGGTAAGTTGTCCTTAATAGTCACTTCAATGTGCCATCCACAAATTATGGCCAGTTAAATGCTTTTAGCTCATATTAATTACATTAGGAAACCAAATTGGGCAGCCAAGGTATGATTTATTACTCCGCTAACTAGTTTTGTCACTCTCGGGATATGCAGATGGGGGCAGATGTTAGGACGGTCATGGGGAGAAGTATCGGGAGTGACAGCCAGGCCAAACTTGGCCTGACCCTTTGCGTACATCTCTCTCATCCTCATGCTAACCTGCATCTCCGGAGCAGCTAAGGTAACTGAGCCTTCTTGACATCTTCAACAGAGGAATGAAACCATTCTGAAACTGAATATAACTAAGGCAGTGGCGGTATAATCACATCAAATGGGTCAACCTTAGGTCAGCGACTCAATCGCTCCTCGTACCACAGTTTATTTAACACTGGATGCCACAACCAATTTAGAAGAAAAATAAAGTATAACGTTGCAAGTTTCTTTTCTCTGAATTATGTTTGAAGTAGCTCTCACTATTTCAACTCGTAAAATAACCCTTGAAAACATGTGAACGTCGAGGGCACGTCCACCCTTGACAGTCAAGCAACGATCGTGAGGCAAAGACCAAAAGGAAAGAAAGTTCTCTTGACCCCCCTCCCTTTATGTCTGTATTTTCTGATGACGGGAAATGATATTCCTTGAGCTAGTGACTGACAGATGAGCTGGCCCTATCAATGTTAATGTTGCTCCACGTGCCCTTGAGGCATCGTGTGTCATGACACTGTCTGGAGAGGAGAGTTATTCCATCATTCGCTCTGGCAAAGTTATGCCTCAGTGATCGTTTCAGTCCAACCTATTGAGTCAATGGAGACAGATCACCCGTACGTTAATGGGGCCTTCACTTATTCAACGATTTGAGCAGTGTTGAAAACATGCTGCAGTAATTTAAAGTGAATACATAGTATGTTCTTTTTTCTTTCTTTTTTTACTGGGGAGGAACAGGCAAACTGTCATAATCTCTTCATTGTGAGAAACAACACTTTACTGAAAGAGTCCACAGCTGTCAAGCGCTTAGAGCTAATCACACTCCATCCAACGAGTAGGACGTTGCAACGTACAGTATTTTCAACTGACAAGACAAAATGCATCCATACTGTATGTTTTTCAGTTTAAAATACTTTGTTTGTGTCATAACGTTTAGCATTTTCAAATGCTAAAAACACATTTACAAAAATTATTCAGCGACAGAAAAAGTTCCTCAGTGTTCAAAACTAAGTTAAACATTTTGTGTTAAGTTTAGTTATGTAAGCATGTGACTCAGAAGCTACGTAAATTCATATTCAGGGTAAAAGAATATACAAAAAGAATAGAAAATGAATTACCTGCAGCATTACCTTTAGTGCAGTGGCCTGCGAGCATAAAAAGCAACTAGTGTATTTGGGGAAGGATAGCTTGGTAATAAAACTGTGTTAGTTTAAATAGTAAAAATGTTTACTATTTTACATAATTATGTGAAATAGTAAACATGAGTTGTATTTGTGTGTGCCTTGTTTATCAGGCCATAGCCAGGTAAGAAAACATTAGTCTAGTATGTGCTCTAATTACTCCTTTTTCCAAGTTCTAACTAAGCTTTCAGAGGGAATAATTACCATACACAGATCAAAATAAATAATAAACCTTTACTTTTTACAATTTTACAGCTTTACTGTAGAAGCATTCTTCATGCAGTATACATTTCGTCGATATGTGCGTGGTTCTTCTGAACACTTTCATGTAAATGTATGTAGTCTTCAGGTCAACAGAATATCTACCTATCGATCTCACTCCAAGTGTGAGCTGCTGTTTGTCCCCACAGGGGAGCTGCTGGAAGTTCATAAGATGCCTCGGCGCCAATGGGCACACAGCCCGTGGTTGTCGCAGCCATATGGAATATTATTATTGACATTTTAATTCTCCTGTTTTCCACCTGACTGTTTCTTTGTTGAACCCGTGTGGGGGTGGGGTCGGACAGAGTCTATAGCGGAGTACAGTTCCTGTCGATTGGCTCCTTAAGGAGATAACGTGGAATTTACCAACTTTGATCACGAGCGGCAGGGATGGAGGGGGGCACAAGTAAATCAATACAATGCAAATGGTGGTGTTAACAGGCCACACAGTGTATAAAAATAGTACAGTTTTCTATTACTTGTGGCGGAGAGTCTTGGCACTAATGCCCATAATTCGGCTTTTTACTTCAAATTCTGGCAACACATTAGGGAATTTAATAGTTACGCTGTGTACGGCACCTTTTGTTTAAAGCTAATTCCTCAAGACATGCCTAGATTTACAATCGCAGTTTTGCCATCGCAGTGGTCAAAAGTCATTGCACATCTTGTCACTGCCACCGTTTTGTTGTTGTTGTTGTTGAAGAAAGTAAAAGTGATGTGATTATCATAAGTGTTTTGACTAGCCCAGTCATTGACTATAGCACAGCTGGTGATAGCTGCAGGCTACAGGCAGGTACCGAATAAACCTCTGACCCAGAAGTATTGTCCCAGCCATAACAAAAATGGTCCAAGATGGCAAAACTGTTAATTGTAATATTATGCATTATGAATTCCCACATCTTGCCTGGCTGTGCGGGAAATATCTGAGGGTATAGTTCATAATTAAGTTCTGCATGACATTGCAGATTAACAGCATCACACAAAAAGAAGAAAGAAAGAAAGAAAGAAAGAAAGACAGACTTATAAAAGACGCATCCATTCCGCCACCCATAGCTCCCTACCGAGGGCACATACTGTAATGTAATACAAAACTAGTGTGTTCGCTCCCAATATTTTACACATGCCTCATGTTATGTAAGCCGGGCCCCTCAATTTGTAACGCTGGCCCCCCTATGGTGGGGATTCTCCCATTCATTTACTTATTCGCTGTGATAAATAACGTTCTGTCATGCCCTGGTCCCTCTTCAAATCCTGCCCTCTGCACCAGGCAGTCATCACTGCCCCGTCCAATAACTCTTCCCATATTTAAAGCAAAGTGTCTGCCTAATACACTGCTCTCAAATTGTACATGGGTGTAAGGGGGTGAGGCGGGGGGGGGGCTGTGAATACTTAACCGAGTGTCACAGCGAATTTATCTCCTCCCTGCCTCCAACCATCCCGTCCACGCTGAGACCATTATTTAACCTTAAGAGAGGTCAGAACCCCCCCCCCCCCATCCCCATCGTAAGGTCTGAAAACAGGAGAGCGAGAGAGAGAGAGAGACCATGAATTAAAGCTGGATAGTGTATCCACCCATTAAAGCTGCCGTGGGCTACTCTAAAGGCTCTTGGAAGCGGCCCATCCCGCATTGCTTGATGGGGAGTCACGGGCCAAGTGAGCTAGACAGCGGGGCGTGCTCGACTGCCCGTGACTCCGTGCCCTGCTGGGGGTGGAAGGGCAACGGGAGGACAGGGGTCCGCGATGCCGCTGGGTCAGCACTTGGCATGCCATTATGGCAGAAATGAGCCTGTGAGAGCGAGAGACAAGAGGAGGGGGCGAGGGTGAGACAGAGTTCCTCCCTCTTCTCTCTGCAGCCGCTTATTCATTAAAGCTGCGATGATTTTGTACTGCGTCACTATATCATCCCTGTGTCGCTCAGTCTCTCTCTCTCTCTCTCTCTTTGTAGACTTGGGAAATAAAATAAATCGTTAAGACAGTACAGGAATCATTAATGGGCATTAATGAGGGCCAATTATATGACGATAGGCTGAAAATCCGTGAAGTGGTCCTTTAACATGCCACCTCCATCGATTTGTAGCTATTTCTGAGTTTTGAGTGGATTTTGACGATTACACCAAAGAAATAATTCTCAATGTCATTCCATTAGCTTTTACACAGTCGTATGTATGTTTCATTCAATCACTCGAGAGCATGAATGTTGCTCATAAAACACACCATAAGAGCCTGTGGCTTGATCAGCCAAATATAATCAAAAAGATAAAAACCTTTCATTCATACAAACATGGACACTTTCACCATGCCAGTCTGGCTCCACGACTCACAGGACACATTAAAATACCTACTGTATTGTATCTATTTTCTCAAATTCAAAATCAAAGCCTGTGTGCATTATAAATCATCCTCTCAAACACATGAAGCAGTATGAAGTCACCATAATGGACATAATACATCCATTATGGTCACATAACAATAAGCACATAACAACACAACAATGGACAGCAGGCAACATGTCTTGATGTAAGTGCCTTAATTAACCATTAATGAGTTTCGGTTAATGGTTATGAAATTGAATTCAAAATGGTCATCCTGTACAACCATCCATCCAATAATGCACTCGTTTGTTTTGAATTTACTAGCCTAATGGAGGTGCAAAACAGAGAGATATGGAAGAGGGTAGGGGAGACAGACTATAACTTTTATACATGAATAAGACCAATTCATTAAAGGAGTACAGTAATTCAAAAATCACTTATTTTCTATCAATTGAATTCATGGAGATTTTTTGTTGCATTCCTAAGCCAATAATTTGATTTGCAGAGTCTCCTACTCCTACTCAAATTATTGGCTTGGGAATGCAACACAAGCAAAAAAATGAATTCAAGGCTTCGATAGAAAATAAGTAAATTTTTTGGGGTGAACTACCGTGCTCCTTTTCAATTTGCTCAACATCTTGGCTATTGATAAAGCAACAACTGCACATGTTTGATCAAAACAAACAAACACATTTTCCACCCCATGAAAAAACTGATTTTATATTTCTCTTCATCATATGGGGTCTTCGTGTCATCTGTGTCAGTCTGAATTGGTGCATCATTTGTCATGAGTTTATCGGATCAAAAGAACAAAAATGACTCCAGAGTTGACTTTGGGCCAGCTAAACCGAGGCATCATCCATTGTGGCCTGTCTCAGGAGGCCATTAAGAAGGTGCTTGGTCCTTGGCTCTGTCAAACACAAGACCAGCTAATGTCTGGGGATAAAATAAAGCACCAAATAACACAGCGGCCACATATCGATCGAGCTGGATTATTGCCCCACAACCACTACCACCACCCTTTTCTAAGCAGGTCTTCAGATAATGTTTTTGGTCCAGATGGTCCAACTATCCACACAGAGACATTCATTTTGAGGCTTTTTATAAGACTTAAAGGGTATCCTCTCGATCCAACGTAGCATTTGCGAGGATCCTTTGCCAGAATATCTGCTTTTGTAGATATTCTGGCGAGTGATCGACTTCTGCCTTGACGTACAGTAACAATGATCTGTGCATGAATTGATGCACATTTGCAATTATAAAAAGGTGTGTGTATAGAGGTGTGCAGAAATCAATGACATCACCAGGGAAATCAATCATAACAGTGGCTGAACAAAAAGGAATGGATTGATTTATTGATTTCTTTGTGGCAGCCTATACTCTGCATCTGCAGATAAAAAAATACTAGTTATGTGTATTGAGCCCCAGACAGAATTAAAAAGATGACATACATGCAAGAATACACGCATGCACGCACACACACACACACACGCGCGCGCGCGCGCACACACACACACACACACACACGCATTTCGGCATTTGTGAGAAATTGCCATATTGGCTGACGTAATTCAACTTCCCCAAATGCATTGGTTTTGCATCTGCTCAGCGACGGAGCAGATTCTGGCACCTCTCCATCCAGCAAATGGACCTATTATTTTTGCCTTGGCGCCCTCCAGTTACTCTGAATAAGCAGAATTTATCTATGTCAAGCAGCATTGTTGTTGTTCCCAAAATCACCTCTTCTCTTTCTGCACACATGCTTTCCACTCACTGCTAAAACTTTCCTGTTTTCCAATTTTTGTGGGTTTTTAAAAATGTATATATATTATCATCGTTAGGATTTTTCTTTTTCTTGCAGAACACTCTTTAACTTTTTTTTTTTACATGATGATTAACAGGAAAATCTAACCACATACAGCAATGCTTGCCTTGTTTTTCCAGCACCCTAGCGTTTGTTTGTTTACTCATTAAAACATTAAACAAACAACAAAGTCTCATGCTAGTCTGCATGAACATACCTAAATTAATTTAGCAAAAATATATTAAACCAAATATTTATGAAATATTTACTGATTCTTGTCAGTATTAAGTATGACAACATTATTACTATGCAATATTATGCCAGGCAGCTACAGTACATGTGTATTTTACTTCCACAAACCTCTTGTGAGTTACTGGGTTCTACTTTCCCTTGCTATTGTGTTTCATGATGAGAGAACAAAATCTCCCTACTCTCTGTTGACATTATGTGTAACCATTGGGGAGAAAAAGCAAAACACTGAGTATAACCAACCACAAATCAAAAATATCACAAAGAGATGAGTCACTCATCTTCCCCTGAGCTTAGTTCATTTGAGGTAAAGAATAACACCACGTCCGCTTCATTGAGTCACTTCATTCACTCAGAGAAATTCCCGACCTCTTCCTGAGGTCAAGGTTTGTTTTCCTCACTTGAATATGACCTTCCAACCCTTGCAAAGGCGTTACACACACACACACGCGCGCGCACACACGCACGCACACACACACACACACACACACACACACACACAGCAAGAAAGTGAGTGAGAGAGAAGGGGAGAAAGAAAAATGGCCAGGCTCGCTGGAGTTCATCCTGTGTGAGAGACGTTTAGCTGCATTTAATGCCTTCCTTTCCTCCAAACCACCTCTCCCTTGGGTGAATCCCCCTTCACAAAACCCCACAATTCTACTGTAGAATCAATAGCCAATACCACACTCACTGACCACTTTCCCAGGATTCCTCGCTCACTTCGTCTGGTCGCCAGGCCCTCACTGACGGGTGAGCGAGTTGAGTGAGGTTTTGCAATGACTTCAGGGAAACCGACAATTTGTGACCTTGCGTGAAGGAGGCCATAAATTATGTGAGTATTCCTCACTTCTCCCTGACTTTTCTCCAGTTCTGGCCTCAAACGGTGTTATTTGAACCCAATGGCAATGGAACTCGGGAGTTCCAATGGCTGTGCTCGCAATGAACAACAGACGTTGTTTACAAAACGGAACCATTTGGATCTTTTTCTCCTCGTGGAACTGCGTTCGTTGGTCTTTCATTGCACCCTTTCGGCTGTGGGCTTCCCAATCTGCAAATGATTCTTAAGCATATTTGTGTCTTGCGTTTGGTTTGGAAGAAACAGTAGGGAGATTAAGTAATATGATTCATGACAATGATATTGCACATGGCTCATACAGTAAAAGGACCAGGGATTCTTGGTTTTGTTGTGTGTGCCTCATGGCCTGTGATGTGAACATTCTCCCATCTGACCTTTTTTAGTCAAGATATCATTGTGGTGCAAGTCCGTGAGCAACCCTCTCTGTTATTAGGATTTATCCCAGAGGACCCTTGTAGACAAGCTCAGAGCAACCTGCTTGTACATCCACTGCCTCTAGGATGTGGTGGTGCGTTTTGCACATCACAAACAATCCCCTGGAACATTTCTATAGACCTTGGGAGAAAGGCGGGTTGGGGGGCTGCTTCTCTTCTGTAGAAGCAATGGAGCATGTGGAGCCAGCCAAATCATGGCTGACATGGGTTTTTCAAGACTGACCACGTTGAAATTGTGTGTCTGCTGAAGAAGGGACAAAGTTGTACAGTATCTATACAATAATTCATGGAATCTGTGTGTGTCTATCACACAAAATGTGTTCCTAGTGTAACTCGGAAAGCATCCGACCGTTCAGTCTCAAACTTGGCGTGCGTGCCTCATTTGACCCTGAGGTGTGCGGCGCCAAATAACAATTTGGACGGACCAACCGGTTTGCAAGAACCAAAAAAACATGTCAAGAACGGCAGGAATATTATTCCTGAGGAAATATGTAGTGGCTTTGACAAAGGAACATTTCCCTTTCAATTACATTGTGTGGAACCAAACTGACCCGATGCCAACTCAGATTAGCCTTGTTTATTTTCATATAATCAGGATACACTCGGGTGTTGAAAACAAAGTTTCAGTTTTCGGTGAGTGGAAACAGATTAATGTTTACTTTGACAAAGTATGGGAGAATACAAGGATTATAGAGTAGCACATCGTCAGAGTTCAATGTGAGGTAAGCCTTTGCTAACCTGAAAGCATCTCAGGTCTAAATCCCAACGAGGAGAAAGTCTAATAGCCGAAAGTCTAATAGCCGATAGCTTTTGCGAAAATAATCTACAATAGCAGGTTTGTTGGATCCGTACAGTATAGTGATGGAGAGATCAATACCATACTGTGTGGATTATTAATTTGAAGAGCCTGCTGTGGCAGCCACCTACTTAGGGTGGATTTGAGGACTATCTTTGGATGCCACCCTGGAGATTATATTGTTCCTGCTTCCCTGAGTGTTAATGATATGCCTATGCCATGCACATTTTGCTCAGTTTTTAATTGTAGTATTTGCGGCAGCCCACCTGAAGTTCTTCCTCTGCTTCAACAATAAAGTCTCAAAATTCATCACGATAAACTAAGAAAACATTCGTTTTACAGTAAGTAGCTCGTAACTTGACAACATTTGAGGAGGAGTATCTTCAAAGCTTCTCTGTGACTGTGTTTGTTGGTTTCCTTTGTTCCAAGTAAGCAACATATTGGTATATTCTTTTAGTTTGTGACTTTGTGAGCAATATATACATATGTATATATATATATATATATACATACAGTATATCAGTGGTGGAAGAAGTAGTCACAACTTGTACTTAAGTAAAAGTACCAATACCACAATGTGGAAAGACTCTGTTACAAATACAATTTTGGTATTCAAAACGTACTTGAGTAAAAGTACAAAAGTATTCACATAACATACCCTAACCCCTACTTATACTTAAGTACTGAAAGAAAAAGTACAAATTTTGCAGAATGTCCCATTTCCCAAGTTTCCAAATGTATAAAAATGCTTTGAAAATAGCAGATCGGCTATTTTCAAATAGCCTAAGTATGCATAGGGCTGACGTGGTTAATACAGTACATGTTTTGTAATAATAATTCAAATCTAATCGTAACTACAGTAAAGTTGTCAAATAATTGTAGTGGAGTAAAAAGTACAATATTTGCCTCTGAGATGTAGTGGAGTAGAAATAAAAAGTATTGAAAATTGGAAACACTCCAGTAAAGTAAAAATTCCTCAAAAGTGTACTTAAGTACAGTATACTTGAGTAAATGTACTTAGTTACTTTTCGCCACTGCAGTATATTATTGTGTGTATTTGAACTATACTACCTGATTAGCACACACCAAACATGGTAGACATCGCTTCTACTTTGAAGCATGTGTTACTCTTATAAGCGCATGACAAAACTCTGTGTGAATGCATAATGGCACCTAAAGAGTTCATTACAGAATGTTTTCACCTGACACTAATCCATGGTCATTGCCTTTCCACCCGTCCACTAAACCGGGTTTACTTGCCGGCTTGAACGACAGGCTGCTTTTAGTCGCAGCTGCCATGAATGCACCGATTTTTGAGCCATAACCTATAATTACAGTTTCTATGGAGAAAAATGTTTAGAGTTCTGTTTACATATGCCATTTCAGTGGCCGTCATGCATGGTCTCCAACATGCTATTGTGGTGAGGCGTTGTTACCACACCAGTCTAACCACTGATCCATGGTCAGTTTTTACGACGATCATAACAATTCTTTAACCGAATGGGAGAATGAATCATGAATGGCATACTGCAGCAGCAAGATTCCCAAAGACTTGGAGTATAACACCAGAGATGTACCGTAAATTGTATGCGCGCGCGCGCACACACACACACACACACACACACACACACACACACACACACACACACACACACACACACACACACACACACACACACACACACACACACACACACACACACACACACACGGTACACATGCACTGGTCCTCTAAATTGAAATGCTGACACTTTAAGGCTTAGCTCAGAACATCCTCATTTTCTCAACTCCAAACAAATCAATGATTGCTTGATTCCACTCCATTTGTAACAGCATGGTAGTTTGAAATGACCTTCTCCTCACTCCTCTGAACTGATGTTTTAATGATGCATGAAATGTGCAAATTAGCGGTGTTAGATATATGTCAGTGTGCTGTGCCAGACCGAGAATTGGCCATAGGTGCTTCAATGTCATATTTATGAGACTCGAGCTGTCTGTTCAAAGAAGACCTTTCATACTCTTCACATGGGAACAGGTCAGCAAATGTCAAAGTTAATAATGCACCGCTTCATGTTCATTTTGAAAAATGTCTCACCCCATCCATGGCGTCAGGCGTAATAATAATTTAAAAAAGGAAGCAACCCGGTGAAAAATGGATTTCAGATATCCTTTTGTGACAGCCAACTATGGAAATCCGAGATATCAAACAGTTAATGGTGTGTCGCACACGTCGTGGGACGTCAATTGTCTGAGGAAATAAACGTGTCTCCACACCTGACTTCCTAGGGGTAAAAAAGGGGGGAATAATTTTCACTCATTTACCTAATTATAAATCCAACAAAGGGAAGTGGCCTCAGGCAATATCAACAATTAGAATGGAAAAATTGGATCTGAGTAAAGTCATAAATTACATTTTCCTCAGAATTCAAATGAAGTGAGCCGTTATTTGGAAGTCGCCAGCGATCATATCTTTAATATTTCATGCGGGCCAGGAGGGTGTATTGTTATGGTCTCTTGGTCATGAATAAAAAAAAAGAAGAAAGAATTAGCAAATTAGCATTACTTGTTATTATATTATTGCCGTGTTTTGATTAGGCTTTTTAATGAACTTGAACTAGAGCCCTAGGCAGGAGCCAGAGTTTTGGAGTCTGTGCGCTTCCTTGTAGTCCAGAACGGAAAGCAATATGAAACCACACTGAAAGCATTCCCTGGGCATTCCACAAAAGCCAAGAACTGGTGGCCTGCGCTGTGGATCCCTGTGACTGATGTGGGTGGGACAGACCACAAGGACAATGGGTCACCATGGGATCAAGCATCTGTCATTTCAACTCACCACCCTTTGACAGAGAAATAAATAAAGGGATGGATGCGTGAACAGACAGACAAGACAGACAGACAGACAGACAGACACATTGAAGAATCTGAGCAAAACGTCTGAGTAACAGAGTTAGCTGGCTTCTTTTTTCCAACCACAATCAACAAATGACCACTTCCCCATAATAAACCTCCCTTTCCTCTTAGGGACGAGAGAGACTTCATGTGGGGTCGTTGAATGCAAACACATGGCCCTGTGAGAGTGCGAGAAAGAGTGCTCTGCCACTGGCGGCGTATTGGCACATGCTTAATGGATGTTTAGTAAATGGCCCTGGTTCTCCCGTGTTTGTCAGCATTAACAGCGTTCCCCTCCACCGAGAGTAATGCTGCAAACTGCCTGGGCGACAGCCCGAGGTGATTTGTCGCCTTCCAAACACACAGCGTCATGACACCCCAATAATGGACCCGTGTGTTTTACTCAAACAAATGGCGCTATGAGTGGCATGATGGAAGCTGCTCGCTTCATTTTTATTCAGGCAGGGCCGTCCGCGGCAACGAGACGGGGCCAAGAGGGTGCGAGTGAGCCAGCATCAGCAAAAGACAGATCCATACTGATGACGAATTAATGGAGAGGAATGGAGCGCTATTGGAGTGTATGCACCTGGAGGCCTGGCTTTTCTGAAGAGCTGCCAATACCTGCTCAATAAGACGTAGAGAGGACACAGGCCGGGAAGTTGAGTTATATCGGACAGAGTTTCAGAAGTTCTGTCGGGCCCTGGGGCTCCTTGGCTTGTCACATCAAAAGGCCTCTTTGAAAGATAGAATACAAGTTAGTTCAATAAAGGCTTTTATCTATAAGTTGACAAAGTCGGTGACAGCATTCAACAGCTATAATAGAGTATAACGTTGCAGTCGGATGGAAACCTTGTATGTCCAAAACTGTTGCTTTTCAGGAAATGTAAGAAACAACCTGTGTTCCAATGGATCCACAGTAGTTATTCACAAGCTACTCACTGTGTGTGTGTGTGTGTGTGTGTGTGTGTGTGTGTGTGTGTGTGTGTGTGTGTGTGTGTGTGTGTGTGTGTGTGTGTGTGTGTGTGTGTGTGTGTGTGTGTGTGTGTGTGTGTGTGTGTGTGTGTGTGGCAGAGTGGCTCACAACCTCAGCCTGATGGCATGAAAGTCTAATATCTTCCCCGAGCTATCAGGAATTCCCTTTGGCTTAGTGTCAGGACCTGGGCAGAAGATGTTGGACCTGGGTTCGAGTCCCGGGCGTTACATATACACTATGTATATATAAATAAATAAATATATATACATATATATATATATAATATATATATATATATGATTATTCTATTATTCTATCATTAATTATTTGATTATTCTATTAAATGCCCTTAACATCTCCATGAACAGTGCTTTGTGAGAATGTGGTAGTAGGCTATTTTTAAAGGGATTGTAGGCAAGTTCAGAGATAAAAAAATCACACCCAGTGTGAAGTGAGCGGTGTTATTTAGAAACAACAGTGGTCATCACAGTGATGGAAGCTCACTTAAATTTTTTTTTTTTTTTGAAGTGCGTGGTGCTATTTATAGGTTATTATTTCATCATGCGTCTCGCTAGCCAATCAAAGCAAAGGGTCTGAATAGAGTCAGCCAATCACGGTACGGCGAAAAGGGTGTGAATAGAGTCAGCCAATCACAGTACAGGGAAAGACGAATTCCCAACCCCACTTATAGGAGCGGCTACACCGCTCAAAAAAGAAAAAAACTGTTGTCAAACACCGCCCCTCCACTCCCCCCCCCTCCTCATCAGCAGTTTGTTTCCCGACCACCAGGGGTGACGCAGGGGGGACTTCTAAACGGGCCATGCCGAAAATAGGTTGCTTTATTCGGATACAATGCGTGTCACTGCCCGCCCCTGCCGGTTCTCTGAATTTGTATTTTTAAATAGGATCTGTCATGATAAATTGACCACATATATGAAGTTAAAGTTGTACAATGCAGAATCACAAATAACGATTTTTAGCAACCTCTGCTGGTCACTACCGTCACTTAAAATCAGCGTGAGGTTCCTTTTTGTTAATAGCGCGGTAGTTCCTGGCCAAACAGGAAACCGTTGCGGTAGTTCCTGAGGACGTCGGCCACGACGTCATGACGTTGGCCAGGAACGTAATTTTCCCGGGAAAGTCCCCCCCGTACACGTTCAATAGAAAATATATAAATAAAAGGCTTCCGGGGGTGAAATTCACGGAGTGGGTGTTGTGAAACTTTTGCCACTCGCAAAAGATATACAATTTAACTTTAGTTTTGTTGAAAACGTTACCTAGTATTACTTTAAACAACAAAATTCTATCCAAACGATATCTTAAAAGTAAATTCCGTGCCTCAAAAAATAAGTTTTAAAACCGAAAGTAAAAAGTTTAAACTGCCCACAGAAAACAATGGCGGCTTGTTCCATTTTTGTCGGCTGCACTTGGTTCCATTCGGTTTAACCCGAACAGTTCACACGGACACGGACGCGCACATGCGCGTCCGTGCATTTACGTCCCGGAAAAACATAAATTGTAGGGAAAATACGGATTTCAGAAAGAGGACTGTGTTTCAATGCAGGAAAACACCCCAGCATCATTATATAGTGGCTGATAGAGGGGGAAAATGTAAAATATATATATAAATATTTTTAAAATGTAGGCTTAATGTTGCCTAGAATCCCTTTAAGTTAAAATTATCACTAGCACTGTAGCAGAGCTGATACATGGCTGGCTGTCCGTGATTTACAGAGAACACCTGCATGGTGACACAACCCTTACAGTCATGCAAAAGACTGTAAGGGTCCCCCCCCCATCCCCAATCTCAGATCACACAGCCATTAACTAGCTCCTCCCATGGCTATTAATCTTGATGAGTGTTGCCCGGCCTAACCAGCAGCGAGCTCTGGAGAGAAAGAGAGAAAAAAAAAAGAAGATGTCTGGCCATACATCGATAACCCTGCTAATCGTCTTGCAGATGGACCCTCGTAATGTGCGGCGGGGCATCTTGTTGTCCTCGAGGTGAGCTTCATCAATGAAGCCGAGTGGAAACTTCGCCTGCATCAGCAGCTTTCTCTGGCGCGCAAACCCCATTGTGGTCCCGTCGGAAACACGACACGTGAGCCACCCGCAACGCCTCTCTCCCACAGATGTTTCCTCTGGTCAGTGGCGGAAGAAGCACTCTGATTATTACTTAAGCAAAAGTAGCAATACCACGATGTATAAATACTGTACAAGTCCTGTCTTTATCATTTTTACTTGTACAACTTCAAAAGTCAAACTGTTTTCACAATGGCAGATCTACAAGTTCACAATGCATGGAATGGAGACACATTGTAAGCTTGTAGATCTGCAGATTTTCGAATAGACGCGGTACAACATGTAGAAAGAAAATTGGTTGATGTATGTTTTGTAATAATATAAATCTATAAACTACCTTGTAACTAAAGTTTTCAAATAATTGTAGTCGAGTAAAAAGCACGATATTTGCCTCAGATGTAATGAGGCAAATATTGCAAAAATGTACACACGCAAGGAAAGTAAAAGTACCTCAGAATTGTACTTAAGTACAGTACTTGAGTAAGAGTACTTAACAGTAGTTACTTTCCACCACTGCTTCTGGTGATGTGTCGCCAACCCTGCCTTGCCCACACGCATTCGTTGCCACGGGCAACCATACAGTCTTTGTTGGCAAATGGGGGATGGGGGAAAAGTAGGAAAAAGTAAGCTATTTAATTAAATAATCACAGTAATGATTAACGGGCTGTGAAATGAACAAGTGGGAGGGCGTATGGCGCACAGCAAAGGTGCCTTTCACGTGTGTCTCTGCTCTGTGACCACGGTGATGTCTGCATGAGGACAGACCACAACACAGAGGCACTGGTGTGCTCGTCTTGTATGCTTAATTTGCTAAAGTATTGGCATCAAAATATACTCTGTTTCAAAGTAAAAGTACTCAAATTTGTCAAAGATATTCACACTTATCTTTTTTTATCTACAAGCTTACAACGCGTCGTGATGCCTTATACTTGGGCTATTCACATTTTCGAATAGCCTAAGTATAAAATAGGGCATAACTGTTAATATACTGTATGCTTTGTAATAATAATCAAAATCTACAAAGTATTAGTAACTATAGCGGTCACACAATTGTAGTGGAGTAAAAAGTACAATATCTGCCTCTGAGATGGAGTAAAAGTAAAGAGTCGAAAAATGGAAATAGTAAAGCACAGTAAAAGTACCTAAAAATTGTACTTGAGTCTAGTATTGAGTAAATGTAGGCTACTTAGTTATTTTCCATCACTGCACAAGCAACTCATTATCCACAACCAGTTACATTGTCTCGAGTGAATGCACCTCCAATTTCTGTGTAGAAATGAATATGAAACAATATTAACTGCTATAATTGTAAGGTAAAGTAAAGCTTTATTGTCCCTGGTGGTACATGTCACATCTATGTAAACAGTCCCATTTTGTAAAATAAATGGGATTTTAACCATGAGACCTAATGGTGACACCAACCAAGCACATCCCCATGCAATATGAGATACAGCTCTGAAGGATCACATGGGTAGCACTTAATTCTAATAACGGTAAATGACCCCAGCGTATTTAAAAGCTCTGCTCCCTGAAGGGCAGTTGACCATCAGTAAACCCATCTCTATCACTCAAAGGCACACTTTACTCTGGCAAGAACCTGACATGAAAGCAAATACTGGTTTTATTTGCTCAGAAATCTGTGCCAGTTAAGTGTGGTTGCTAGTGTGTATCAACTAGAAATGTGTTTTTATATTTTTCTTTCGCAGTAGAGAAAGTCGATGGACAGTATCTGTCCAACTGGCTGGGTCTCATTTTTGACATACTGCAATCAGTTAACATTAGCCAAGTCTCTCAGTCATGGGCGTGTAAACACACTCGCTAAGCCTAATAACCTGACAAATGGTGCAGCCACAGCATTCCTGTGGCGAGGCATAATGTTTTCAACCAGGTTTAGCCTCACTGTTTAAAAATGCTTATGAGCAGTCTTGCATGCACAGTTATTCAAAATATGGCCCCATGCATCCCCCAAGGTGCCCAGAGGCACACCGTTTCCCCCCTTTGTGTTTCATTGGATGTTCGCTCAGATGTGCAAGGCCTTGAGTTCACTTAACGTTCATTTTCTCCCTTCGGTCAGAGAAGGTTTTACTGTACACCAGACCCCCAAGGGACTTGCTGAAATTGTATAAAAGAATGCACTGCTTTCATTAGCTCATATATCTCTGTAGGATTAAATGCAAAGACCACCCAATCCTGTACTGTATGTGGTATGCGCCTGGACCACTAGGCCAGCGGGCGCCCCAACTTTTAGACTTTACAATGCATTTGTCCCATGTCTTGCCTATTTTATAGGGAGGCCATGTATCTGCACTTCTTTGATAACAGTAATATTATGTATGTACCATATATGTATACTATAATAATATTACATAGATCGATACATAAGTCATGTCCATTACTTTGGCAGGGGGAGAAGACAATAATGGACCATTAGCAAATGAGGGGAGGGGGGGGGGGCAAAGTCAACATTATGGGACTCCACCAAAACAACAGCTTGCACTGTTCTCTCGTCTCGGAGTGACAAAACATAAGCAATTTAAGGCACCATTTCCTCTCCCTTTGTTGCATAGATATTGCTAAGAAAAAGAAAAAGAAAACCTAAATAAAAAAACTACATTTTTCTATTTCATATTTCTATGATGTCAGCTCAAAACGCTGAAAGGGTTGTCTTCCCTTCTTTCTCTCCATGTGTTGCGCAAAGAAAATAAAGCCCCGGAAATGAGGTTTATAGAACCGCACTGAAGCTCAAACACTCCCGCTGGCCATTAATTTGTATTTGACAACTCAAGCAAGCAGTCACAAGTGTACTTTGTGTACAGGGACATTGTGTGAGCAAACACATTGGCCCGACTGGATGTATGGGCTTGGAAGCCAGTCGCTTTGCAGGCGCCCAGAACATTCCGCTTGTGTGCCCTCTGTTGAAGGGAGATAGTGAAAGAGTGTGAAGGGGGGGGGGGTGTGGGTGGAGGGAAGGGGGGCTGATGATGCAGAGAGCAAAGGAATGAAGGGGGGGGGAGAGAGAGAGAGAGAGAGAGAGAGAGAGAGAGAGAGAGAGAGAGAGAGAGGGAGAGTCTGAATTAAATGAGGCAGAGAAGGAACAGGGAAGCTGGAAGTGTGGGGGGGTATATATACTATAGGGAGTCAGAGGGATAGTTCTGCATCTAGAATTCCAATATTGTTGTTCTCATCAGCAGGCTATGAACACAACTAAGATTCTATAAGCCCCTAGTGGAGGTGCTGGTCCAGGTTTCATGGCAATTATCTGGCAATTAGACTCTGAGATCATCTGAGATAATCTTGTGTGCAAGTGGAACTTTTGGCCCAAGGATGACGCTGGAAGAAAGGCAACCAAAATCAGTGGGGTTCCAGGCAACAGTTTTCCAGATATGCGGGGAGGGTGATAATTGTCACTGCACGTAATCCTGTGGAATGGGGCGGCACCTGTCAGCCGCGAGTGTTGGGGCGGGAGGAGTAGGATGAAGGCTCTATATGTCCTCCCGGTGGGGGCTCCTCGCTGGCAGGTGAGTCAGTAGGATACAACAGTAGTGACAAACACAGAAAGGTGTGTGGGGAGGAATCAATTGGCATAACGGGGTAAAAAGCAAAAAGACAAGTATAACAATATAGATATCAAGTCAGGTTTAGTTGTTGACCGTTTCAGTAAAGTGTGTCTCAGTTTCATGTGATAGTGCAGTAATGTTACAAGATCAGGCCCACGCTTCTCCTTTCATATCTTGACATATAATCCTCCTATAATTCTACAAACCTCTGTCTGTCTGTCTGTCTGTCTATCTGTAGTGCGTGGTGTCATGGAAAGCTACCCGGTTCTCCTCAGTGACTGGAGCAATTTGCACACAGCCATTGACCATTACCATCTGAACCTAACTGCGAAGCCCGTTTCTCAATTTCATCAAATCTCAGCGTATTATTAGCGTTTATGTGTCAAACAATGGGAGCTAACGTTGCCAGGTTTCGCGCGAGAAACAAGCAGCAAGGTCTATGAAAACAATAACCCCACGTTTGCAACTACTTTCGCCTGCCCTTCACCGGGTAGGGTCGCGGCCGTGTATGCACGGACACGCACGTGCGCATGCACGTTGGGGAGACACATGTCAGAATGTACATTTGTGTTCGCGCGACGGCCGTCTGTGTGTGTTCGCGACGGGGGACGGCTCTGGCCGCATGAGAGTCGTTGTGTGTGTGTGTGTGTGTGTGTGTGTGTGTGTGTGTGTGTGTGTGTGCACGCGTGTGCTCACGCGTGTGCTCGCGCGTGTGTGTGTTGGCGACGGGGGACGGCTCCTGCTGTTACATCTGTATATGCGCGGGTGTTTGTGTGTATTCTGTGCCTCCACAACGCGGCGACAGGATGTGCGTGTGTGTACACACTACAAACTCACTTTCCATCCCTGAAACTGTCTGTTCACAGCGCATAAGCCAAACTGCACACTTTGGGTGCTCATATCCCCCCACGGGTATGGTTTAGTTCAAATAATTTAACAACTATATCAAATTAAAATGATCCAAGGCTTAAAGTGAAAGTGTTATGTTGCTTCTTCAGGTCGGTGAAAAGGGCTTGAATATGTTTTTAACCGACAAATGTATTTGAAAGTGGACAACTGATGGATCATGGACAGGGTTGGGTGTGTGAAGTTCAATGTATTTTTTCCCCCAGTTCTTTTTTTGGGAAAGACATCTCTGTCTTTTGTCAGAGAAATTCAAATGGATCCACAGTGTCTTTCTCAACCAGCCACTCAGTTGCCCAATTGCCTGAGCTCACACAAAAGGGACCTCATTCTAACCTTGAGCTCCAGGTATTCAAAGGAATTCTGGGATGGGGGTCTTCTGGCTGTAGATTAGTGAGGACAAAACATCTTTTGATGACGATTCTGGTTATACAACAACAGAGGACACAGCTGTTTATATGTATGAACACTAGCAACAATATTCTGAGCATGTCATAAAAGGCAAACATTCAGCAAAAATAGGTGATACTAGTTTGACTATTTTTGGCGAAGAGATTTGCTGTAGAGGGGAAAAAAGGAGGAGACCAAGTACGGACCCCAGTCAAGGAAGTAATAGGGTGTACATGACAACATGGAAGGATTTGGGGGTAAGAATTAAGCCCAAATTAATAGGTTGAAAGTAGTTTAAATGCGTTTTGTTAGGGTATAGATGTACAATTTGTATATGTATATATATTTATTTTTACCTGTCCTTTATGTTTTGGGGTGATAATTCAATGTATTATTGAGCTTTTGCATTGTATTGGTTGCACTAAGGAGCTTTTTATGCACCTGATCATATGCATTTAATGCTGAATCCTGCTGTGAAAAAAAGAAAAAAAAGAAGTACTGATATAGTAATTCAAAAGATAATTAATAACTTTTGTATAGTGCGTATATTTTGCAATAATAATGTGTGCTTGTCACAAAATCCCAAGGCACACCTGGACACTAGAGCAGCGGTTCCCAGACTTTTTAGGCATTGCACCCCCTTCTACATCCTAACTGGGCTGATGCACCCCCTATCCTTAAATAGCCTATTTATAGCCACATTGATGCATCAAACACGCACAAATAATCACAACACATGTAACTACATATTTAATTAAGAGAGCACAAAAATGTGCGCATTCTAATACACTGAAACTACACAAAGTAGTAAAGTAACACACACAAGGTAAGGAAAGTTTATTTGTATAGCACATTTCAGCAACAAGGCAATTCAATGTGCTATACTATATTGTGCTTTATAAATGTCACTTTTAAATAGCAAAGAGGAAGGGTGAGGGCAAGGACACATGCACAGGCTTATTGGCAGAGAGCCATCACGAGAGAAGATGGGGGGAAATGCTGTCATAATTAAGTAAAATTAAGTTAAAGAAAACTACCATTAAAATGACTGAAATTGTAGCTGAAGTGCATTTTGGGGTACATTAACTGATTTATTAAAATGTAAGTTTTTATTTATTTTTTAATTAAACTTTTACAGAAGTTTACAAAGGACATGTTTTAATTGCATGCTTTTACTTCATGAATAATCCCATTTGAAAACAATTACAATGTAACGGTGTAATTATTACGTCCATTAAAGCCCCATTACATGTTTTCTTCTCGCATTTCCCCTAGACTCTAGGGCCTAGAGGCAGCTCAAGCACCCCACTTTGGGAATCCCTGGGTAGAATATGAGCTCTTTTGCCCTTTCTGATAAGGTGGTATAGCAGGCGGAAAGGCAACACCACATCACTGGAACCGTACACATTTATGATGGAAAAGCCATATGGTCTTAATGCACCTCCATTTTAGATGTCAAAAGGTTTTACAGAGAAGCATGCGTTGGAGGAAGTGAGCTGTTCGTACACTTAAAGCAGTTGAAAAAAGATATATAATACTGTGTTGCCAGCAGTGTAGGAGTGTTGTTTCTGAACCTTGACCCCTATGGGAACATATGATGGATGCTAACTTGATTGATTTATTTTCTTTACATTTAACCACTTAAGCCCCAGTTAAAACAATAGTGCAAAAAAAGAGCTGATCTACAACCTCACAACATGTCATACCAGGACACATTGTGAGCTTGTAGAATCTATTTTTGAAAAATGTTGGAATATTTTTGAAAATGTAACCTGGCAACATACTAAGTTTGTAAAGATGATAATTTAAAGATGATTATACAGTACATGACATCTATATGGAAGCACGCTCTTGTTCATAATGTCAGATGATTTAGCTTTGAACGTTCAGCTATGAGAAACCTTCAGGCATGTTTAATTTGCACTAACTCACTATAAAATACAATGTTACAGTTTATTGGGACATGCCATTATCAGTTTATCGGTTTTCCAAAGCCATGACTGGAGCGCTGGTGCTTGAAGCCCAGATGTCAGTACGGAAATAGAGTTTTGGGCATAAATCTGATATATAAATAAATGACTTGCCGCACAAGGCGATTAGACTTGTTTCTTCTTGGTAGCCTGAAGATACAGATATTAATTTCACATTTCAGGGGGCATTGATGATGTCTCCAAGCAAGTCAATCCACCTTTACCAGCACTCCGATAGGGAGACACTCACATACCCTGCTGTTCTGTAGTGCCTTAAATTGCATTTTTTGTATCAAGTGTTATAGTCTGTTTCTCTTTGACTCACTATTCGTTGGATGCAAACATATACATTTTTTAACATTTACATGTATTCTGTGCAAGCTCTTCACCACTGAAGAAGTCAGACAGAGCTTTTGTCTGTTTTTCAAACTCTGGTGTCTTACATTAGCAAGTAGATTGTTATGACCCATCATGCCTGATTAAAAAAAAAAGTGCTGTTCAAGAACAGCCAGCTCCCTCTTTGTGACATTTTGATAAAACACTCTTGAAGCTATTGTCTTTGATTGAAGTTGTTATTGGCTTTTGTAAGCTGTGCGCAATATCTGGCATGTCTTGCTGCTGCTATCATTATTATGAGCTCACACAAAAGGGACCTCATTCTAACCTTGAGCTCCAGGTATTCAAAGGAATTCTGGGATGGGGGTCTTCTGGCTGTAGATTAGTGAGGACAAAACATCTTTTGATGACGATTCTGGTTATACAACAACAGAGGACACAGCTGTTTATATGTATGAACACTAGCAACAATATTCTGAGCATGTCATAAAAGGCAAACATTCAGCAAAAATAGGTGATACTAGTTTGACTATTTTTGGCGAAGAGATTTGCTGTAGAGGGGAAAAAAGGAGGAGACCAAGTACGGACCCCAGTCAAGGAAGTAATAGGGTGTACATGACAACATGGAAGGATTTGGGGGTAAGAATTAAGCCCAAATTAATAGGTTGAAAGTAGTTTAAATGCGTTTTGTTAGGGTATAGATGTACAATTTGTATATGTATATATATTTATTTTTACCTGTCCTTTATGTTTTGGGGTGATAATTCAATGTATTATTGAGCTTTTGCATTGTATTGGTTGCACTAAGGAGCTTTTTATGCACCTGATCATATGCATTTAATGCTGAATCCTGCTGTGAAAAAAAGAAAAAAAAGAAGTACTGATATAGTAATTCAAAAGATAATTAATAACTTTTGTATAGTGCGTATATTTTGCAATAATAATGTGTGCTTGTCACAAAATCCCAAGGCACACCTGGACACTAGAGCAGCGGTTCCCAGACTTTTTAGGCATTGCACCCCCTTCTACATCCTAACTGGGCTGATGCACCCCCTATCCTTAAATAGCCTATTTATAGCCACATTGATGCATCAAACACGCACAAATAATCACAACACATGTAACTACATATTTAATTAAGAGAGCACAAAAATGTGCGCATTCTAATACACTGAAACTACACAAAGTAGTAAAGTAACACACACAAGGTAAGGAAAGTTTATTTGTATAGCACATTTCAGCAACAAGGCAATTCAATGTGCTATACTATATTGTGCTTTATAAATGTCACTTTTAAATAGCAAAGAGGAAGGGTGAGGGCAAGGACACATGCACAGGCTTATTGGCAGAGAGCCATCACGAGAGAAGATGGGGGGAAATGCTGTCATAATTAAGTAAAATTAAGTTAAAGAAAACTACCATTAAAATGACTGAAATTGTAGCTGAAGTGCATTTTGGGGTACATTAACTGATTTATTAAAATGTAAGTTTTTATTTATTTTTTAATTAAACTTTTACAGAAGTTTACAAAGGACATGTTTTAATTGCATGCTTTTACTTCATGAATAATCCCATTTGAAAACAATTACAATGTAACGGTGTAATTATTACGTCCATTAAAGCCCCATTACATGTTTTCTTCTCGCATTTCCCCTAGACTCTAGGGCCTAGAGGCAGCTCAAGCACCCCACTTTGGGAATCCCTGGGTAGAATATGAGCTCTTTTGCCCTTTCTGATAAGGTGGTATAGCAGGCGGAAAGGCAACACCACATCACTGGAACCGTACACATTTATGATGGAAAAGCCATATGGTCTTAATGCACCTCCATTTTAGATGTCAAAAGGTTTTACAGAGAAGCATGCGTTGGAGGAAGTGAGCTGTTCGTACACTTAAAGCAGTTGAAAAAAGATATATAATACTGTGTTGCCAGCAGTGTAGGAGTGTTGTTTCTGAACCTTGACCCCTATGGGAACATATGATGGATGCTAACTTGATTGATTTATTTTCTTTACATTTAACCACTTAAGCCCCAGTTAAAACAATAGTGCAAAAAAAGAGCTGATCTACAACCTCACAACATGTCATACCAGGACACATTGTGAGCTTGTAGAATCTATTTTTGAAAAATGTTGGAATATTTTTGAAAATGTAACCTGGCAACATACTAAGTTTGTAAAGATGATAATTTAAAGATGATTATACAGTACATGACATCTATATGGAAGCACGCTCTTGTTCATAATGTCAGATGATTTAGCTTTGAACGTTCAGCTATGAGAAACCTTCAGGCATGTTTAATTTGCACTAACTCACTATAAAATACAATGTTACAGTTTATTGGGACATGCCATTATCAGTTTATCGGTTTTCCAAAGCCATGACTGGAGCGCTGGTGCTTGAAGCCCAGATGTCAGTACGGAAATAGAGTTTTGGGCATAAATCTGATATATAAATAAATGACTTGCCGCACAAGGCGATTAGACTTGTTTCTTCTTGGTAGCCTGAAGATACAGATATTAATTTCACATTTCAGGGGGCATTGATGATGTCTCCAAGCAAGTCAATCCACCTTTACCAGCACTCCGATAGGGAGACACTCACATACCCTGCTGTTCTGTAGTGCCTTAAATTGCATTTTTTGTATCAAGTGTTATAGTCTGTTTCTCTTTGACTCACTATTCGTTGGATGCAAACATATACATTTTTTAACATTTACATGTATTCTGTGCAAGCTCTTCACCACTGAAGAAGTCAGACAGAGCTTTTGTCTGTTTTTCAAACTCTGGTGTCTTACATTAGCAAGTAGATTGTTATGACCCATCATGCCTGATTAAAAAAAAAAGTGCTGTTCAAGAACAGCCAGCTCCCTCTTTGTGACATTTTGATAAAACACTCTTGAAGCTATTGTCTTTGATTGAAGTTGTTATTGGCTTTTGTAAGCTGTGCGCAATATCTGGCATGTCTTGCTGCTGCTATCATTATTATGTGCACTGTCAGTGCATATTGTCAGTTTTCTTGAGATACCCCATTCCTCTGTCACTTCTGAGAAATTCTGTGCACAGGTGTCTGTGTGTAGCGCCATTCCACGGGAAGTCAAGCTGTTAAAGCAAAATGAGTGCAGTGTCTACTCAGCATCAATATGATGTGCATTTAGTCCAAAATACATACAGTCTTGAAATATTCTGGCACTAGAGCACCAGAGGGAGCTCCACTGATCTCGTGCCACCCAAATTTGGCACACACATGGGGATTCTACTATTCTGCCACCAAAATGTGGAACGCCCTACCACCAGCCATCTAATGGCTCCTCATTCAAAACCACCATAAAAGAACACCTGTCTGCAATTTCCAACAGGACCTAGATAGGTCTCGTAAATGTATGCCCTACTTTGTCATACTACAATGTCATACAAGAACAGGACAAATAGCCAATCTACAAGCTCACAACGCACCATGACGGGTTGTGAAGTGAAAATGTGAAAGTGGGAAAGTTTGTGTGTGGGTTTGATAAATATTGAACCAATGAAAAGTATTAACAAGAGCTTGTGACTAAATCATAACTACATTGGATCCATTGGAACACAGGCTCTTTTGTCCATTTCCTGAAAAGTAACCGTTTTGGAGATACGTTTCCACCCGACAGCGACGATATTCAGAATTCAAAGATTGCATTTGTCACATACTCATGCATTTACTGTATGAGCGGTGAAATGTTAGTGCGGCGCCATTTCACAATACAAAGTTATCAAACAGGCAAGGTACTTCTAGCAGTGAAAAGTAATACAATATACTGTAGTTATAACGTGTAAAATACCTAAGAAGTGTGCCAATACAGCATCGGTATACACAGACACAGAGATTGACAAAAGGAAATAGCACACACAGTATAAATTAGAATTGCACCTTCCCTGAGTTACTGAGTAAAGGTATGTAGAAAATACAGAATAAAGAATATACAGAGAAAAATTGAGAATCTCTGAATAAATGGGCAAATGATATCCAGAAAATTATGATATCCAGAAAATGTATTTAGGTTTCTGTCAAAATAGATGAATATACAAATTATACACAGAAAATTATGGATTAATAAATTAAGGAAACTACTATTATAAATACCGAAAGTATCTATAATACACATTAATGCGGCAGGAGGAAGAATAAGTATAATACTGTATGTGCTCTGTTGGTGAGTGAGTATTTACACATTGAAAACAGTTGACCTGGCAGTTTGGTCATTATTCACAGCTCTAATAGCCTGAGGAAAATCTCTTTCTGTGTCTCTCTGTAGTGGCTTTGTGGCAATGCAGACGTTTGCCTAACCGCAGTGGTACAAACAGTCCTTTGCTGGGGTGTTGGGGGTTCTCGGCACACCTACAGTACTTGCTTGAATACAAGTCCTACAGGGAGGGCGAGCGATGTCCCCATGGTGTACTCGGCTGAGTGCATCACCCTCTATTCCCATGACAGCCCCCGTCAGAATTATATATTACTATATTAGTACACATATTACTTTTGATTTGTCAACCGAGCCATTTGACCAAGTCTTTTAAAGCGAACTGAGCCATAAAAAATATCAGATGTATTGTCTTTCTCCATCACCACGATCTGAATTACACTAACTACCAAGCATGGGTGCATTGAAGGGGACAGGGAAAAATGGAATGTGATTATTCAAAATGTTTGCCTCGATTAATTAAAAAAAGCAAATCTGCCACCTCCACAACGTGTCGCGATGCAACACGTTGTGAGCTTTTAGATCGCCTATTTACGCACGCCACCATTGTACAACTGCATAATACAGGGTTAAGTGGTTAATCAATTTAGTCGATTATAAGAAAATCTATTAGAATTATTCAATTAACCTACATGAGTAAGATTAACTTGATTAATGGTTCTAAATATTGGTTTCTTTCTTTCAATAATTGTATTTTTCACACATTACCACAAACTGATACATGACTCACATAAACAGACAACATTTAACCCTATCACAAATAAACTAACATGCATACATACATCATCATCTTCTCAACACCCATAGCCATCAAAAACAAAACCTTTGTATATGTGGGGATTCTGCCCCTTGGGTGTCACTTGGCTCCCAAGTTAATATGAAAGCTGTACAGTTGAACAGGGACACTAATCGTATTATTGTACGCCATGTAGGCCTAATTGTAGCAACTGTTCCCTAAAATTACAGTCTGTGGTCTGTGCATTCAGTGACTCAGTGATGCAATGTTTAAGCTCCAAGTTTAAAGCTTGGCAGCAAGCAGTGTTCAGGCTGTAATTTGTCACAGTAGAACAAATAGGGAGAAAGACAAAAAACAGACTTGATTAATTATCAATGCATTTATCATATTGGTGTGATTTATCTTGATAGGGGCCAGATCAGTTGACAAACATTGTAATGGCTTACCATTACTTCAGTTACTTTCGCACCACCAAGCAAAGAGACCAGTTACTTCTTTCTGGCGAGCATTCAATTTTTTTTTGTTAAGCAGTAGTGGTATGGTCCACTGATTCTTAAAGTGGGGTCCGGTGACCCCCAGGGGTCCTTGGGGGGGTTCCAGAGGGTCCCCAGCTAAATGAGGAACAGTTCAAACACTTAAGCCCTATCAGCTATTCGAAAATATCCAATCTACAAAGTCATAGGTGCTGCATTGCGTGAGAGTATAGATCTGCTAAAAAATTAATTAAAAAAAGGACGAATCTTGGAAAATCTTCTCCCTGACACAAAATCATTTTAGATAGGGGTCCGCAGCCAAATACTGTACATATCACACATGAAAATGTCTGAGATCTGCTGTTAGTCTTGATGCAGCAATACTGTATGATGCTAGGATTTTCCCTACAGTGTAGGCCCACTACAAATTGAGCGGTTATTATGTCCACCGAAATATTGAACGGCACACACCAGGACCTCACGGAAACAGCAGCTAACTAGAAAAAGTGTTCCTCGGAGCACAGGTCTCCGCCAGGTCAGGTAAGTTATTGTGGCCTCCTGGTGGCGCTATAATAGGCCAATGTGAAAAGGGTGGCATTTCTTCCTCGGCCTAGTGGGAATGTGCGTGCAAATTTTCACGGAAATCGCACGCCGCGTTCATGATTTCAGACATTTTGTTCAAAACGGACCAATCCTGCAAACTTTGGAAGTCAACCTTAGCCAATCAGGATGGAATATGAAATATCGGACAGATGCGTCTTGATCACATGACTATAGAGATACTGTGTACCGATTTGCGTGATGTTTGGATAAAATCTGAAGGATTAATATCCAAAAATGTATTTGACATAAGTCGGCCTCCTGGTGGCGCTGTAAAAAGCAAATGTGAAAAATGCAGTGCAGATGTTTTTCCTTGGCCTCTAGGGAGT
This sequence comes from Gymnoscopelus braueri, assembly GCF_963280865.1. NCBI lineage: Eukaryota > Metazoa > Chordata > Actinopteri > Myctophiformes > Myctophidae > Gymnoscopelus > Gymnoscopelus braueri. The sequence goes on along the minus strand of NC_137620.1, from coordinate 32,942,274 downwards.
AGGCGTGCAAAGTTTCACGCAGATCAGTGCAGTTATAGTTAAAAATGCAAATTGGCCTGTTATAGCGCCACCATGAGGCTGATGTGAAAAGTTTTAAGTGCCATTTCTTCCTCGGCCTAGTGGGAATGTGCGTGTGCAATTTTATGGAAATGGAAAGCTGCGTTCATGATTTGAGGCAGTTTGTTCAAAACGGACCAATCCTGCAAACTTTGGATGGTAACCTTAGCCAATGAGGATGGAATATGGGAAATCGGACAGATCAGGGTTGATCACATGACTATAGAGATACTGTGTACCGATTTGCATGAGGTTTGGTTAAAAACTGTAGGAGTAATGGGAAAAAATGGGTTTTGCACAAATCGGCCTCCTGGTGGCGCTATAACAGGCCCATGTGAAAAATTTGAGGCAGAGGTTCTGAATTGGCATCCAGGGAGTGTGTGTGCACAGTTTCGCAGCGGGCCAACGGTGCCGGAGATTTGGTGGTAACACACAGACAGGACGGACGGACGGACGGACAGGGGCGAAAACATACTCTCTCGCCATGCCTTTCGGCCTGGCGGAGACAATGAACGAGCGCTCTCCCCTCTCCTCTCTAATGTCATTCAACGTAGATGTACTGTATAAGGTCATTAAAGGTCGGCTGTTAGTGCAGTAGTAGTGTATGGTGATTACGATATCACCACCAAACCCCGGACATACAGTAAGACCATTTCAAGAATGTGAGTTAGTTCATGCTAAATTCTAAATAAATAAATGCACAGTATAGCTACTACTACATACTAGATACAGTACTAGAAGCAGTAATATAAAAACAAACTCGGCGAGTACTCGATATTCAGTACTATGGAGGGCAGTTGAGTATGAATGAGTATTTCCTGCTACAACTTCTACAATATATTCGAACAGGTCAATTATCAGTAATTTCAAAAGCATATGAGAGACACATCCAAAGGCAGCCTAATACTACTGTCTGTTATCCATGCAGTCACATCACACGTACTTCCACTCAAATCCTAATGATTCACAAGCTGATTAGTCTTCATTAGTCCCTTATACCTGGCCAGAGTCAGTCCCATCATCTTATTTCTTCTTTAATAGCGATTCATATGATTAATTGGTTCTATTTTTGTTTTACATCATGGGTGACACAGGGCGCCCACTTATCAGTTTCCCGTCATTAGGTGGCGGGGCTTGACAATGAGTCCGCTGCTGCAGGTCGACAGGACTTATCAGGATAATGTATGGCCCCCCGAGCCCGAGGTTCGGAGTCCTTCGCCTGGTAATATTTCTTCATTTTTGCAGCTGTGGTCGGCTGGTCTGACTGGCGGCCCTCCACTCATCATTATTCTAATGTTGTCCCTCTGGGCCTTGAGCCCGCTATAACTTGGTATGGGTAGAAGCTGGAATGAAGCCTTGGCTCTTTGGTATCAGTTTTGGAGGGGCTGCGTGAGTCATTTGCATTGGCCTGTGCCTGTGTAGATGATAACTGGTTGGAGGACCCCAACTAGGATGTAGTGAATGTAGCCTACTAGCTGTAAAGACATTCCTTGCTACTTGATGCCTGTGATAAATAAACACTCTTACACATGGGCAACGTGGACAGTGGCAGCCTTCTCTCTGATGGAATGATAATTGTCCCCATACCAGTTTAAGGACCTGATGACAAGTCTTGTGCCAAAGGCAGAAAAGTGACCATCAGATTAGCCATCCATGGCATGCTAGAAAGTGCCACAGACAGCCGTCTGCCTCCGCTCGGTGCCAGAATAGAGGGCGGCAGAGTTGGCATATCCCTCGCAGCGGGCTCAGGGATGTTGGATGCCAGCTGCCCATGGGACCAGCGAAGCGAGGCGTGTGCCACTTCCTCAAAGGGAAGGGGGGAATTAGAATTCAGAAGTCGCTGTCTGATGTAATGTGCGGGATGCTTGTGGGGCTTTCTAGTGGCTTGTTTGTCACCCCAAAAATCAGGTGCTGTAATCAGCTCAGAGCAAGAGACGATTCCGTCGTCATCCCAGCTGTTTTCCATCACGATCTTCACACTTTTTAAGTGTGGGTTAGTGTGGGTTGAACGTTAAGGTGGAATGGTCGGCATACGCCCGTAGCTGAGGATGTTGTGAAGTAAACTTTTCAAAGGTTAAAAGTGTATTTTCACACTGACAGTATGACAGTATGTGAAAAACCACGGGATTATTCCACATGTCACGGATGTGCTTCTCTACATTTTTGATTTATTTTTCATATGGGTTGCAATGTGGAGAAAATGCGCTGCATGTCTGCATGCTGTCCAAGTAACTGCTGTTCACTCTTTCAGTTCCATGTCTTCACATATCGAAAGTGCACTCAAGTTCGACAGGAGCTACCAATCTATTTTCCTGCGGACTGTTCCAAGCAATTCCTGCAGCATCTGACATCTTAAGACCCCTGTCATGTAACAACAGTTGGAAAAAAATGACACGCTCTTTGTGAACTTCTCACTTGCCGGCTCTCATCATTCCATTATGAGCCCTCTGAGTGCTTTCACATGAACATTGTATGCCGCGCAAGGTACGCCCACCAGACCGCACATAATTCGAATGGATGGCGTGCTGCGTGGCGAAGCTCAAGTGAGCAGGAGTTCATTTTGTAAGCCATTTCACCGCATCACTCACGATTATTCTTTACATTTGCCGCATGTGGATTTATGTGACAAGTGCCTTTCAGATATCTCGCTGTGACATAAATACAGGTATTAGACTGGAGATGTACATGGTGACACTACAAACATCGCTGCCCCCTCCACCACCCCCGTCTCTCTCTCTTTTTCGTATCATTTTTGACAAGGCTTCTTCTCTTCTTTCTCCCTACCCTCTGTTTCCCGCAGATGCAATTTCACCCCACTACACTCTCGTGGCTCCATTATCATAATGACATACTGTGCCAAGCCAGGTTTTTTGGAGGTCTTTCCCAAAGGCATTTTTCCCCCCACTATGTGGAAGTTAGCTGTTTGCCATTGCTAATGCTAGTAAACGGCATTGAAAAGTATGTACAACCCCCCCCCCCCCCTCCCTTGACCCATTTCCTGCAGAGGACGACCCTCCCTAACTCATATACACATTTTCTAGCAGCAACCCACAACCGGTATGTTTTGCCCTTTTCCCTGCGCATTTCCGACCCTCCACTCCCTCATTTTACACACGGGGTTTAACATCATCTGCTTATGATTTAAAGGCTCATATGAGCTGCTGCGAGCTCCCTCCAAGCCCCGGCCCCATCAGCTCACCTCAGCCCCCCCACGTACGTAAATGTTTAGTCATGAACAAGATTCATGCTTCAGGGTCACCGTTTCAGGAAATGATCATTCATGCATGAGTGTAGGGTGGTAAAGCACACATGCCATACATCATCATACAGTAAAAAAAAAAGAGAGAAAAAAAAAGCCTTTTTAGAGCTGTGGTTCCCAAACAATGAGTCGGGACCAATTTTTGGAAGAACTAATAGTAAAAATAGCAGAGCTACAAGCTCATAGCGTGCTACACGTTGTGACCTTGTAGATAGTCTATTTTCATTACTTTTAAAAGAGGGCTTGTTGACATATTTATTTTGGAGAATTATCCTCTTATTTACTGGCAAATAGAATTGTTGTACTGATATTGAATATATTCAGTTCATAATACCATGATCCCATAATATTTGTATCTAAAATGATTTCCCACCAAAGTTATTTCTCTACCCAGTCATACACAGCATTTATCTGTCACATAAATCAGTGTTTTGATGGTGTAGAGGCACGCAGGTGCTGGCTAGAACAGTGAGAGAACCATGACCCATCTATCGTGCCAGGAAGTTAGTTGGCGCGAAGGCGGCCAAGATCGGTAAATGATGCATGTTGTAAGAGGTAAGATGAAAGGCACAGGTTATATAATCAGCAAGGTTAGTGCCAAACATTTGTTCGTCAGTCGTGAAAGTTTGGAAAGCAACGTGAGGAATATGAAGTGATTGCGAACGCAGCGGAAGGAGGCGCGCCGAAGGCGCGCCTCCGCGCAAGTGGAGCTTACTATGACACCGTGCTCGGCTTGTGTGTGTGTGTGTCTGTCTGTCTGTCTGTGTCTGTGTGTCTGTGTGTCTGTGTGCACTATACAATAGTGCACTGCCTGCAGCCAAGTAAATGTCCAATATAGACGTACCATACATCAAATGAAAGGTCTTTGAAAACTGCACACACCTGTCAAGGTTGCGTTTAAGCCCGCCCCTTCCCCCGGAAGCCACGCCCCGGAGAAGGCTCCTAAAAACACCCCATTGAAACCCCATGTTAAATGAAAAGTGCCCGAATCGCTCCGAAACTTTTTCTACCCCCCCTAAGTGGGGGTCTACGAACAAATACTTCGGCCTCGGATTTTGGTTCCGCCCCCCGGAAGTGGGTGAAACAGGCACTTCAAACACTTTGTTGAATTGTTCAAAAACATTCAAAGTTTTTTTTTGGTGAATTTGTATTTTTCTAAGATGCTCCTTTTAACGCAGAATTTTGTTGTATTTTTATTTTATTTTATTTTTTGGTTATCTTATTATTATTATTATTTTTTGTGCGTTCGCTTCCCGCGTTTGCGCGTCTTACTTGTTTATGGACATATTGATGAAGGAGAAACTGGACAGGAGTATAAAAACTAAATTGTCTAGTCAGTATGTTTAGGGGAGAGAATGTATGCACTGCCAGTTTGCTTATCACTTGTGTACAAACGATTATCATAAACAAGCTTTTGCAAATATATCCATGTCTCCAGTCTCAAAAATCATTCCTCAAGCCCAGAAGTTCCAGACACAGACTCTCGACCACGGGCTTAAGTAGTCTGATTCATAACATATTTTTGTACGTTTGGATCCCGGGGAGACACCACATTTAGGCTATACATATTTTGCAGGTCTTGAGCTGAAAAGTTCAGGAAACACTGATTTAGAGGCACAGTGGGGGAACAGCCCAAAAACGGACCAGAAACCCTTTCACAGTCATACACCTGCAGAAGCGAGCTCTGAGAGCCCCCGCACCCAATCTCTAGGTGTGGAGTGGGTACGGGGGCTGGTCGGGTAACGAGACAGATGGACAACACAGATTGCTGACATTAGCCTGCTCTGATCTAGATCATGATTCCTCATCAAGCTAATCATTCATCAGAGGAATCCATCTTGGTTTTTGGAGGGGGGAGCAGACAAGCTGTGCAGTACTGGCTGCTTTAACACTTGACCGCTTAGAGAAATGGCATCATGGAGAGTTTTTGAAATGACAACACATAGGGGGGTCTTCTTTCCCACACGTTGCGTGGACTGAAAACATGCAGTTAGATTATATGCAGCTCAGAAAGCCCGTCCAGAGTTTTACAGATCTCGCATTATGCTTTCCAGAAAAAATACACAAAATATATATTTTTTATTTATATAAAGACTTGAACTGAGGGCTCATCTCCTCCTCTATATTCTATTGGCTGCATCATATACAGATATCATCACCTTGCTAAAATAATGGCATACGTAATTTTTTGTAGATTTTCAATTTTCAGAAATAGAAAGAACTGCACCAAAACAAACTATATGATATTTCTTAATCATTTCACCCAAAAAATGTATAACAACTATGACTATTGACATATAAATAACACAGTCTGTCAGTTATGTAACATAAGAGGATTAAATTAACTTAGGCCAATTTGTGTTTTGTGTTTTGACTTAGGCCATTGTAAACCTGACTTAGTGACTTACTCCAGACTTAAGAATTTGTTTTGGCCTAAGTCACAATACAAGACTTAGGCGCAAAATATTTTACCTGAGTCCACATTGTCTTTGACTTAACATACACATAAAATGGCCTAGGTCACTCTTGACATAGGCCATTGGGGCGGGAACAGCATGATCTTTTCATTAAGGATATAGGCGATTTTACGAGAGGTGGCCAGTGTCATGGAGAGCTGATTTAGGCAAAAATATAATAGTCCCAAAAATTCTTATTTTAGGAAGGTGATTTATGCTAAATTAATTATTTTAGAAATATTAGCATCATGTGCAAGTGTGAACATACTATTTAGCAGGTGTGTGCATAACTTAACAGCAGTTTGTATCCATAGAATGCAGGGACCAGCGTATTGAAGTTAGACTGCAAACAATGCACAATGTGCACTGTAGTACTTATATCAGGAAAAACAATCAAAGATTCAGAGTTTCTGCACTTTTAGCACCTGCAAAATATTGAATCCTTTGACGTGAGGGAAAGAGCCCCTAAATGCACCAGACGCAATGGTATGGAAACAATCAAAGTTGACACACTTTCTGCTCACCATCGCTGACTCATCCACTCTTTGTCTGTTAATTTTGTCAATTTCTGTTTCAAACCTTGAGCAGCAGTTGTACCTATCAAATATTCAGCAACTGCACCAGGCACAGACGTTGCTATATATCATCATCACCTGCAAGAGGAAACTCACTCTCTCTGGGAACTTGACCCGCCCTGAGGAAGCAATATATCAGCACTACAAACTAGAATATTTGGGTCAGGATGGGAAAGAAACTTCACCACACACCAGATGGAAAGTTCAGCCAATGAGCGGGTATCAAGCACATAAACTGAGAAAGACATGACCATGGTGTGAACCGGCCACAATGCATTGCGCAGACAGCCAGAGCCGAGCAGATGGAGGGGCCAACCTATAAATGCAATTATGGTTATGTTTCAATGTACTATGTAATGTACTGTAGGACAGGTATACGGTTAAAATGGTTGATTTGGTATCAGTTGTTTAGGTTAGACATGGTATTCAACTAGATTAGGCAGGGGGCCACAATTGTAAAATGACTTAAAGTCAGGGGCCACAAGACAATAAATAAAATTAGAACATTGTTCATGGTTGACCGTTTAATCGGAAACCGTTAAGAAATTCGTAACTGCTCAGTTAAACGATTAATTATTCTATTTAATTATGCTATTTATTTTGTGGTGTGAAGACACCAAACCTTCAGATCTCCAAACTCAGAATGTATCGCATTGTGAGCTTGTAGATCGGCTATTTTTGCAGAATTTTCACCTATTATGACAAGCCCGGAATCGAGATGCTAGGGTTCGAAGGCAGGGTGGAGGTTATGCTTTCACCCCTGTGTGTTTTTGAGTGACTGGCTGTCTGTCCGCAGCTAATCTCGATTCTCACAAACAGTACTCAACCCATCAGCATCACATTTCTTGTGCACGCTGCCAGCAGGCCAATGACCTCAATCCCTGAATGTTTTTCAATTCCCAGATATCATTTTTCAGTCAACAACAACTTTTATTCTGTGAATTCATAAAGTCAAACCGACTGTCCCTTCAGGCTATTGGATATCCAACATATGGGACGTACTACTAGCCAATTACAATGGTCCTCAGATGTCATTCGCACAATCTGGCTGGACAATAAAATAGCTTTATAGGCCTACTATAGTGTTTGCAGCACACATTTCATGTGATAACCTCCCAGTATTCTTAAGGCTGATTTATACTTAGTTGTGTGCTGGAGTCGTGTGCCGAAGATAGCAGATCTACAAGCTCACACTGTGTCTCAAACACCAGCGTGCACCCAAGTATATATCAGGGGTTTATTTCCCATCAGCCCTCATAATGGCTTGTTCTATGCCACTGGTTCTCACCGTTACCAAATGGACCTTCATGTATCCATTTGCATTTTACTGTCAGAGTAAAAAAAATAAAGGATTTTACAATGTACATTGGGTTCAAAGAGATTTAGAAAATGGTATCAAGAGGGGGTCCGTGGCCTAATGTATATCAAACTGTGGGTCCTTGAAAATTAAAAAGGTTGAGAAACACTGTGCTATGCCACTCATCTGTCCACAGCTGGGCACCATGGCAGTAGCCAGCAACGTCTGTGGCTGATGCCTGCAGGGGGGTACGGAGGTACATGGGAGGAAGCCTTCCCATCTACAAACTTAATAGATAAAAAAGGGGCCAGTTCTTCCCAGGCTTTCCATCTGGCTCTCGTGACCTGGTGGGAGATAAATGGTTTCATTTTCTCTGGCCTTAGGTAGAGGTGTCATCTTCTCTACTCATCTCCGCACACATCAAGCGATGTTGATGAAAAGGAGAGTGAGGGAAAACATTTATGGGCAGATGCCAGCGGTACAAAGCAACATGTTTCTGTGTGTACGTGAGTGGTAGGACACACGAAAAAACAAGAAAATAAAAACAAGGATGAGGCAAAGGCTTGGGGCGGGGGGGGTGGACGGGGCTATTGGTATTCTGTCGGGCAGAAACCTTGTATCTCCACATTTCAACTTTTAATGTTTTTTTTTATTAGATATAAATGAATGCACTACTTTGTCGTACAACAGTGTCAGGCAAAAGTAGCACCGATCTACAAGCTCACAACGTATCGCATTGCGGCGCCATTTCTGATTAATTTAGAAAGTGAAAGTGGTCAAGTCTGTCGGTTTTATAAATATTGAACCAATGAAAAGTATTAACAATCTGAGCTTGTGACTAAATAATTACCACATTGGATCCATTTGGAACACAGGTTCTTTTTTCCCCCCCCATTTCCTGAAAAGTATAAAGCTTTTGGACATACAAGATTTCCTCCCGACAGCGACAATTTGAGTAATGACTCACCGTGTCACCAGAAAAAGCAGAGAGAGAGAGAGAGAGAGAGAGAGAGAGAGAGAGAGAGAGAGAGAGAGAGAGAGAGAGAGAGAGAGAGGGCTTTTCTCTGTAGGGTGGTGTAGCGGGGAGGTGGAATGATTTAGCTTGGTGTTTGTCAGGAAGTTGTGTAGCCTCAGGGTTGTAGCAGGAAGTGCCTGTGCACATATTGACATGATTAATTAGGTACTCATACAACACTGAAGCAGCGTTTCTCTGCAATGTCCTGGGTGTTACTTTAACCACATGAACCCGTTCTGGGTGTGTCATAATCGATGAACATTCTGCAAAAATAGCAGATCTACAAGCTCACAGCGCATCTGTACATCACAATCTCAAAATCCACTCAGAATTCAGTTATTGTTGGATCATAAACGGGTATAAAACATGTTTTAGATATACTGTTTATTTTGTATTTTTTTTAATCCACTCAACACTGGGACCACTGTAGCAGACAGGCATCTGTGTCCCTTTTATGCCCATATATGGAGATTTCTGTATCTGTCTGTCTTTGTCCCTTTTATGCCCAAATATCACTGATGTCTGATGACATCAGCGTACTACATAGGCCTATATGGGGATTTGCGGTTCTATTGGAGAAAAAAAATGTATCCGCTGATCCAACCAACATCCCACTTGGCGCATCACGCACTCGGGTCCTCGACGATATAAAGTTGGTAGGTCCCCCGATATGAAGTTGGTTGGTCCCATATGTGCATGACCATACATGGGCATAGCAGTCAGATCGGCGGTTCTGGACGACCGGATCTCCATATATGCCCATATATGGGCGTATCAGTTGGATCAGCGGTTCTGGACAACGTTGGCTATCCGACCGACTCGACGGCGATCAGAGCACTCTCTCGGATCGTCAGCGGCACGTGTGCCGAATTTGAAGTCGGACGGACGGACGGACGGACGGTTCTTGAGATAAGTGAAATACTGACGTACACAGACGACACAGAACTTTGGTGAACACAAAAACATAGCTGCTCTGTTCAAAGACTTATGTAAACGTCATGGCTACCTGAGGCGAGCACAGCCCAGACAGAAAGTAGCAGGGCCTGCCAGCATCACAGAGTGGACAAACAGAATGCATGAGATGAAAGACTGCCCTAATGTCATACCAGATATACCGACTTGACAATCATGTTTGTTCAAAAGCAAGGTACATCATGCTACCTCTCCTTGTTCAGTGGCCCAGACCGGTTTTAATCATGGCCTGCAGTTTCTATCAGAATCACAAAGTAGTTATGGGAGGTCTGCACTCATCTCAATATTTCTGAAGCAGCTCTTTTAAGGACACAAAGGGGACTCCACAAAGGAATGACACATTCATTTTTCCATTTCATGAATGATGATTTTCATTATGATAGAGAGAAATGGCAAACCAAGGTCTGGCAAACTAGCAGTAGGCAACATTTAAAGCTGCCACTCCGGTTGGAGAGAGAGAGTGCTTTTTTATGTATTTATTTTTTTACAGTTACCCTGTACAACAATAGATGTCAGGGAGGGTACTGGTGTCTGTCTGTCTGTCTGTCTGTCTGTTATTAAGATAACTTGAGAACGCATGGGCAGGTCTTCATGAAACGTTGTGGGAATGATCAGTAGGCTTCCCCAAAGATATTATTAACAATTGGTTTTAAAAGGTCATAAGTCAAGGTCACAATCAAGGTCATGGTTATAACAGAGAACAGATCGGCAGATGTTCATGAAACTTGGTGGGAATTATCAGTAGGCTGCCCACAGAGATTATTGTACTTTGTGTTGAAAAAGAAAAAGGTAAAGTAGTAACAAGACATGTGGGGGCGCCGATAGCTGACTGGTTAAGGTGACCAGGTGATGATGCCTCACAGCGAGTCCTAGGTTAGATTCTAAAGCCCAGCCCAGCCTCAGCATGTCACTCCTCGACTATCTTTCCTGTCTCTCTTCACTCTGTATCTTCAAGGCCGAAAAAGCACAAAAAAATATCTAAAACAAAACAAACAAGAGATTTGTTGCAGGTATTTTTGTTTCATATGCAGAGTTTACAGATTCATACCAATCAAACTTAAGCCAATGAAGAGCCATTAATGTATGCTGATAAATAGAATACTTCACCGAACTAAAAAGCAAAAGCCAAACATTTCAATCACAACTAGAAAAGGTTTGCCTCAGAGCACAGGTCTCCGCCAGGTCAGGTAGGTTATTGTGGGCCAGCAATGTTCGGAATTCAGTCATTATAGAGGTGAGTGGAATCTGTAAAAGTTGAGGGATTAAGGTTGATTAAGTTATTGCACACAATATGTTGATTTGTGGGAGTATAGACCATAGTTTTGCGTTTGAGTTACTGTTAATTGTATCGTTATTAATGTGAATTGGCTTGTTACAGTGTCACTCCCCATCTCTCTCTCCCCATGTCCTGTCTACCTACAGTACTGTACTATCAATAAAGGCATAAAAAGCCCAAAATTAAATCTTAAAAATAAAAATAATATTTGTTTTGCAAATATTATTTTATAACTATAACTAGGACAATGTGAAAAGGGTAGCATTTCTTCCTCGGCCTAGTGGGAATGTGAGTGCAATGTTTCACGGCAATCGGACGCTGCGTTCATGATTTGAGGCATTTTGTTCAAAACAACCCACTCCTGCCAACTTTAGATGCCAATCTTAGCCAATCAGGATGGAATATGAAAAATCTGACAGATCCATCTTGAGCACATGACTATAGAGATAATGTGTACCGATTTGAGTGATGTTTAGACAAAACGCGCCCTCCTGGTGGCACTTTAAGAGGCCGATGTGAAAAATTTGGGGCAGAGGTTCTGCTCTGGTATCCAGGAAGTCTGTGTGCAGTTTCAGGTCGATCGGGCCAATGGATGGACAGACACACACACGGACGGGCGGACGGACGGACAGGGGGCAAAACCTAGTCTCGGCCACACCTTCGGTTGATTCTACCAGCAGTGAAGGCAGCGATAGTTTTGAGGAGAGGTTGGCTGAGGAGGTAAGGAGGTACTAGTCTCGGGAGCCAACCTCCAGGAGGAACAAACACCTCTGAAATCCTTTTCTGAGTGACCATGAACACAACCTGTCGCAAGACCTTCATGACAAATTTGCCACAGCGCGTCAGAGGGAGTAAAACAATCGATTCCAGCGCTGTACACAATGCTTCAGTGGCAGAGCGAGCCTGTGTTGCTAGGCAGATTACTGAGTGGGCAGGGTATTGTCCTGCGTTCAGAACTCAGCTGAGACGTTAGTACAAAATGGTTTTGTCCTCAAGAACTTTGTTCGGCGCTGGCAAGCCCTGCCGACGCCAAACAAAGTTCTTGTGTTGTTCAGAGTTCAGAGTATGCTGCGCCAAGTCCCATCGTCATCCCATTTTCACAACCTCATATCAGTCCCTCAATCAAAGGACACCACCCTTGCCCCCACCCTTCCATCCTCTCATCAAGTAGGGTTGTATGAGAGCGGGTGAAGTGGTAGCCATTTTCATATAACGGGAGAGAAAATGGGGAAGCTCTTCAAGATGCTATCATGAACCGGGTTATTAAATGCAGTGGCACTCCAGAGTGAGAGACGAAGATTACTTTTCACACCACAGGCAGCGTGACTATGGTACTAGTTATATAACAAACAGGGATTCCAGTGGGCCCGACTCTGCTGAACTTGCCTCTGGAGGGGGATATTGTTTTAGCCTCTGAAGACATGGGGATCTGGGCTGTCCTCGTTAGTCTCTGATGAGATGAGGGGCTGTGGAACCTGGAGGCCTGTATTGATCTTTTCTATAACCCCCCTGCCATCTACTAAAATACACCCCAAACTCTCCTAGATAACACACCCACTATACTTTGAGCATGTTACCTTGCTGTTTTTTTACGTGGTAGTTTTTGTAGTTGTAACATTTCAGAAGCTACAGTATAGGGAAAATAGGCTACTTAATGGGGATAACCATAAGAATAACTTGTATTTGCAGCATGGTCTAGAAAGGGGTTTGCCTGTACCATCTGTACAGTATGTACAGTATGTCTGTCTGTGTGTCCCGTCAACAATCACAGCTAACACTGCTACAAGGTTCTACATGCCTGACATCCCAAAAAACGGAACTACCTATGGCCATTAACGAACAGGAAATGAATGGTGAAGATAAAACGATTTCAAGTGTGAAAGATGGATAATCACTTTGAGAACTTAGAAAGGCGCTATATAAATCTGAGATATTTCTACTATTGTACTATTACTACTATATTATTATTAATTGGTAGCATTAGTAGTAGTAGTCGTAGTAGTAATGTCTTAGTTATTAATTGACATGCAGTCTACCAATACTGTGATGCTATCCCAATGTTTCCTGTATAGTGTGGCTATAGTGCAGCTTCACCCCTGAACACCACATTGGGATTTGTGCAGCTTCATTCACAACCTGCACAAAGAGTAACTTACTTCTGACAGCTTCTGTTAATATTGGACAGGGACACCACGACCGCGCCCTTATTACACTCTGTGTCTGTAGCAGATACACGATGACTCCTTCTTTGGACAGAGTTTAATTTGCTTTGGCTGACTTCTGAAACTTGACAAAGATCTCTAATTGACTGAAATGCTGATTAACCAATTACTGTATTCCCTATGTAGGCTACTTTGTTGTACAACAAATAGCAAAAATAGTATAGCTCGTAGATCAGCCATTTTTACTACTTTGGAAGATAATAAAAAAATAAGAATGACGCAAAGCCTGCAGAGCTAGTTCAGGCAACTCAGAGCAGCGCCAACTTCTGATTAGGTGATCAGTTACATGCTCACTGATTGGGACGGGCAATTTAAACCTCCCTGCTTATTGCTCATTCTGTTTGCTGCTGCTCTGCTGCTTTGTGCTTAGCTCTATCAAGTTTTTTTGCGCTCCCACCACCACCTGTGGGCTCTGTTTCTATATGATTCCCTTAGGGGGGTCTATTTCAGTCCCTGTAATATCCATTTGGCAGATCACTATTTATTATAATATTTCCATGCTTACAGGGAATTAATGAATTGAGACCGAGCATCATGCTTTATAGATATTTATGCTCAATATGTATTATATTTATGCTCAAGAAAATATATGTATTCAATTAAGAGTTGTCTGACTGAGAAAAGAAGTAAAATAATTGCCCAAAATAGGCATGCAGTTAAAACTACAATCCGTAACTTTCATGTTCTACCCAGGTTATGGACTAAATGTATAACTGAAAGCTAATTTGAGCGGAGGATAAACAGCGTTTTGAGCTGCAATACCTCGTGTCAAACAGTAGTGGTCCTACCCAACCACTGGATATTTTTCCTCATTCGAAAAACAGGTACAGTAGACCAACTACGATAACTAGCTGTGTTAGTTATACTGTATCAACATAATCTGCTATACTGATTGGTTAAGTAACATTTTATTCAATAATAAAACTTATGGATGGCAGCTTTAATAAAGCAATGAAATATACAGTTTATCTGAAACTTGCCAATGTTGTTAGTTATAGTTGTTAGTCATAATAATCAGGTGCTACAACAGAAAAAAACTAATGGCAAAAGTTCCTTACTCCATTTCTCCCATTTTGTCCACTGCAACACCAGCGTTCTAATCCAATTATGTCCACACTGTGCTCAAAGAATCTCTTATGGAATCAGCCTTTGTTGTTTCGTTCCCTTGAGGAGCTGCATTTGCTCCACATCAGTGACAGTAAAGAATTGTCAGTGTCTCAAGCAATTGTTTGAATGAACCATCTCATTAAACTGCACCACAACGTGGTTGAAAATAATAGGCTGTATGGGCCCTCTGTTTTTGAAGCTTGATGCATTTCTGGCGTTATCATTCTTCCTAAATTGCTACAATAGAAATCCCAGTCAATATCATATTATTGGGAATATTGCAAATGACGTGATCATTCATAGAGATGTCGACCAAGACCACATCAGCGCTTCCATTCTATTCCAATTAATTACATGAACACTTGCTAGAGTCTTCAAACTGCATTATCAGTGTATTCAGTAAGTATAAGGATTAGTATGCTGAACAAGGCACAAACTACATTATTTGCAACCGAAAATAATGTAATCAGATGAATAGGCTGACAAAGTTCAGCAATATAAATTCCACAGAAATGTGTTCCGTTTTCTCATTTGGGTGGCACTAGTTGCCAAACCAATAAAACGAACCCCCAACTTGCCAATCTGCAAGCTTAGCTTGTAGAAATTATGAATAGGGCGATTTAATACATGATTGAATAAAAAGTGTTGCTTCCTTTTATTTAATATTTTAAGTTAAATATTCTCAAATATAAACTTTAAACACATTTTGAATTTGACAAAACATCAGTACAAATATCGGCATCGGACCCAAATATTTGGCATTGGTCGGGCTGCTATTTTTAAGCAGTGAACCGATGAAAAGTATTAAGAGTTTGTGACTAAATAATAACTGCATTGGATCCATTGGAACACAGGTTATTTTTTCCATTAAACGAAAAGTAACGGTTTTGGGCGTACAAGGTTTCCACCCGAAGGCAATAATATGTCTATTGACTATAGGGTCTTCGGAATAATGGGCAGCCCCCCTGCTGACATACCCCCCCCACCCCACCAGCATCCAGGACGTCCCTAATCTGGGCATGTCAATTACGATTCAGCAAAAATGGCAGATCTACAAGTTCACAGCACATCCCAATGCGGCGCGTCGTGAGCTTGTAGATCGGCTATTGACAACAAAGAGATTTTATTTGGTGGTAGAGGGAAAAAGGAGTGGGTCAAGGATAGACGCCTAGGGGACCCCCCCCGGTCAACAAAGTACAGTACATACAGTAGGGTTTAGGTGGTCCAAACATTCAGTGATATGGGGCGGCAGTGGCTCAGGGGTCGGATGGAAGCAGTGAGGTTTCCAGTTCGATCCCGGGCTCCCCCAGAAGAGTTGACACTGAACCCCTAATCTGAGTTCCCAGAAGTTTTTCGCCTCGCATACAAACGGGAGCGGCGAGGAACTTCTGGGCCAAAGCCCTGGTATTTGTGGGCGGGATGTAACTTACGCTCAGAATCTGAGCGGACACGCCTCTTACCGGTCTACTCGTCTAAAAAGTCCGACGAGAGGCAAACAGCAGTACACAACAATGGCGGCCGCAATTTCTCAAGGGGAAATTGCTTCCCGTCGCTCCTATTTACATGTAAGACCCACTGCATGTGGATCCCGCCCCCTTTTCTTCATTGGCTGTTGATTTGAATCAGAAATCAGTGGCCGCGCCCCTGCTGTCCAGGCTTTGAGCCGAAGCCTCCCAGACTACTGAACCCCTAATTGCTCCCGATGAGCAGGTTGGTGCCTTGCATGGTTTCCTCCGCCATCGGTGTATGAATGAGTGTGTGAATGGGTGAGCGTAATGTACAATCTATGTAAAGCGCTTTGGATAAAAGCGCTACAGTATATAAATGCACCATTTACCATTCATATTAACCCTTTAAGACCTGAGGCCGATTCCAAAAATGCCTTCTACATCAGTAGTTCTCAAGATCTTTCTGAAATGTTCAAAAATAGTATGTGTACAAGCTCGCAGCGTGGCACGAAGTGACGCGCTGTGAGCTTGTATATCTGTTATTTTTGAATAGCCAACGCAAAAATCTAAAATGATACAGATGCTTTCCCGGTTTTAATGGTGTTAAATAATACTTGATTGCCAGAGTTTATGCCACTCACGTTTGTAACCGTCTCTGAATAAACTGCGTTCAACACTTTATCTGTACTCTGCTGGTTGTTTTGTGTGTAGATTTGCACACCAATGTAGCCTTAATATTGGTGCACACATGTTTATTTGAGTTAAGGAAAATAATGAAAACATTGTCTTCTTTCTGACATGTGGACCATAGGTGTGACATATTCACAAAGTTAAATCCAATTTAATTATGGTTCCAATTAGCTGAAAATGTATTTGTAACTAAATTAAACATTATGATATTTTGTTCTTGAATTATCATCACCAGGTTTAGGGTCACATCTGATCTGTATTACATTTACAAATAAATTAATGGTATTTACCAGCTCATTTGTCTGAGAAATTAAACATAATGCAACTCTTTAAATATAGCTTAGTGCCTCCACAGATTGACTTCTACTATACAGTAACTAATTGTTAATTTATTAGACTAATTACCTTCATTATCAGTATTGTTGAACCGGACAGGTCACAGCTGTGATGTCCAACACGCTGAACAATGCTGGTGGTTTTATTTATTTTCCACAGAAATACAATACCTACTGATGTTGAATACAAAGACTTATGGACAGAGGGAGGGAAAAGTAATTTAAAAAAATAGCAAAAAATAACAAGATGATAAATGGCAAAAACCCTCGTCAACAAACTTTGACCTGGTTGCAAGTAGGTCTATAGTAGCAAGAAAGCGTGTTAAAGTGCTACAAAGTTACTAGGATCCCAGGTAAACATCAAACCTGTCTAAACACCATGCTATATATAACTAGGCTTCTGTGGAAAAGAAAATAGTATGTCTATCTAAATGACATACTGTAAAAAAATAAAAATAATAATAAATACAACTGCATAGTATAACTAGCATCTGTCCAAATAGACAACAGGAAGTGATACAGGGAAATAAGGACTGCTATGGGGGTGAGGTATCTGAAGAGGTGAGTTTTTAGACTGCGGTGGGAAATGAGTCTGCAGTCCTGAGGGGGGAGGGGGGTCATTACACAGCTTGGGAGCCAGGAGAGAGAAAAGTCTAGAATGCGTGGAGCGCTGGCAAGGATGTTGTAGGGAAGGGACGGACAGATGTCCTGTGTTAGCTGATGTGTGCGGGAAGGGGCTTAGGGATGGATCATATCCTGGAGGTAGAGGGGTACCATGCCCTTGATTGCCTTGTAGGTCATCACCAGTGTTTTGAAATGGATGTGGGCAACAAACGGAAGGGAATGCATAACTGTGGAAATGCGAACATTTATGGAGGTAGAAGACTGTGTGCCATGGTATGCTATTATGCTATCAGTCAATTGTAATGGTTTCAGAGGGCATGCTGGCAGTCTAGCAAGGAGGGAGTTGCTGTAGGCGAACCTGGCCCCAGTATTTGCTTGTACAGTATGTGTAAATGATTAACACATTTTGGGTCGCTAGACTACGGTATGTGTCATGAAACTACAGATTGGAATTTACCAACTGAGAAAACATTATTACAAAAATAAAATGTAATAAATACTGTGCTCTTACCATGATATCGCCTAATCATTAAGTGTGGTTGAACTTTTTTCCCATTACAACACCCCCCTTGCAACTCTCAGGTACACTGACGTGTTTGAATTGCTGCATTGAAACCATGTGGTGAGCAGGAAGACAATGATTAATAATAATATCACTGAACAATGTAATAATTACCTTCCCTAACATAACATTAAAATAGATAAAACCAATCGCAGAATTGTGAATTCAAAGGTGGGGAGGATACAGTTAGTACAAGCACAAATCCTCAAATGGACTTGTTTTTCAGATACCCCAAGCTGAGGTAGAATGGAAAACTATTATGTCTCCTTATTTGACAGTCAGAAATAGCTTATTACAGCTTCAAATTATAATGGAACAGCAATTGCTATGGCCAGCAACATTTGCGAGGAGGTGACTGCTTCTGTTACACCAAAGGAATAACAATGATTTGAAAATAACTCATAAAGCACTGAAAAGTCATCAAGTTCATTTCTGCTCTGAATGTCTCCAAGCAGTGTGACTCAAAGCAATCAGCTATGCCTCCCAATGTTTCATCATTTTTCTTTCTTCAACCCACATGATTGGGTACCAAGTGAAACTAGAAAATGGGCTCAGTAGGCTAGAGCACAGACCTCCACCAAGGTGACAATTAACCTATAAGGTGCTTCATTTGGCCAATATAACTTCATGATGCATTAGCCTACACATGGGGTACCGACACTCACCTCTGGAGATTGACAATGAAACGGTGAGGCCAGTTAATCAGTTCTTCCTGGAATCAGTGTGTAAAAGTTAATCAGTGCTTCCTTGTCCCAGGGCGAACCTTGCCACCATCCTTTGTGCAAATCTGTTGATAACCTCTCCATATATCCTGCTAACAGACATACTTACTTTGTGCCAACCCAATGAATTACTGTTCCCTTACCTCAAAACCTTGAATGACCTTCAAGTTGTGAACTATTCTTGGGTAGAATGTGTTGGGAAACCCAGAAACATTCTTTCTGTGTCCCTTGTCTCAAAATACAATGCATACTCTCTGCTTCCCTAAGAAGTGTCAATTCTTCTTTGAATGCTTTATGTTTTCTACCCTGGAAAACACTGAACACTGAACTTACAGTAACGTTGACTGACATTCCTCTTCATTGTCCTTCACTCTGGGTCACCACCATCTCACAGTATTTTACATCTATTGTCAATTTATCACCCTCTCCCTTTGTATGAAATACAGTAGCCTATGTTCCCCACAGCTTAATTGATTTTTATCATACAGCCTTCATTCACCTTCTAATCCGTGACTACAGCAAATAGTCTTCCCGGTGCTAGTTTAAATCACAGAACCTACTCAAACACATTAAGAAACTGTGCAAATCACACTTCAGTGTTGTGTTTCATTATGATACCATCTGGTTCTCATTATAAGAATGATTCCAGTGTATATACCGTCAGCCATTTTCAATTTGTATTCAGACTACCAGCAACTATACTGTCCCATTCACTTCCATCAGATTTGAGGAAACTATGTCTGCATGCATTGAAAATGTAATGTACTGCTAGGAATGAATGACATACTGTATGACAACATCAGTGAATAGCTAGGTGTTACTGTCCATGGGCCACAATGGAAATACAGTTCACTCTTTATCTTTATTGTGTATACAATAAATATATACTCACTAGCGACTTTATTAGACAAACCTCGCCAACTGCATATTCATTTTAAACGAGACAACAGATTTGAACTGCAGCAGATCGTCTTGACCATGTCTACAGGCCTAAATGCATTGTGCTGCTGTCATTATGATTGGCTGATTAGAAATGTGTGTTAGCATGCAGTTGGAGAGCTCTGTCTAATAAAGTGACCAGTGAGTATATGTTTATGCATTGATATTTTGTCAATAAAGATGCATGTTGTTGCCCAGTGACACTGGGAACCCCACTGGGCCCACATACTGGTTAGAGTGCCCACTGCCATGCCACTGATTTGGTGAGAAATTGCTAAAGATAAGCTATATAATGTCTGAACATGCCATTAGAGTTGGGAAGTAAAAAAAAACAGGCAGTCAGCTTGCTAGATGAGTATTGATTTTGTCGTCGAGCGAGTTTCTCGCAGAGGCTATAAGGCAAAAGGGTTAAGTAATACACATGAACCCTGAAGCAAGTCAATCGTTTTTGTTGATTTTACACGGCACTACTCACTTTGTATTCTTTCTTTTTTTCTTTATTTTTTTGGCTGCAGTGAGCAACAGTGTCATATCGTATGTTGTCTGATAGACACTATAAGGAAACCCTGTCAGAAAACAACAGAACATTGTTATAATGGAAAAAGACATACAGATAATGACATGGTGATGTGGGATAATGACAGAAACCTTCCTTATCTAAACAAGGAATGAGGATGGGACAGGTATGTCACACTGTCAACAACTGTCTTTCTGCTCACCACAGTATCTTTTTAATCTTTCTTTTCTGTGAAGTGAATGGAGTTGCACTGCAATGCTATAAAGTTTGATTGACTGACTGACTGACTGACTGATTAATTCATGGGTCTTCAAAAGGGGGTCTGGGACCCCTTGGGGGTCCCCAGAGTTACTACAGGAGGATGAGCATTAGGGCATAATTATTATATGAAGATAGGTGGTCCTTTGAGCAATAACACACAAGAGGATGTGTACCATTGTAAAAGTCAAAAACGTGACTGAATTTCCCCCACGGGATCAATAAAGGTCTGCAATATTCTATTCTACAGTATACAGTATGTACGTAGGTCAGAGAGCTGCCACTGACAGACTTTCATTGACAGCTTATTTACCCCTTCTTCTTCTGAACATTACGGGATCACTAGAAGTCCAGTCCCTCGAGACAGACTATAGACCAATTATTTGTTTACTAACATTGAGACTGGATGCACAGGTGATTATTTCATGCAATCAATTCTCAACCTGTTGTTTTGGGGTGCGCTGGTTTCAGCGCACCCCGACCCCCCCTCTTGTGTGTTGGCTAGTGAGGCGCGTCCTAGCAAGACCTGATAGAATGGGTTTCATTTGGAGCCAGTATGATGTTTGGAGCCAGTGTGACGTCGTCTGTTAAGGGGTCTATAGGCTCATATGATTTTTATTTAATTTTGGTGGGTGTTCTCCCACAACTTCTGTTTTGCCTTTGCAGTCGTGTAAATAAGTCCTATGAAAATCAAATTAGTCTAAGCCTATCTAGCTTACTGCTTGGCAAAAATGGAAATACCGATATATATTTTAATGATATTCTAAAATACATTTTCATAAACGGAAATAACAGATGACAGCTTCCTGTCGCAATAACGTTTGTGAGGTGCAGTTAGACTCTCTGTAGCGTTCGAAGATTGTGGAAGAGTTGTCTGGCTTGAGAAGCCAGAATGTAACAGTAAGCCATATGCATACTGTACTGGTATGAAACCAGCACTACAGTGAGGGAATTTATCATGAATGGAGGAAAGTGTTGACAGAGATAAGAGCCTAGGGATGTAGTTTAAAGGTAATCCACTCTACGGGTTAGGAAAATAATATGCAACAGTCCTGAAGTATTATTGCCCAACATACTCTATGGTGAATCAGTGAGTTAGAGGCATATATGGGTCAAGGTTTCACTACAGGAATGAGCCAGAGGGACGTTGCAGGGAAAACTTACATCATGACACCACCTAATGTTTGTCATTATGGAGCCACTAAAGCCCCAAACCCAACTGCTTAATGTGCAGGAAGAAAATAGATAATATCACTTAAAGGGGTGACTATACAATTTACTTAGCGTCAACCTCCCAGGACGTAATTTAATCATTTTGATTGCCACAGGACATTGGCTTAATCCATTTATTGATTTATTGACTGCTGGATTGATAAATGAGACGCATAAATTCAATATGCATTATTGCAGACATAATTTGGTCATTGCAAATTTCAATCCATTGGGTGACTAGAGATAGCCTACTTATATCAGTATTATGTGAAAAAACACATTTGTTTTAAAGGATCTACACCATGAATTAAAAAAATATATATATATATTTAATATCATATTGTTTATGTCCCTCAAACGTTTTTCAAAAGATTTGAGCCTAAATCAAGCCTCAAATATACTCATTCCAACTAACTTCTCTCTGGCTTGTAAAGCACTTTTACCTGCAATACCACATTGTCCTGTTTGGCACGGGGCGCTATTGAGCCAGTTTGTATGCATGTTATCTCCTTGTTCTGTGTGGAAAAAGTAAAACAAAAAATGAGAAAAAATAAATAAAAATAAAAAACTGAAAAACGGGAAGGATTGTACCCTGACGTGACGTCATGTCAGGGTGCAAATCAGTTTGGCCTGTTTTGAGACCAATTTACAGAAAACCCCAGATTTGCCGAGTGTTCAAACTGGGGTATTTTTTGGGGATAGAACAGAGGTAGGGGAGACCAAAAACACACAAAAAATAAGAAAGTTAAAATTCATGGTGTAGTCCCTTTAACTGCCTCTTAATAAACTAAGATGTGAAGATTATTACTAAATATTAAAGTTGCAATCCAGGACTTATTGTACTTAGATTTTCAGGCCGCCACGCAGCCTTCAAATCCAGCCCTATATTGCGCTGATCAGAGCAATGGTCACTGAGTTATGGCCATTTGAAGTGTTATACGTGTGCAATTTAGTTTTTTTGGTGTGACTATTTTCATTGCAGACCCCTGAACAGTGTTTGTGGCAAGTTTGTTGCGGATCAGAGCAACAGTGCACCTCGCAGGTCCTGATGTTACGTTTGTGACTGTGGTCGACGGTCGACCCACCCTCTAGGCAATTTTAATACAGGATGAATAAAATATTATTTTAACAAACTGTATGGTAGACTATTTTAATACAATATCACTAGCACATCTGCTAGGTCGAGTTTCGGTTAGGACGTGGAAGTTATTTGAAGCAGAAGGTCATAGACAGCCAGAGATCCACTCTCTTGGTAATAGCTCAGACATGGTTGCAATTACAGGTGCCTCTTTTCATCAAGAGAGAGACAACGGACGTAAAAGATATGAAGATAAAGTCATAAGCAAGAAGGACGTTCCTGGGGTGAAACATTAAGCCAATGTGTATTAAACATGCATTCTATCTAATGGTCAGCAGGGAGTGTCTCCATTGGTTACACAGTTTAACCTAATTTGACCCTACTAGTAAACATTTTCCTAAGTTTATAATTAAATTGCTAGATTCAAGTCTTCTTGTAAATTATAGACGTATTTAGAGTAAAACAGATGACAAAGCGGGGTATGATTTACAGCATGGCTATATGTTGTTTTTGACCATCAGTCGCTTACCACGGCGATCAGGAAAGAGGCGGAGCAATCTCCCCATCCCCAGTGACATAATTAGCCAGGTTACAGGTCTAAGTAGCCATTTTGTGGAGGATCTTCTTCATTCTGCATGATCAGTGATCAGTGCTTTGGGAAGAATTGCTTGTACGGGGGCAGCAGTGCCTCAGGAGGTCAGGGCAGCCACTTGGGAATCGGAAGGTACCTGGTGTCCTTGAGCAACTGAACACTGAACCCCTGAGCGCTCCTGATGAACAGGTCGGTGCCTTGTAATGGTGTCCTCTGCTGTTTGTTAAGTGTGTGCGTGTATGGGTGAATGTAATGCACATTGTAAAGCACTTGAAGGATAAAGGTGCTATATACATGCACCATTTAGCATTCTATATCCTTTGTACATTACGTGTAATTTATATCTAATTGCAGTTTTAAATAAGGATGTTACTTATTGCTTGATGTTGTCCGTCACAAACGTGTTCAGTGAGTTGATAGTACATTTTGTTAGTAAATACTTAATTATTGGTCTATTGCGGTTAAAATTTCATTTTTATCTGGGCGAGCACATTTTGTGTTTTCTTACAGTTTAACAAAGGAAAAGAAGAGTAACAATGAGGAATTGCTTGAATATTTGAGTCAGTGTCTTCATTGTAAGCCTAAATTTAGTCTCTTCGGTTGTTTAGCTCTCTGTTCAGCTGGGCTGCGCTATGCACCACAGGGACAGAACACTTTTCATAGAATCTTATACATGGAAATTCCCCCATTCCAGCCTCCATCCTTTTGACATCATTGAAGATTGACTTCAGAGTGATGGCAAGGTGCAAGTCCACATTTTCAATATGTACTTATCTCAAAACGAAAGACTGCACATGCCTGGCGGGAGAAATAATGTCATTCTTGACACACAAACGCACACACAAATAAACAGCAACATTTAATGTAAGAATAAACTGTATAAAAAAAATATATAAACTTCCTATCTTTTTTTCCCCCCTTTAGTACAAAATGTCTGTCTGCTCAAAGCTGAATGTTAGCTAATTATTTTTTTCCGTTATCTTTCACTATGGCTACGGGCCCTATCAGACTTATATGCATGCAGCACAGATAAGAGCTTATTGGCAGAGAAAAGCGGCAGATTTTTAATCATAAATACGCGCAGCTCTGCTCATCAAAGTACCACTGTCGGTAGTTTGTCTAATCTGGTCTTCTTTCCGAACTCACCCCACTTCCTATGCATTACCAACAGGATTTCTCATTTTCCTATCCCCTTCCTTGTCTGTCTTTCTGTCTCTCTCTCTTTCTTTCTGTCTCTCTCGCTCTCCCTCTCTCTCTGTCCCTCTTCCCGCCCTCCCCCGCCCCTCTCGTATCCTCCGTCCCTCTCTCTCTCTCCTCTCGTATCCTATCCAGTGTGTGTTGTGTGTGTGTGTGTGTGTGTGTGTGTGTGTGTGTGTGTGTGTGTGTGTGTGTGTGTGTGTGTGTGTGTGTGTGTGTGTGTGTGTGTGTGTGAAAGAGAGAGAGAGAGAGAGATAGAAAAGAGAGTAGAGTGTGTGTGTGTGTGTGTGTGTGTGTGTGTGTGTGTGTGTGTGTGTGTGTGTGTGTGTGTGTGTGCGCGCGTGTGCGTGCGTGCATGCGTGCGTGCGTGCGTGTGTACGTGCGCACGTGCGCGTGTGTCAGCAGAGATGCTTGTAAATTACTTTCCCCCCCACCTAGGCGGTAGCCCCGCAGAAGTAACTGGGGTAATTCAGTTCTAGGTAAGGGTTATTCACCTCCAACTATAAAATGGTTTATGTTGCTGGCATTTAATCAAAGCATGCACAGGAAACAAGATTTGCTTCGTACCTCACGGATGATGAAAGGAACACAAATACTGTTTCATAAAGCCTCAGGGGCTTTGGCGCTAAACCTTCAGATTTGTGCTTTTTCTTTTTTTCTTACAGGTTATCTTGTTTATGACTGAGGTCAGTTTAGGCTGAAGGTGTGTGTGTGTGCGTGCGTGCGTGAGCGTGTGTGCATGCGTGTGTGTTAGAGAGAGTGCTTACAAAAGTGCAAGTACAGTGTGTGCTTACCACATTTTTGACAGAAGCAACCGTACACTACAGCTTCCAACAAAGAGACCAGAAGTGTTCGCCTTGCATCTTTTGTTACACAAGTTAAAGACTGAAAGGACACACGCCATTGGAATGTATAGGCGACGTTCATTATCTGTAGTATTTTAACACAGTGCAATATTTACCGTACTTTAATTGTGCTTGCTTTTCAGAGAAATTAACAACCATAATTTTCCATGTAGAGAGATGCACATTCCCTCAAAGAAAAATAGAACGGGGGAACACATCTTGTGCGACACTTAATTTCTACTGTGTACTGATTTGACTTGTGATTTTTGATGTTAAAAGTTTTGGAACTCCAGTGGGCACAAAACACAATACTCCTGATTAAACCGTGAAATGAATGAACTTTTCTCCCACTGCATGTCATCACAATGGCATGCACATGTCGATAAGATGAAGCCACCATTCCAACCAGCCTGACCCAGAAAGCATTCTATTCTGAATACAGCAAAATCTCCCCTAATGCTAAATGGTAATTACTGTGAGTCAATGACATCTAATGATGCTTGAATCAATGTAATTTCCAACTCACTCTGCCAAGTCCCAACCCGTGGGACTGAATACCTAATCAAACAGTACACCAATCACTGACTATTTACATGTTTTTCTTTTGTTTGTTTGTTTTTGGTATTTTTTGATTTTTCTTTCACCCAATTTAGTCATTATGCCAATTCCCCTTGAAGAATAAACGTATAACTTGGTCCCTGTTGCTGCTGACCTACACTTGGTCAAGGGGTTTCAAGGGGAAGGTGTAACGCATGTGGAGGAACACACAATCCCTCCCAGTTCAGGTCCCTGCAGAACAGGCACCCCTGTAGGACAAAGCGGCAAAGTTCACAAACCCCTTTACGGTTTCCCACTCGCAAACACAGCCAAAGCCAGCACTGTGGAGGAATCGAACCCCAGTCTCCAAGTCTCCAGTGGCGGGGGGGGGCACTTTACCACTGCACCACCCAGGCGGCCATCAGCATTTCTATTTTGTGTGCATAATTAACCACTTAAGCTCTATATACTTAGAAATAGCCAACCTACAAGCTCACAACGTGATGCGATGTGATGCGTCTTGAGCTTATAGATCTGCTGTGTTTGCTACAGTACATTATACGATTGAATAAAACAAATTGAACATTTTGCCTATACGCACAAAATAGGGATTACCACTTTATACTACCCACTGCTTGCCCTCCATGGCACCCACACCCTGGAGTGACTGGGCGTGGTGCATTGTGCTGCGCCATCACATTTTTAGACACCGTCAATGCAAACGCTAGCAAAGTTGCAATCTCTAGTGCCATCTTGGATGTACTCCCTGTGCTAGTATTAATGGACCGCATGTGCTTCTAACCACGGGTAGGATGTAAACTCAATCAGTCATGTCAGGCCCCCCTGATTCTCCTGTTCCAAACATGGACGATTAGCACGGTCCAAGCTAGCTCACCACCACACAGCAAGTGACGGGACGCTACGGTGCAGAAAATAGAGCTGTAAACTAGAAAAAGTGCTCCTCGGAGCACAGGTCTCCGCCAGGTCAGGTAGGTTATTGTGGCCTCCTGGTGGCGCTATAATAGGCCAATGTGAAAAGGGTGCGATTTGTTCTTAGGCTTTTCACTGCAATCGGACACTGCATTCATGATATGAGGCATTTTGTTCCAAAAATGTGTTTTGCAAAATTAGACCTGCTGGTGGCGCTATAACAGGCCAATGGTAAAAGGGTGGCATTTCTTCCTCTGCCTAATAGAAATGTGCGTGTGAAATTTCACGGAAATCACAAGCTGCGTTCATGATTTGAGGCATTTTGTTGAAAACAGACCAATCCTGCAAACTTTGGAAGCCAATCTTAGGCAATCAGGATGATATATGGGAAATCGGATAGATCCGTGTTGATCACATGAGTATAGAGATACTGTGTACCGATTTGTGGGATGTTTGGACAAAATCTGTAGGAGTAGTATCAATAAATATGTTTTGCACAAACCGGCCTCCTGGTGGCACTATAACAGGCCAATCTGAAACATTTGGGCCAGAGGTTCTGACTTGGCATCCAGGGAGTGTGTGTGCACAGTTTCGCAGCGGCCGGGCCAACGGTGCCAGAGATTAGGTGGTAACGGACGGACAGGACACACGGACATACGGACACACGGACGGACGGACGGACGGACGGACGGACAGGGGGTAAAACATACTCTCTCGCCGCCATGCCTTTCGGCCTGGCGGAGACAATAATCATGCCTGTCCCCCCCCTCCTCAGAGTATTGAGACATCCAAACGGTTGCCAGTTCACTCCCCAGCTCTGCTGCTGTCACTGTTGAAAAGAGCCCTGACACTGGCAAATCCCTTGCTAGAACTCGATGTCAAATCCATCTGGGTTAAATAAGGTGGGGAACGAAAAAATCAAAAAGAGGTGGGGGAAAAAATGTGGATTGTACAAAACAGATACTGTCCGGGTGGAATTAGATGTGTATAAAAGCGTTTGTTTTGATGTCTTTCTCTCGAGACTCGGCCCTCGGTCAAAGTTTGCCCTTTGAACTATGAGCTGAAAGATTTTGATGCTGCCACTGCTGTACTGTTGTTGGCTGCTGTTCGGAATATGCACTGCATAGTCTTATTTTTCCTCTGTCACACTTTCTTAGATCACTACTGCATTACATATAATGTACAATGGTTATATTATGTGCATGCTGTCTCTACTACATTACAAACACATCTGGTGTCTCCATACAGTATAATGTCTTCTATTTATTCCAGCTACAGTATACTTCAATAGTGTTTTCTGAGTCTCTTATAGCATAGTTCACGAGACACTCTGAAACCCACCTACTGTAGCAACAACAGTAACGTAATGCCCACGCACGCACGCACGCACGCACGCACGCACGCACGCACGCACGCACGTACACACGCACGCACGCACGCACGCACACAGGCCCTTCTCTCTCCTTAACCACAATATCTAAATCCTACAATTCAATCCTATTTTTGTAATGAATTATTCTATTTCTTAATCGTCTCAGAAACACAAGGCAAGAAGACAATAAATGCATTGAAATGTCCAGGCTAATATGCACTCCTCACAGCTTAGCAAATTAAATGCTACATCAAACAGCCATATCTAAATGCATTAATATGTGGGCTTAATGGCACTCATCAATAGCTTTGTCGAATAATGACCATCAAAATCAGTGGCAGTGTGTTTGGAGGAAGAGCAGCTGGTTCAATCCCCAGACAAGTGTCCTTGAGCAGGCGAGTATCTTTCTGACTAGAAAAGCTTTACTGCATATAAACGCAGCAAGATCATTTACTTACTGTAGATTGATGTAGCCTCTACATGAGCTGTGGCTCTATGGATGCAGCTCTTAGCGTGAGAAAAGCTTTGCATGCCACGAAATCTATAGTATGTGAGACTTGTGCAATGGTAATGTCTATAGTTACATCAAGTATAGCTTCTTCTCATAAGTGCTCTTCTGCATTCAGGAGCCATTCAACGTGGTTTAACGAAGGGAGGGTTTGCCCCAGGAAAAACATTTTAACAAGACATTTGTGAGGTCAATGTTAGCTTTGTAAATGTACTCAATAGCCTAACATGCCACCGATTACATTTTATTCAGGGTCATTGTTTTGCATTGCTGGGAGGGGTGGCCCTGTAAGTGTGGGGTTAGCCACCCCCCACAACCACTTTGTGAGGGCTGCGGAGGTACTTTACAGCCCTGCTTACCAAAAAGATATGAGGGCTGAGAGAGAGGAGAATAATAAAGACAACTACTGTACTCACAAGGCAGGAGGTACCAGTAGGTCATTGATTTGAAAAAATATTATATTTAACAAGAGCTCTGATAGGTCAGAAAGGGTCCTGTGCTAGTGATACGAGAATAGTAATACTATTTGTGAACACAAACATACAGGCAGACAAACAGATTACCAACTTTTCATTCAGGGCCATAATGAATGTGTTCAATTATTGATGTGATGTATTGCAAAAACCTATTGTTGGCAGCTAATACTTGGAAATATGTTGTATCTTTTATTTCAGACCTGTCTGCTGCTGAGTAGTGAAGTATTTGTGGGTGGTCACTGGTCAAGTATAATATTTTGGCAGAGGGGGACCATTGTGTCACAACAAGCTTGAATAGGGAAGATAAGAGTTTGTTGGTCGTTTACTGAATGTTTGTTTAGGGGAGTCCTTTTTTTGTGTAGTTCAGATTAGTTTATTCGTTAATGACAATGTTTTGGCAACTTTAAGGAGACCACAGTCCAGCAACACACAATATAGAGGCATAACAGAAAAAAAGATACAAGAGCCTGATCTCACAGCAAATTCCTAATTCTAGTTCTGTACTTTAAGTTGCATGAAAATGTAGGAATCTAATGTGGACTCAACATTGTGAGAATATTATGTTGGCTCAGTAGAAGATGAACCACCAAGGGTGTTACAGTATGCGAGATTCATAGCATTCTTACAGTATGTATGCACTTCAACAACTGATATTTTCAGTACATAGATGTGCATAGATCGGAGAAGTGTAATGGTCAAAAAACTGTTTTTGTTGGGATGTCGCTTAGAACTCTGCATCTTGTTCGTATATTTAGGGCCAGTGGCGGACAAAGTATACACTCAAGTAATACTCAAATACTTAAAGTACAAATTACATTTTCAGAAATTGTCATAAATTGCTCGTATATCGTATGTTTCGGTCCCATGGTGTCCCTTCCTAGAAATGTAGTTGAGTCAAAAGTACAAACGTAGCGGAGTGAAAGTCATCAGCTTGCAAAAAAAAAAAAAAAAAAATGCTCAAAAAATTTACTTAAAGGAGAATTCCGGACATTTTAAGTGTTATCTTTGATGTGTAGTTACTCACTGACCGAGTTAGGAAGTGGCGATGCGTTTTTCCAGCGATCCCCCTGTCTGTGAGTCTGGTCGACCCCCACCATTGGAATAGTGGGAGGCGCGTGGCTCAGTGAAAATCGCCTACTTCCACAGCTCCAAACTTCGTCAGCGACGTGAATGTTTTCCTCTCGCGTGAAATCTCGCGTCTCGCGAGATTTCCCGAGGAGCGCAGTGAGCCGAGGACGGGAAATCTCGCGAGACGCGAGATTTCACGCGAGAGGAAAACATTCACGTCGCTGACCATGAACGCCAGCTCGTGAGTGATAAACAGTGCATGTGAAAGTATCAGGAGACACCATGAGGAGGATTTGTGGAAAAAAAAAGAAGTTTGGAGCTGTGGAATTAGGCGATTTTCACTGAGCCATGCGCCTCCCACTATTCCAATGGTGGGGGTCGACCAGACTCACAGACAGGGGGATCGCTGGAAAAACGCATCGCCACTTCCTAACTCGGTCAGTGAGTAACTACACATCAAAGATAACACTTAAAATGTCCGGAATTCTCCTTTAAAGACGGGGTGCCGTGATTTTCAGTGATCCCCCCCCCCCCCTAAAACATAATCATCAGGTATTATGGTTATACTAGGAGGAAGATTTTGTTAAAGTATACAGAAATTGTTAAAATTATGTTTTTATGTGGACACGCCTCCAGTTCATTAAGTATACCTGGTTCTCACCTTAGCACCTCCTCCACCACCTTAGCACCACCCACCTGTCCTAGTCCCTCCTCCTCCTCATGCCCACACCTGTTGTGTTATGATAATGAGGGGGAGGGTATATTTTTACTATGTCACTAAAGGGCTGTTTTTCTATTGGCACGTTTGACCCTCAAGGTTTCAGCCTCCAGGGAGAAACTCAAAATAGTCAGAGAAGACATAAAACACCATAAAAACACCACCAGGGGGCTTAATGAAGTTATATCAACCTCATAGACTCATGAAAAACAGAAAAAGTGCAAAACCATGGCACCACCTCTTTAAGTAACAGTACTCAAGTAAATGTATTCAGTTACTGTCCACCACTGATGATGGCAGTCCATAGAGCATGAACTTCTGTTCACCTTACTACCCCGTCACTAAAAACCCATTAATTGGCACCGGGAGCAGATAGGACACACACACACACACACGAACACATGAGCAACACACTTATACCCATGCTTTCTGCTGTGTCTATGGCTCCCTTGGAATTGGTAATGACACGATCCATCTCCAACCCATTTTCAATTCAGCTCTGGGAAATGAGATAGGACGGTAATGGAATCTCATTGATCTGAGTTTGCTCTCATGTTTATGGCCTTTAAGTGTAAGAGTCATTTCTGAAAGTCCATTCCATTGGATCTCAACGCTGGTTTGTTTTCTTGCTGTTGTTGTTGTTTTTTGTATGCTGTAAGCAGCATTTGGTGAGTTCTGTGTGTGTTTTATGTTTTTATGCATTATTTTCCAAACTTATGATAACTTTTTTAGTTCTGATGTTGCATACAGATTATAATTTTAACATGGAGGGCAATTTGTATGACCAATTTAACATGTTTGCATGCAACAATATTAGCAGCATACAACTACTAGAAATCTATGGAATTAGTTATTGACTCAGACCTGAATCACACGAGCACTTACAGTATCGCCTATTTGAAAATAGCCGATCTACACATTGTGAGCTTGTAGATCTGCTATTTTGAGATAGATCTTGAAATAAAATGTGAAATATTTGGAAGATTTCTGAAACATTTTTACAACACAAATCTGGTCTGGGGCTCCCTGGCACAAAATATTTTCAGATGAGGGTTAGGGACAAATACATTTACAATTTGGGGGTCCATTACATGAAAATATTTGAGAACCACTGGTTTAAATAATAATAATGAAAACAATAAAATAAATAGGAAGCAAGCCCAAATAAGCAGCTACACTTAAGAAACAAGCCCAAAAAACACAACCTGCAACTACCAATATTTACAAGCAACTTTATTTAACAAGCCCAAAGTCGCTTATAATAAGCAGACATGGCAACAGTGTTCAGAGCGCTGCTGCTCCACTTCTCACTAATACCAAGAAAGTGGATCATAACGCTCCAGTTCTCAGATCTTTACACTGGCTCCCTGTCTGTCAAACACATTATTTCAAAAATGTTCAAATGGGTTTATAAAAGCATTGAATAGTTTTTGGCCAAAAATACATTTCTGATTTTGTGATCATGAACCATCCAGACCTCTCAGGTCGTCTGGGACCAGTATGCTTTTGGAATGCAGTCAGAACTAAAAGTGGAGAAGCAGCAGCATTCTTTTTTTTTATGCACCACGCGTCTGGGACAAACTCCCAGAGAACAGGGTCTGCTACAACTTCTCAGTTCTTTTAAATCAAAGCTGAAGACTTTTCCCGTTTGCCATTTTATTTGATTTTCAGTTTTAAAATGTTGACATGTCCAATCAGCAATCAAGTGAATAGCTATACATTTCACATAGCAAATGAGCCTAAAATTTTTTTTTTTATATTTTTAAATGTATTCAAATGTCCTTTTATAATGTGTTTGTTTTGCAATAATGTGTCTTGTTGTTGAAATACTGTCTGCTTGCCTCGCCTTAAAGGAATACTTTAAAGGTTTCATGACGTTCAGTTTTACCACACATTAAAAGTCTTTGTCATGGTCCTTCAAACGTGTATAGAAAGTTTTAACAAAAAAATCCACTCCATTGATCCATGGCAGGTGTTTTTCTCTCACATTTCTAAAGCCTTTTCAACTGCGATGAAAAAAGAAATCTTTGCCTGCGGGTGTCGCTGGTGAGGGATTTTGCCTGTCAATCATCGCCTCTGCTCCGCCCCCCCCAAAGGAAAGGATAGGGGAGGGGAGGGGCGAGGAGGAGAGTGGGCGGGATTAATCGGCTGTGACCTCACTGCCGAAGGGCCAAGCTCAGATTACTTTTCAGCCTAAATATTCAGAAAACCCCAGACCACAGAAAATCCACTGAATGTTCAAAGTTCAGATTTTTTGGGTGTAATTGAGGTCATAAAACACCCCAAAAAACATTTAAAAAAAAAAGAAAAGTGAAAATGAATGTCATAGAACCTTTAAGGCGAGGTAAGCATTAAAAATGCCACCCAAAAAATGCCTTGAATACATATACATGGATTTGTGTTTTTGTCACATTAATGCGCCAATAATCTAATATTTGACTAATTGAAGGTAATAGGAGACAAATATTAACAAGAGCAACCCCATATTTAAAACATTCTCTTTGAAGCTGGATCATCAGCAGGCCTCAAAGTTATTTATTACACTGTGAGAGTTGTTTTGGAGTTTATATTATTCTTTTATATAGTTTAAAGGGACATTTCGCCGATTTTGCAACCAGATCTTATTTTAATGAAGTTTAGGACTCAAGAAACAAGATCCTGGTTTTTTTTTGTGTATAATCTGTGTTTTTAGATATCTAGTAATCTTCGAATTTCTTGTGACGTTATATACGTCACGACGGTATGGTCTCATTCCTTTCCGCACTACATGTTGTCTCGACGCGTCTCAGTCAGACCAGCTCCAAAGACAGCCCCAAGGGGTGTCCCCAAGATTTGGTCCAACCTACCGTCTTGGACTCCACCCCATAGAGTTGTAAATGATCCCCACCCCTTTAGCTGCGTTCCCCGTTCAGAGAGACACATGCAGCCTCCACTGCCCACATGGAGGGGCAGTGCACCAAAGCATTATGGTCATTGTAGTATTGCAGCAGTCCAGTCAAACCATAGTCAAACACACAGATTTCATTATTTTTCTGGCCATAGGGTGCAGATTTTAAATTGTTCTACTGTAATCTACTACAAATACTATTAACATTGAGTGATTGCAGTTTCTTCCAGAGGTGAAATGCTCCTTTAACTTTGGTCTACCGCAGCAGAGTCCCTGAGAGAGAGTGTTTGTGCGTGTGTACGTGCGCAGACCCCTCTGCTTTGCGTCGGGGTCTTATCATGATCCGGTCGAGGTTTATTTCTCAACAATGACCGGCTCGCCGTCAATAATCCCTTGCTTAATAACTTGTACTTTACACATTTTCTTATCTCTTGTCCCTCGTCTTTACTAAAACATGCCTCTTCTCCAGCCTGTGCCTCTATATTAGAATGGTGCAAAAGCACTGCTGTTTGTTTACATGATTAGATGTAATGATTGACAAAGGGTCATGATGAACGAAGGACTTCTTCAAAGTCCTGTCCCTTTACTATTTATACCATTTTGATCCTTAGTCCACTTGAGCACTTAGCAGGTGATGTCAATTAAATCTGTGAAGGTTCAGGGCTTAAAGGTAGGGTAAGTGATATTTTTGGGTTAAAACAAAAAGTATTTTGTTAAAAGGTTAAAGCACTATATTCTGATAGTAATCATCGCTATAGAGTGTTTGTTCAGTAACAGGAGTCTCCCCGTCTCTCCAGCTCTTTAATAAACAGAATTTCCGGTAGGTGTCAAAATCTCAGCCAATCAGGAGAAAGTACCCTTTTTTAAGCTTCATTTTTATAGTGTTCCAGTTCCAATTTTGCCTGCTCATTTCTTAGTGTCATCACTTCCAATTTCACTTGTTTAATCTATATCCTGATTGAGTTCTCTATCCTGATTGGATAAAATTGAAAATGAAACTGAAACTGAAACGAAAATGCATTTTCTGTTTTATAAAGAGCTGGAGAGACAAGGAGACTCCTTTTACTGAACAAACACTCTATAGCAATGAGTACTATCAGAATATAGAGCTATTTAACACTTATTTTAACCAAAGAAAATCACTTAACCTACCTTTAAGGGACATTGGGATTGGCCCTGAATTTCACTTCACCAGATGTTTGCTGTGCACCGTATAGATATTGTTTATGGCCAGAGGTGGTTTTGCTACGTGATGTCATGCACCTAGCAGCGTCAGCTGTAATTGGTCTACTTTTGAAGAGACAGACACGTGTAGATCAGTGGTTCTCAATTTTCTTTTCTTTTTGGCAAGGACCCCCATAACTCTGAGACTCGCAGAGTACCGACCTGTAAGGGTCCATTTGGACCCCTCTCATGGAACCCTGGAGATCCCTAGAACCCCACGTTGAGAACCGCTGGTGTAGACACTTACATTCATACATAAAGAATGTTCTAGATGGCTTGGCCTTCAGCCACAGCCACATAAAAATTGTGAATTATGTAATTCTCAATAACTAAATGAATAAAATAATGAATGAATGATAGAATAAATTAATAGAATAAATACAAAAACAACTGCATTTGCCTGGCACGGAGGAAAACTCGAACACAGGGTCAATTGGTGCTTTGACAGAGGTAATCCTTTGGAAAACAGGAAAATGCCTCCTTGATCCGAAATATGTGATTCGCATCGTGCGTAATTGTTTTTTGTCAATTTAACAGTGGCAATGAAAACATATCAGAATGGCATTATTAAAATGATGATTGCATTCTCTGCCATTATTGTTTAGCCAACCATGGCTGCTGTTTTGGATCACGCTACTTTGTGCAACAGAAATATCATTGCGTTTACCAGCATGTATTTAGCATGTGTATAAATACATGCATGTCACATTCACACACATACACACATTTAGCCTTCTGGCAGTGTGCACAAGTCCAATTTTGAACTACTGTATGTCAACTCCCGATGAGACCAGCTTATTTCCCATCTCTGCAGTCTGGACGTGAATAACAACATGGGTTAGAGATCCATATTCATTTCCAAAGACTTCATGAGAACAAATTCTCACTCTTTAACTTGCCGTTCTCAGGGGTTCTCAATAATGAACATAATCAGCGTGATGCTGATGATGGCTTATAGCTGAAATGTGTTTTTTTTTTGTTGCCCACAATAAATAGAAGATGATGGATTAGTGGAGTGCTGGTGGTCTGCTCTGTTAGTTGTCACAAGCATGTACCCGATGAGAGCTGTGCATGAGAGCGGTGCTGGGAGCTGTGTGCGCTTCTACTCTGGCAAATACAGTACATTGCAATTGTGTAGCCTACATTTACAATTTGTTTTGTTTCTTCTAAATTTGATCAAATCTGATAATCTTAGATTTTTTTTAGATGATTTATTCATGACAAGGTTGGCACAACCAAAACAGGAAATTATCATCTTTTTTCATCACATCTTTCTTCCAGCCTATTAACTAAGTTAATACTGATCATAAAAGTAATGCTTGCTAGGCAATCTTAACAAGAAGCTAGTAAATTAGTAAATGTTGTAGTTATAGCAGACAGACACCTGAAAACAGGTTCTCTCACACTCACACACACACACACACACACACACACACACACACACACACACACACACACACACACACACACACACACACACACACACACCTTAAATGAGATTGACACCCCTGTAGCAGACACACCCTGTTCTAGAAGGACACGATTTTAAGAAAAGGTTTATATAAATGTACAATAAAGGACTCTGCAGAAAGGGCATGTCAAATGGTACCAGCAATAGCAATTACTATATAATATGCAATTAGCACTCCTGAAAGTATTTTCAGACAGTTTCATAGAAATGATGCTGCACTCGTTAGTTTTTAGATAACATAGTATGTATTGGCAGGCAACAGAGAGGTTGAATAAAGCTGATAAATATAAGAGGCCTCATACCGCTGGAAATTCATTGCTACCTGACAAGGTGATAGTGATGGGCTGGCAATATACAGCCATAGAATAATGACCAGAGGATAATAAGAGAATCCCTGTTGCTCTAGACTTTTAGCCCCCTCCAGGCTTTCAAACTCATCACATCCCCTGACAATCCTATGCTTCCACCTGTCGCACGCTCCATGTAAAATGCATCATAAAAACCACAAGCATGTCAGAACTCCATTTCATCTGACTCAGAACACTGTGAAACTTATAACCTATAACAATAACAATTCTACACATACCTGCCCACTTCATATTCTGTCTCAGT
Organism: Gymnoscopelus braueri; assembly: GCF_963280865.1. Lineage (NCBI taxonomy): Eukaryota > Metazoa > Chordata > Actinopteri > Myctophiformes > Myctophidae > Gymnoscopelus > Gymnoscopelus braueri. The sequence continues at coordinate 32,905,216 of NC_137620.1, read as the reverse complement.
ATGATTCGGAGGACTGCAGGAGACCCCCCAACAATATGTCCCCCAAATGTTCTCTTACATCACAAAGTAGCAAGTGAAGTGTGAAATTAACTGATGCGATAACACGTCCAGATTGCTCCCCATGCAGAAACAACAGAGAGATTGGTTTGCATCCATCTGAGCAAGTGGATATACTGTATGTGTAAACAACCACAAAAAGTATGTTGAACGGCTCTTTTGTGTCCAACTATTCCCTTGTTTGTTTGGTGATGCGTCTAATTATCAAATCCAGTTTTTAATATAAGAAAACATATATAACACAGTTAGATAGTTAGACCTCACATTTTTGATTGGCTGAGAGGCATATCAATTAGTCTCCCAAATCTCAGTAGTCCCAGTCCCTCAACAGCACTCAGATCACTTCTCCATAAAAGGATCACTCAGAGTCTACCTTATTTACCATTATTATCTCTACCAGGAGATCATGCCTTCAACCCTGTCTGTCTGTCTGTGTGTGTGTGTGTGCGCGCACACGCACATCTAATCTCGCAAACTACTTGGCTCTTCAGCGTGGTATTTATTGTGCATGCTGACCAGGCCAAGGACCTCAATTCTTGAATATTTTTTCAAATCAGTCAACAATTCTTTTCAATTTATAATCGCAGGGCAATTTCGGCAATCGTCCCTCCAGGCTATGTGATAAGTGTCCTGCTACACATTAGCCAATTATAATGGTCTTGTCCCTCCAGCTTACAGGCTGTACCCGGAACTAGCCAATCAAATTTGCCATTGCAAACTGGTGTTAGATTAACAGCACAGTATACATTTATAAACGTGACAACACACACCCTTAAGCCCCCAAATCATGCAGTCTTATGTCCATCCATATTCAACTCAGTCTGAGTTGTCTGAACTCAGTCTTCAGGCACTTTCATTCAGCATAAAGTGCTGACAATCAGCCAAGCAGAGAGACCTAGAAAATTGCACTCCGCAGAACACATATCTCCGCCAAGCTGGGTTGCCTAGCCAGGGCTGGGTAAGCTGTGGGTTGCAGCAGCAAGGAAGCTGGGGTACGACATACAGTGCAATCTTCCACATTAAGTGACACCCCCTATTTTCCGAAGTGAAAGTGCTTATAGAGGTACGCTCTCTAGAGTTCTGTGTGTGCCGATGTGTGCGGGTTTTGGGCAAAATCTGTAGTTGCAGCAAAAAGTGTGTTTTGAAGAAAATGATAAATGGTGGAAAATGTAGTCAGGCGAAAATGGCTGTGGCCTATTCCTTGCATCTAGAGTGGGAAGAAGGGGGTATCATGCACCACCCGGAAATATACTTCTAAATCAATGTTTCTAGATTTTTTTTTGAAAGGAGTTAAAAAGTTGTCAAAATGTACCATGTACCATGTAAAAGTGACCACATGTACCTGTGGCATGCTGGTTGCAAATAAGCACTGCCATTACAATATAGGCCTAATCAAATTGTTACCAATTATTATTATGCTAACTTTTTTTGCCATCTGCAAAATAACTGCTTTAACCAATAACTTTCTTCACAAAATGTGTCCATAAAGGTGTCTAATAACACCTCTCAATTAGTTCCAATCTAACTCCACAGGGAAACTTTGTGGGAGCCAATCAAAGTTGAGAAGGCCTGGTGTGAAACACTGGAAAAAATATAAATTGGCCAATATATGAGGGTTTGTGGAGGTGCTGAATCAATTCCAACCATTAGTATTAGTAACAATGACTCCCTGGTCATATTATTGGCCACACCTACATTTAAAGGGACACTTCACCCCCAAAAAACTTTGTTTCAATGGATTAGTCAATAGTCACCCCATGGAGACTTGAATTCATGGAATTTTTTTTAGTTTTTTGTCTCATTCCTAAGACAATAATTTGATGACCGGTTCCGGTAGGAGACACAACGAGTCTCCGTTGTGTCTCCTACCGAAACCGCTGCCTACCGGTCCGCTGGTCATCAAATTATTGTCTTCGGAATGAAACAAAAACTAAAAAATATCCATGAATTCAAGTCTCCATGGGGTGACTAATCCATTGAAACAAAGTTTTTGTTGGGGTGAAGTGTCCCTTTAAGGGGTCCTATCCATCAAATTGTGGTGGCCATGATTTTCACTTGTTCATTTTTGTTTTGTTTGTGATTTGGACCTTGGTATTAATGCCCCGGGTGACAAATACTATTTTGTATGTTTTTTTTTAAATTATTAACAAGTGTTCTTGGAGTAAAAGTTGTGTTAATTCTGCAAGGAATATGTTGGCAACAGAAATATGATTTACTTTTCACAAAGTGGCAGAAAATTAACTATGCCAATTGGACCCAAAGGAGTATTACTTGTTTTTCTATAGCTCAAAGCAGTCAGCAGCCACTAAGCCTGGGTGCAAATGATTGCTTTCATGTCCATTCACAATGCTTGATCGACAACGTTGATCACCTGCATTTACACACAGGTCTGTCACAGCTCGTTCTGATTGATTTTATTTTATTTGGCGACATAAAAAAAGAGCACAAAAGCACTTTCCGACATACAGTCAATGTATCACCGAGGATGAAAACACAATAAAGCCCCAGGGCTTATTTCCATTGTGGTCCGCTTCAACAAAAAACACTAATCATCATAACAAACGACAACACAGCAACAATACATTATAGACATATATACATCAGAAACTAGACAATGTGCAATCAAGTTCTACTTCAGAAGTGCATTTACTTTAACATATATAGGCAGGCAATGTAGTCTCAGTTGTAAAGCTATATGTTGTGTAACCAGATTTCTATTGTATTTGTTTGTATTACGTTTGACACCCCCTGGTGGTTGTTTCTGTGTATTTGCACACATGTATTTTATTTTGATAGCCCCACAATCAGGAAGTGCTTGTGTTTTATTGTGATAGCTTCACAATCAGGAAGTGTTACTCATTTCTGCCCAAGACCTTGCCAGAGGCAGCTGCATGTTACTGTTGGCTGCCTTCATGGCTACCTTCATATGATATCTTCTCCCTTCATAGTTTACACATGGCATCATCTGTAAGTTGCTTTGTTTATTAGCATAGAAGTGTGCATCTGTTTGTTAGCTTCATACTGGATACTTCATTACTTGTATGAAATGTTTGTTGGTCATGCTATTTGCTAACTACCCATGTTAACTATGCTAATTGTTAACTGGCCATGCTTACTGAGTATGCTACTTTGGGTTATGGTTTCTTTGTGTTTTCATTGTTTAGTACATTTAAAACAGTTTGTAATGCTGACATGTAGACACACTTATTGTCTTTATGTGAAGTTGTAGACTTACATTCACTTTGTCTATAAAAGCTAATTAGGCCTCTTATGTTTGTGTTGGTGAAATGTTATGTAGGCCTTATACTATGCTTGTCTGTTATTGTGTAGTGATGCAACCTGCATAGTATCATTCTCATTTGTATAATTCTGTATATCATTCTCATTTGTGTGTTCCTGTCATTTTGTCATTCTGCAGTTTCACACTTACTCCAGTAAAGCTACTAAAATCAACACTACTGCCTGTTCTTTGGAGCTTGATTAGGAGAGTGTTTAGCTGTCTGTCTAGCTGAACATACGTTCATGGGGACAACGTTTTGTGAGGACAGAACAGTGAAAAGATGAACCATCATCACAAACCTGTGAAGAGATAACGCTTATCCAGCTTCAAGAATCCACTTAAGACATTCAAATATGGCAAATATGGAGATGTCAAACTCCCCAAATATTGACACTGAGAACCTGGAAGTCAGGTCAGAATGTGCCTCATCATCTTCATCTTCGCGACGCTCACACAAGTCTTCAGCATCGCGACACTCACATAAGTCTTCGGCCAAACCTCAAAATATTGTTCCTCAAGACCAGGATGCCAGGTCAGAAGGGGCAGCATCAGGTGCAGCATCACCCTCATCTTCACGACGTTCATATAGATCTGCAGTCAGTGTAGCTGCCATTCAAGCTCGTGCCAAAGCAGAAGCCTTACGCACACGAGCTGACTATGCAAAGCGTCAAGTAGATTTGCAAGTGGAGAAGGCACGCATAGAGGCTTCGTTGAACGCACTCAAGGAAGAGTGTGAAGCCGAGGCAGCCTCACAGGAAGCTAACGTGTTGGAGGCAGCTGCAGATTTAGAGAATTGTGACCTTATGAGTAAAGTCAGTCGCCCTGTATCACAAAAGCAGTCAATGCAGCGTACTGGCGAGTACATCCAAGCACATTTTGCCTCCCGTAAAAATGAGGCATCAGTTCATTTTAATGGAAAAACAGAGGCTGTTTACACACCAGAACAAAGACACCATACAAATGTCGTTGGCCAACATGACAGTCACAATTTGCAGCAGTCAGTTCCCACGGCTTTGCCTGCTAAAGCTCCGCAGGAAACCCATCGGAGGAGAACTCTCTCAGGTACTACACACATTCATGCACATGAGGCATCAGTTCATTTTAATGGAAAAACAGAGGCTGTTTACACACCAGAACAAAGACACCATGCAAATGTCGTTGGCCAACATGACAGTCACAATTTGCAGCAGTCAGTTCCCACGGCTTTGCTTGCTAAAGCTCTACAGGAAACCCATCGGAGGGGAACTCTCTCAGGTACTGCACCCATTCATGCACATGTAGCTAGTCCCGACCTCCACAACAGAGACTCAGCAAACCAGCGTCTACACCACTCACGATCAGAGGGCTCACATGTATCAGAGTTAGCTATATATCTGGCTCGTAGAGATCTTGTCACAGCGGGACTGAAGGAATTTGATAACCAACCTGCTAGTTATCTGTCCTGGAAATCTAGCTTTTCTAATGCTGTAGAAGGGCTAAATCTCAAGCCTAGCGAGGAATTTGACCTGCTCATCAAGTGGCTTGGTGGGGAGTCACTGCACCATGCCAAGAGGATAAGAGCAGTTCATATTAACAATCCATTTAGGGGTTTGGACATGGTATGGCAGAGGCTAGACAGGTACTATGGCTCTCCAGAGGCAATTGAAGCCTCTCTCTTCGATAGACTTGACCACTTCCCAAAGCTTTCATACAAAGATCACCAGAAGCTTCAAGAACTAGGAGATCTACTCCTAGAAATTGATGCCGCAAAGCAGGAGGGTTACTTGCCAGGACTCTGCTTCCTCGACACAGCAAAGGGTATAAACCCTATTGTGGAGAAATTGCCCCAAAACATGCAAGAACAGTGGATGACTCAGGGGTCACGCTATAAGAGGGAGCATGGTGTCCCATACCCCCCTTTTCTATTCTTTGTAAACTTTGTGTACCAGTATGCAGAGATTAGGAACGATCCCAGCTTTGCTCTCCCTACCTCCAGTTCAGCTGCTTTAAAAGGGGATGGGCCCCCATCCAAACAATGGAAAGTCAAGGAATCGATATCAGTTAGCAAAACCGAAGTAGATAGCTCCTCCTCCTCAGACTCCTCTACAGGGCCCGTCTTGGATCCATATAGACAGTGTCCTCTCCACAACAAACCTCATTCCCTCAAGAAGTGTCGAGGTTTTCGTGAAAAATCCCTTGCAGATCGAAGGCAATTCCTGAAAGAGAACTTCATATGTTATAAATGTTGTGCTTCGACAACGCACCAGGCTAAGGAGTGTAAAGCTGTCATCCGTTGCTCAGAATGCGATAGTGATCGACACATTTCAGCACTCCATGCAGGACCAGCACCTTGGGCTGAAACGTCCTATGCGTCTTCCGATGAGCCCACTGCAGAACATGGTGGGGAGCCAGCTGAACACATTCCCAATGTATTAACTTCCTCATGCACAGAGGTCTGTGGTGAGGGTCTTCAAGGCAAATCCTGCTCGAAAATCAGTTTAGTCTATGTCTATCCAAAAGGGCACCCTGAGCTAAAAATTAGGACGTATGTGATGCTGGATGATCAAAGCAATGTATCACTAGCTTCAACAGCATTCTTTGACATGTTTAACATCCAGAGCGACACTTCACCCTACACCCTCAAAACATGCTCAGGAACTACAGACACTACCGGAAGGAGGGCCACTGGATTCATGGTAGAATCAACTGACAGAAAACTTCACCTACCATTACCAACCCTTACTGAGTGCAACTTAATTCCCAGTAACAGGGATGAAATCCCAACACCAGAGGCTGCACGGAGACACATGCATCTCAAGCCTATAGCTGATAAGATCCCTCCTCTTGATGTTTCGGCTAAGATCCTTCTATTGCTGGGTAGAGACATCATCCGTGTACATAAAGTGCGCAGCCAGCGCAATGGCCGTCACAACGCACCATACGCCCAGCGACTGGATCTAGGCTGGGTCATAATAGGTGATGTCTGCCTTGGTGGTGCCCACCAACCAACTGTCAATACGTTGAAGACTACTGTCCTGGAGAAGCAGCACCTGACCAAAGAGGAGAGCAAAATCCATCCTCAGCTGGCAGAGAAAGCCAAGTCTGGGAAATCGAAGACTGTGAAAGGCTCTGCTGCTTCTGAAGCTGCTACAAAGAAAAAGCACAGCTCCGACCAGACGGCAGTCAAAAATCACACATCTTCCAACAGCCGTCGGGGTGAGACACCTGGTCATCCTAAGGCCGGTGGAGCCCCAGGGGCCACCTCCAGCACCCACACATGGGACCCCACACCCAGCCAAACGCCGGCTGACACAGCCACCCTGGAAATGGACACGCCTAGTCATCCCACCCCAGATAGAATAGATGAGTCAGTGGGGGAGCCCCCCACACCGGGGGCCAAGAAGAACCCTGTCAATCAGATCAACGATCAACCTTCCGTAGGCTTCCCTTTCCTCAAACCCAACAAAATCCAGTACTTTGACAGACTTAATCAGACTGTCACAGCTTAGGTCTCCTACCCTGGCTACGTGAAGTGATTTGATATAAAGTTTAAGTCTGACATGCTAAAGATGTCAGGTGGGGAGTGTTGTGTAACCAGATTTCTATTGTATTTGTTTGTATTACGTTTGACACCCCCTGGTGGTTGTTTCTGTGTATTTGCACACATGTATTTTATTTTGATAGCCCCACAATCAGGAAGTGCTTGTGTTTTATTGTGATAGCTTCACAATCAGGAAGTGTTACTCATTTCTGCCCAAGACCTTGCCAGAGGCAGCTGCATGTTACTGTTGGCTGCCTTCATGGCTACCTTCATATGATATCTTCTCCCTTCATAGTTTACACATGGCATCATCTGTAAGTTGCTTTGTTTATTAGCATAGAAGTGTGCATCTGTTTGTTAGCTTCATACTGGATACTTCATTACTTGTATGAAATGTTTGTTGGTCATGCTATTTGCTAACTACCCATGTTAACTATGCTAATTGTTAACTGGCCATGCTTACTGAGTATGCTACTTTGGGTTATGGTTTCTTTGTGTTTTCATTGTTTAGTACATTTAAAACAGTTTGTAATGCTGACATGTAGACACACTTATTGTCTTTATGTGAAGTTGTAGACTTACATTCACTTTGTCTATAAAAGCTAATTAGGCCTCTTATGTTTGTGTTGGTGAAATGTTATGTAGGCCTTATACTATGCTTGTCTGTTATTGTGTAGTGATGCAACCTGCATAGTATCATTCTCATTTGTATAATTCTGTATATCATTCTCATTTGTGTGTTCCTGTCATTTTGTCATTCTGCAGTTTCACACTTACTCCAGTAAAGCTACTAAAATCAACACTACTGCCTGTTCTTTGGAGCTTGATTAGGAGAGTGTTTAGCTGTCTGTCTAGCTGAACATACGTTCATGGGGACAACGTTTTGTGAGGACAGAACACTATAGGTTTGTATGATTATTTGCCTTATTTGTGATTTGTCAGTTACTTAAAGCAGAAAGCGTACTTTAAAAAAGAAAAGAAAAATAACCCATCAAAATTGTATAACTGTCAATATCTGTTCTGTTCGGTGGGGGCAGATGTTTTCCTACAAGCTGCAGAACCAAACCTGTCATAGCTACTTACTACAGTGTGTTTGTAAAAGTCACCATCAGCGTGCACGTATGTGCGTGCGAGTGGATACTTGGGGGTTCTTGGCATGGAACAGTATGGGAACCTCTGACTTAAGCTATTTTTATCCCAGTCTTATTACAAAAACCTGCATACATTATTATATAGTATTATTATTAAGGCATATCTCCTGGTGGAGATTTGTGCTATGCTGAGTGCACCTCTCTAGGTACAGTACCTGTAACCTAGGCAACCGCTGTCAGAAACGTCAAGTTTTCTACTGGGAGAAAATGAATTATAACGATTTTGTCAAAACTACTGGCTTTGAACAAACAAGTTTTAATTAAAATTTTGATGACAATGAACCTAAAACTGATGACCAGCCTGTAGCAAAAAATACCCCAAATGGACCGAATCAACGTTTTATCCCACTTACAAATGAGGACCTGGATGCCCTAGAAAGGGAAAGGAATGAAGGAAATCTTTTTTTTCTTTGTGGAATTAACTTTGAAAATAAGCTTGTGTCATCATGAAGCTGTGGCATAATCCCAATAACACACTCAAGGTTGTGCTACCATGACATATTGGCAGTTTGGTGATCTACAATTGCAGCACATCAGTATCTCACGGTAGAGCACTCCCTCTCCTGTATTATTGCTTAAGCAGTTTGTTCTACAGTACAATAGGCAAAGGCCTTGAAGCCTTAGTGATGTCATTTGGCATTATGGAACCATTTCCACTAAGGTTTCAGGGAACCAAACATAATACTGTTGCATACCTTAAATGCAACCTTACCTAAGTAACCTGCATTAAACTGCAAAATATGAATATGTTTAATGCCTACTTGCCTAGCTTAACGTGAAAAGAAAAGCGCAAGCAGTCTCCCCAAAGTTTTACTGTTGTTCAAATGCACATGCAAGCACAGTTATCTCATACTGCATTAATAAGCATAATCTGCTGTCCCTTGTGGTATAAAGCTGAACTCAAACATGAGAAGACAGTGGTCTAATTGGTCTCTCTTCACGGAACTACCCCAAGGCTTTGGAGTAGAATTATATTCCTGGGTCATCTTGAAAATAATGGGGCAACAAAGGTCTGTCAAGGATATAGACTGGATTCAACTTTTCACACAAGTCGAGCATTGTGATAGTTAAGGCAGTGCACGGCAGTCAGGCCCATGTTCCCCATACGCACATTCACCCTCCAATCTTATTTGCTAAGAAGCCAACACATACGCCCTCAATCCTAATAGTTTATTCTAGGTGGGAGCAAAATCGGGAACAAATCTTTGAATATATATACATATTTTTAAGCAAACATTTTTAACTCAAATCTTTGCGTCTGGGGGGATTCTACAAATGTCTTCTAAATCCTAACCGTTTTTTGAAAAAAGATTATGTTGCTCTAATCAGTGGTTGGCAAACCTTTTCATGTCAAGGACCACCCAAAATTATATGAATTTTAGCCGCAGACCCCCATCTCAAAATATTTTGTTCCAGGGACCCCCCAGAAGTTGTAACAGAGTTAAAAATGTTCGCTACAGAAAAACAGATATTCAAAGATTTGCACACATTTTCACGATTTTTCAAAAAATAACAGATCTACAAGTGCTATGAGCTTGTATATCTGCTATTTTTGAATAGCCCAAAGAAATCTCAAAATGACTCAAATGCGTTCTTGGTCCGAAAGGGTTAAGCGGAACACCGCTCACTCTTCATACTCCACGCTCAGCATAGGTCACAGTGCTGTGACTCACAGCACCTTTTCTGCAGCTTGTCAGCGGTCAAACTACCTCCCCCTCCCCAGCCTCCTCCGTGTGGCATTTAGTTCTTCACTATGTTTGTAGAGTATGTTAATTATATTGATTTCAGGTTATATCTGTATATCTTAAGGTCTGCCCTTGGAGGGTTTTGATGTTATGTCATATCCATCCATGTAATAACTTTGTATCTTCGGATCTGCGTCACGGATGCGAAACTGTGTCATGCTTACACAGATAAATCTGTAGCATCGCAGGAGCAGAGTCCCACAGGCAAATTTAATGCATTATCCTTATAAAAAACGGTTTATCTTGATGAGAGTGTCTGACTGAACATGCCATAATTTCCTTCCAGTTCACTGTAAAGCGTCCTAAAGTATGGTGTGTAAAGAACTCCAGGGTCAAGGAATCACAGTCTGCTTTAGCGCTTTAGAACAAAATACCCCGATGACCCCTCTTCAGAGCATCTTCTCTGCTTCAATGCGCTTCACCCGTCCTTTCCGCTTTGCCGTTTCTAAATCCCTCCATCTGTGTCTACCTTATGGACTGGTTTCTGATGACTTCATCCTGTTGCTCTATTTTGCCCCCAGTGAAAATAACTACTGCCACTGTTTTTATTTTCCCCATTTACCTTCTGAAGTCTTGCTGATACACTTGACAGGTATAATAGAACAAAGATGGCCAAACTGCAAGCTCACAACGCATTGCATCGCAGCACGTTTAGAGCTTGTAAATGAAGTTCAGTTTGTTTCATTATTTGTATCTATCAAAGTTATTTGTGTTATTTGCTTATAAGTTAAATGTTCTCAAATATACACTTTAATTAAATCAATGTTTTTCAAATTGAGTTCAATTTGTGGCTATAATTTTTTTTTAATCTATTTTTTTAACCAAAATTTGGTAATATGTAATATTGGTCTAAACATCTCTAATCGATGGTCTAAGACCTAGACTCTAGGTCTAAGACTATCCTAAATCGGGCCCGGGCCCAAAAATCTGGCATCAGCCAGGCTCGAATACTTTCCTATTCAGACTCAGCTCAATGAAAACATCAAGACATATCTAGAATGGCTATGTCTAAACAGCATTGCCGCAGTCTCTTAGAGTCATTTAGCTGTGTGAGTGTATTGATTCTGTCGTGTTGAAGTGCTAAAGGTTAATGTGTTGCCCATCGATCTGAATAAAGCCTTTTACTTAACTCCACGGTGTGTTCTAAGGCCCTGTGGGCCCTGCTTAGACGTTTTCAGCTCTGATGGCTCCCTTTAGGATCAGGCAGCGGCCTTCAGGGAATCTTATATTAATGCTGATTTCACATCTTAGCCAAAACACATAGGGTGCAACAGTTAATCGAACTAATCGAAAATAATCTATACTCGATAAATTAATAAAATAATCCATTAATGATCTATCCCTATTTTGCATATGTTATTAGTTATAGGCAAAAAGTATCCGAAAAATTAATAAATACATTAAATAGCCGATCTACATGCTCACAACACATTGTAGAGCTGTGCTTGTCGATCTGCTATTTTCACTTGTAGATCATTCATTTCACTTCACACAGTTGTGCAGCTAAGTATAAAATAATAATTATGTGTTTGATCGGTTATTATTATTATTTTAGATAGAATGATCTAATCTATAGTTTCAGCTCTAATTGAGTGTAGATTTTATAATGGGTTTCAAAGTTGTTTGAAGTTATTACGAAGGTACTCATCATGATGCTTGGCAATGCTTGCCTCTACTCCACGCTTTGATTTTTACTTAGTTTTAAGCAGTAACAGTGCTGTGCTAACTTCAAAAATCTGTCCAACATACTGTAAGGCTGTTTTAAACCTATAACCATAAACGAGAAGAGACCCATTTGATCTCCAATTAAAACATGAAAAACTTCCAGCTAGCACTAACAGGAATTGCAAACTGCCTCAGTGAGACTGCTTGGCTATTGATGTGCTTAGCAATTAACAAGTAATTACAGGAGAAGTGTTTTGAAATGTATTATTTGTGACATGTTAGCTGGAAGCAGTACACTATAAAATGCCAGAAATCTCTGTCTGTCCGTCTGTCTGTGCAAGCATAATATATGTCTGTGTTCAAGTATCTCGAGGACCGTCTGTTTGACGATTTCAAACTCACTGCGCGCATTTAACTCAAGGGGTCGGTCGGATTATCCAGAACTGTCGATCCGACCGATATGCCCATACTGTATATAGGCAAACATATGTATATGGTGATCCGATTGTACATAACCATCAATCCGACCATTGACCAATATACCCATCGGTCAACTCAATCGCAGAACTCGCCGTGGTGGTGGTATTGCGTTGTACACCTAACCAGAGACTGTGTTCCATCATACCCCCTTAACCTGCATCAATGTTCCACACCATCTAGAATGTCTTTAGGAGACCTCTCTGACTCCCACGGCACATATCAGCTATTGCTGTGTGTGTGGTGTTATCATCACCCAAATCACCACACCAGGAATTCATTGATCTACAGTACTAAAGCCTATCAGCTGATCTGCTACACACAGACATTGGACTTCTTGGAGATCTTAACCACCTTGACATCCGTGACATCTGTCTGGATAACAAACTTTGCCAGGTGGTTGAGAATAATCCTTGACATGATCATACCTAACATGAAAACAATGTATTTGAAGCAGTGGTTCCCAAACAGTTCGTCAGGACATTTTTTTGGGGGTCGCGAGTACATATACAGTATATTTTTTCCTGAATTTTTTACAATTATTTTACAAGATTACAAAATTGTTTTAAAACAAACAAAGAAAACGAAATTCAAAATTATTTCGTGAATTAAAAAAAACTTTTTAAGAAGTAGAGAAAATAGCAGCGACTATTTTCACTTTGGGTTCTGGGGAGACATCAAATTTCTCTTTTGGGTCTCAAGCTAAAACATTTGGGAACCACTGCCCTAAAGCACAATCGTAACCCCCCCCCCCCAGTGCATTAAACGGATAGTACAACCTATAAGAGAGCCTGGCTTGAGTGAATTTGATACTGTAGGTGGATTACCACCCATCCATGGCAGGAGGTGACTGAAGCAACCAGCACCAATGAAAAGGCTAATGCCTTTTATTATACTATTTCCCTATGAAGACAGTGAGAATCAATCCATCAGATAAACCATGGATCACCCATCAAGCTCCCTATACACCAGAGAAAGGCTTGTACTCTGGTGAAGTTCTACAAAAATAAGGTCCAAAAGGAAATGTATGCAGAAAAGAAATTATCTACAAATCTAAGGTGGAAGGTATGGAAAAAGCTAATACTAGAGTTTGGCACAACAATATTAGATCAATGTGCTCCAAAACGCCAAAACGGAAGCCCAAATTGATGTCCCAGGAATTAACCCCCAGGACTTTGTGCAATTGCCAATGCAATTAATGCAACATTTGTCAAGGCATCCCTGTCACTGGAGCATCTTTACTGTACCTTCCTTCCTACCCCCCCCCCCCCCCCCCCCCACCCATGTATATAATAGATTGTCTTCCGTCAACTGCCATAAATCCCCTGGCCCAGACATAATCCCCCAAAAAATATTGAAAGGGTTTGCATGTGAGATCAGCATTCCTCTTTGTGACATGAACAGTTCATTTGATGGTGTGTTAACAGCAAACCGAATATCAGTGCAGTACTGCATGTTTTGACATAACATGTCTTTATGTACAATAAACATACCACACCAGTATCTATACTTTTTTTTTTTTTTTTTTTTTTAGCCCCACTAGTGAGAGCTTTGGGCTCAAATGATTGCAGTAGAGTCTGGTTTGGTGTAAGGAGCATCACACCTCGCATCTCCAGCAGCGTTCTGTAGGATAGCGAAAAAACATCACATGAATGCACCTGGGACGTATCATCAGTGTTGTAGCCTGGGGTCATAGGGTGTTTCGGGTCTCACAACGTACACCCTCACCCAGGTGACCCAGCCGGGGTTGATCAAGCCCCGACTTACGTCCCAGGTAGCTACCCACGGTCAGTCCTCTTAAGGCAAGACAGGGCCACTCAGTCCGCTTCTCTGGAACTACTCTGCCGGGACTGGGGAGAGGAGATACTCTGGCACGTGGAGGGGCTAGGCTCTGTGGATGGTCTCCTGGCCGGGCTCCTCCTCCGTCTCACCAGGTCCAGGACCTGAGCGTTGCACCAGACTCCCCCACTTCAAACAATTCATTCTGGTGTGATGGTGTCTTGGGCCGTGGCGGTACTGCAGGCTCCACTTGTGGCTTGCTTGAATGGCCCTCCTTAAAGGCCTCACCGTGGATTTGTTGGGCTTCTTCCTCACGCAAGACACAGGCTGGGGCGCCAACCCATACTGCTCCCGGATGCAATCTACATTCCGGCTGTCACCCGTCTCTCTGGTGGTCACCAAACTATTCCTGGTTGTCACGTAGTCTACTCCTATGAGCCACTATAAATAGAATAGGATAATCTTATGCGAAGTTACCCAGAGACTGTCTCATGACTGTCAATATACAGTCTGACATTATAATCTACAGCTGATCCACCAAAGCGACACACTATATTTTAATTGTTTTAATTGTTTTGCCTTTATTTAACCTGGTAAATTACTTGAGAAGCAGTTCTCAGTTAAAATAATAGCCTGGTCATAGTGGCGGCTGGTGGGAACTTTGGGTGGGAGGGCTAAGCGTGCGCGCTTCAGAACTTTTTTTTGGGTTCTCAAAATGCATATTTATGCTCAAACATTCCATCTTATATAGTACATGTGCACAGTAATCATCTGTATAGTTTTAGTTTACACATCCAGATTTAGGAAAATATACTTTTATTTGACAAAAGTATAGAAATCAGTCAGTCACACATCAACTAGTGATGGCACATATGGCATCCTGCCTGAGAGCATTTGAGCATGATATCATGCATTTGAGCATTGATATCAATGATATAAAAAAAAAACAAATCATACTGTGGAAGTCAGTCAGTCAGTCAGTGAGTCAGACAGACAGACAGACAGACAGACAGACAGACAGGCACACTGTCTGTCTGTCTGTCTGTCTGTCTGTCTGTCTGTCTCTCTCTCTCTAAGAGTTCTCCACGGGCCTGAAAATTAAAGCCTGGCCCTAACTGGGCCCTACTGGGCCGGTCCGAACAATTACCATACTTTTAGGCCCAAAAACCCCGTAAAGGTGTCGCTATGAGCTTAATGTCCTCAAAGTCACGCATTAAACAAGCTTTGAACTGAGCAGATTGGACCTTCCGTTCCAGAGATAATGGCCAAAACATCTTGAAAACGGCCACTTTTGCCGATTTTCGATCGCGGATTTTCGATTGAGTTTTGGCCATTGTCGCCCGTTTTTCTTTAATAACTAGGTCTAGGAAGGTCGTACGGCAACAAACTAGATACCTGAGTAAAGTTCACTTTGAGCTGCATCCAACACATCCACTGTCATGTCCGCCAGCCTTACCGTTAGATCGCTAGGGGCAGTTGAATTCTCTTTCTCACACACACACACACACACACACACACACACACACACACACACACACACACACACACACACACACACACACACACACACACACACACACACACACACACACACACACACACACCCCCCCCCCCCCTTCCCAGAACAAAGCACAGAAACGCAGGTACACCTTCATTGGTCAAAAGCCAGTGAGGGCGGAGCTTGGGGGCTAAGAAAAGTTAGCCCCAATGGTGAGTAAATCAAGCAGGCGTGTCATGTCAGCTGTCAATCACTCGACTCAATGAAAGCGAATGGAAGCTGATTTGGGCTAAAAGAAATCAGCCCATTTTGACATTTAGTGTTTTCCTTGTAACTATTTGATGCTGTTGCTGCTCTAGGTTCCACCAGCATGTAAAATTATCTATTCTAAAAAATATATATAAAATGTAATAACTTAAAACTTAAAAAAAAAAAATATATATAGGGGGGGCTTAGCCCCACTAGCCCATTGATACCAGCCGCCCTGTATACAAACAGTGTTCCAGTATTGTTTGGTATGAGCAAAAGTTTGGAGTTGATCAAACCAATATGATCAACCCTCAAGAAAGGAAACCGTGAAATCAGAGCGTAGATGGTGCATCGCATGGTGTTATCATAGAAAACAAAACCGTCATGAATACAACATACACTATGGAGTGCACTCCCTGGGTCTCCTCCCCACATTCCAGAAATGAATGGTTTCAATATCTGTGCAATGGTGTGTTAAGAACGAACCGAATATCATTAACAGGGAAAGAGGCTATTAAAACATTTTATATCTCTGAAGGCTTGGAAGTGAATCCTTCCGTGAGCAGAGCTACTTTTGTTTACAGAAGTCGTGTCATATTCACACCCCAACAGTTGATCATAATTGAGATTATCATATTAAGTACTTGCGGATATGATTTCATTATGAGCCGTGTTGGGTAGAAAAACTTCTGTTGCATGTGGTGCTCAAATTGTTTGACGCAAGTCACCCCATGTTTGACGCAAGAGATACAATGATTTCAATATGTGCTAGTCATAATTTATAGAAAATAATGAACATTTTACTGTCATATTCCATGGCCAATAGCACTTTAATCCTTTATGTGCCAATTACAGCTACATATTAATTCAAACTCTGCTCTGAACTTCAGGCAATTAGTCAAAGAGCAGCTCAAAATTGCTCAACATGACCACGATGGACCACACCTGTGGTCTGGCATGTTTAGCCCTTTCACTATGACTATCAGTGGTCTACACAGGTGACAATTTTCTAAAGCATACCACAGTCACTTTCACTACAGTATGAAAATCATTTCAAATGGCAGAGATTTGATCAATAACACATTGACTTTCTGTGGCCATTGTTCTTTCTTTGTCAAACTTAAAATTATCATTACATTTGAATTAAGTTTTAATTGTTGATTGATTTGAAAAGTCAAGCTGAAAATAGTCGCAGGGAAAAAAAAGAATGCAGACAGAAAAAACTGGAAAAGTAGAGAATTTCAAGGTGGGTTAATCACCCAAAAGTTTTCAGGAAAATCTGGTAAATATTCTGTGACTGCCCGTCCCACCCGGTACGCTACTGTTTGTTCCGTTTCTCAGTTGCCATTCCAATCACATTTCCTGCGGTGAATACTAACGACATGAACCCTAACGTTCGTTTTCTGGGCAGGTCATAATACATACTACTGTTGGTGAACATTTGGCAAAAACTTTCCAGTGGCTTCTTTGTCATTCCAAAAACCCAGGTAAAAAAAAGACAGAAGAAAAAACACACAGTTGGCATGGTCTGCTACTACAGTACTATAGCTGTGTAAATCTCATCCTACAAGCCATTACTTTTTAGTTTAGTTGACAATGGACTTTTTTGTTAACTTGTGCAGTCCTAAAGTCATTAGTCATTTGCTGTAGTCATTGAAGAACCTTCCTACTCCTGATCCCAGGTCCACCACGAAACAAACGCTAACTAATCACACTATGAAAAGGCCTCATTAGGCCTCAGAACGATCATGGAAATTCCCTTTCTGTTTCTTTTGTTTATTCATAGGCAACTGGTATACATTAGGTGGAGCAGGGGGGGGGGGGGTCAGTTCTGAATCTGATAGGATACACATAGGCCTAGGGTGTCCCTATATCTCTAAATCGGGCTGGCTCCTACTGTCCATACGGCAGGATATGCGCACCCAAAGTATATGCAGACTTTGGGTTATGCGCTCTACATGCGTTTTGGAGAGGAGCGCTGCTCCTCCACTGGCGGCTGTGTCTGACAACCCGGTCCTTTATGACCTGACGTTAGGTCGTTACCACAACCATGAGAAAGAAGTTCATGTTTACGCTGTTTCAGATAAGATATTTGTGCTAACAACACAGATGACGACATTCAAGCACGCAACGGTTGATCGGTGCGAACATTGCGGGTGTCAATAAACGCTCTGTGCGAGCGCTATATGGACATAATATCTGAAGCGCTCCTCCGCTCATAAAATGCTGTCTGTAGACACGTCCCCTAAATCAAAGTCCTTTATAACTTAGTAGTGCTGAGCCAGGTCTCTCTGTGCTGCTGTTCTCTGTGTGGCAGTGTGTATACTGCAGCCCCGAAGCTACAGTACTGTAGGTCTACAGATTCTATAGAACCGTAACCGTGACAACAGAGCCCATAGCCTGTGGCAAAACAATACAATTAACAGCTTAAATTTGGGGAAAGTGAAAAATGGGCTTCGTCACTCTCTTCATATGCCAGTGTGCAAGTTCAGATCGATTGGTCAACCCACTGAGGAGAAAAATGTATGCAGATTGGACAGACAGACAGACAGGCAGACAGACAGACAGACAGACAGACAGACAGAGGCTTCCTCATTTTATAGTATGATTTTATAGTAGGATTACATTAAAAAAAATAGATAAGTGAGAACTTACTACATTGGTTCCATTGATCCAAGCCCGAACACAATTGACTGATTGATCTTTAAAATAAACATGCTCTAGCCGGGCTGCAAACGCTTTAAAAATTTTCAAGTGGGCCCTGATCAAGGAAAGGTTGGGAACCACTGCTCTAAATATTGTTTATATAGGGTTTAATTAAACCAGTGGTTTAAGGATTATCAAGGATTATTTTAGAAGAAATAACAACAAGTCAGTGTCCAATAAGGCCATGGCTTCCCCCTGTGGATCTCTGACATGTGACATGATGATGTCACATTGAGGTCAGTTTTAGCCAAATATTTAGCCAAATATTTTAGCCAAATATGGAGGGATGGTGGGAAGAGGATCTGAGATTATGAATTCACAAAATATGTCATTTTCAGTTCAACGGTTTAAGCTCCAAAACTAGGAGCCACACTGAACATTTATTCATGACCATTTATTATGTATCTGTATGGTAGCCGGCACCGCTCTCACGCCAGTTTGTCACAGCTATCTCTCCCACCGCTGTCTTTAAAGGTTTCATGACGTTCAGTTTTACCACACATTAAAAGTCTTTGTCATGGTCCTTCAAACGTGTATAAAAATTCCACTCCATTGATCACATGGCAGGTGTTTTTCTCTCACATTTCTAAAGCCTTTTCAACTGCAATGAAAAAATAAATCTTTGCCTGCGGGTGTCGCTGGTGAGGGATTTTGCCTGTCAATCATCGCCTCTGCTCCGCCCCCCCCCCAAAGGAAAGGATAGGGGAGGGGAGGGGCGAGGAGGAGAGTGGGCGGGATTAATGGACTGTGACTTCACTGCCGAAGGGCCAAGCTCAGATTACTTTTCAGCCTAATTATTCAGAAAACCCCAGACCACAGAAAATCCACTGAATGTTCAAAGTTCAGATTTTTGGGGCGTAATTGAGGTCATAAAACCCCCAAAAAAACATAAAAAAAGTGAAAATGAATGTCATAGAACATGTAATGCTGCTCTGTGCCAACTGCTTGCTTTATGTGGTTCTCAAACATTTTCATGTCAAGAACCCCCAAATTGATATGTATTTGGCCGTGGACCTCCACATGAAAATAATTTGTGCCAGGGACTAGGGCTTTCACCAACTAATCGACTAGTCGACTAGTATAACCACTAGTCGACCTTGTTGGTACTAGTCGAATAGTTGTTTTAATGCCATAGTAATGGCCCATTACTATTATTATTATCCTCCTGCCTTTATTTTTATCAAAAGGGGGTCAAAAGTATGCCCGCCTATTATTGGGCAATAACCCCCTTTTGAGGATCCTTGGAGACGCTGCTGTGCTGCTGTGCCAGAAGCACTTCCATTAAAACGGCATGAAAATAAAGGCAGGAGGATAATAATAATAGTAATGGCATTAAAACAATGGCAAAACAAATATATATAGAAATAATATTTTATTTTAAATTTTATTTTTTTAAGTCGACTAGTCGACTACCACTGGGTCAAATTAGTCGACCAGTAAAAATCTCTAGTCGTGAAAGCCCTACCAGGGACCCCCATAAGAGAAGATTTGTGTAAAAGTTTTCAAACTTATTCCAACATTTTCCAAATTTTTCCAAGTGAACTTGTAGATCAAGAGTGGTGTGAGAGGTGTGAGAGCGGCTGCCATACAGATACATAAATAATAAATGGTCATGAATAAATGTACAGTGTGGCTCCTAGGAGGCGAGCCGTCTACTCTAGCCCATTTAGACCTGAGGCCGATTCTAGAAACGCCTTCTTTTTTCTTTTAAAAAATAAGTTACAGAATTGTCAAGGTAATTTATCAACTTATATACAGTATAGCAGAGTCCTGCACGGGTCCAATTTTGAGAACCCGCGCCCGCCCCGCCCGTCAATACTCAGATCCGTAGACCGACCCGTCACCCGTGATAATTTCAAAATACGAACCAGACCCGCCCCGCCCGTCAAATAAACGACCCGTTGTCCGCCCGTTTACCCGTGTAAAATGTAAATCCTATTGAAAAGTGTGTTGAAAAAGATAGCAGCCTTCAACAACAGCGCTACATTCAGTGGTCAGGTTTGTACAGAAAGCAAGTGAAGACGGAGGAGCGAGCTAAGCCACGCGCGAACGCGCATCTACGCAGCAAACATGTGTCGTTGTTTATGTCATCATATACTTTTAATTTGAAGGTTTAACAGGATGTTCAATGTGTTTTTGTGAGTTAAGATAACTGTCCAGCATGCTCCATGCAGTTGTGCTGTTAAGTTATACAAGTTACGTTGTTTGGGCGGAAACAGTGCTCTCTGATTTTCACAATAAAATGATACCCGCCCGCGATTAGTTCAGTACCGCCCGTCCCCGTACCCGTGATCTTATAAAAGTAAAATTTTCACCCGTTTTCACCCGTCAAACGCGGGTACCCGTCGGGTATCCGCGGGTACCCGGCCCGTTGCAGGACTCTGCAGTATAGTATAGCAGACGAAAACATTAAATAAATAAAAAACATTTTAGAGTTTAAACCCTTGGCTTTTACTTGACAATTACTTTAATTTGCGCTAATGTCCATTAAAAAATATATAAAATGATACAACTCACTTAGGCTATTTTCGAATAGTAATAGTATAAAATAGGTTTAAAGCGGTTAAACAGATTTTTACACTATTTTAACATTTTACTGGGGACCGCCTGAAACACTCTCAAGGACCCCTGGGGGTCCCCAGACCACACATCTCCTGCAAGGTTCCCAATATTATACACCACAAGGCATTATGTAGCACGAGCCTGAACATGGACAATGTCATGGATATAATCAAAATGGTTAATTTTATTAAAGCCAAGGGACTCAACCATCGGCAATTTGACACTTTTGTCCGAAAGTAGCCTAATATTGTAATTACGTGTGGAAATTGGACTATTCATGAACAAGAAATAGAAGCCAGTGGCAGAGTTAGATTACCCAGACTGCCTTCATGGTCTTACATGATTGGTGGCTATTAATGTTAACATGCAAGGCCACAACAAACCTATGACAACATTTGTGGATTTCAAATTACATTAGGCCTGTGGGAGATGCAACTGAACGACCCAGCTCATTTCCCCCCTTTGCAAGTCCTCATGGGAATAATTACAACATGGACAGGTACCGTCAAGGACAAAATATCACAGCTGAAAATGTATTAAAGTTTCCAAGTCTTCCAAACAAGGCCACAACCTCCTGTTGTTTTTTTGTACCCTACACCCAATCCCTTTATAGTATGTTAATACCTGTTTACTCTTATAGTATGTTTACCTTATATATTTAAACTCTTTTGTCACTCAGGGACAATATCTAATGTGACTGCCGAGTAAACATATTAAGCAATTTCAAGATGTCTGTTTGGGTTCAGATAACTTGTGATAAGCATTCATTTTGCACTGTTTTACCGTATTGCACCATCATTTTATTGTCTAATTGTAGAGATTTATTTAATAATAATAAAATACAGATTGATCGATTATGAAAATAATCATTACCCCTACAATTGGTTTAAAATGAAAACAATCTTGTATATACTGTATTATGTATGTTATATTACACAAATGTGGTTATTAATACAATTGAGTTGTATGGCACTGTTGTGGAAAAAGTCAAATTGCACAATTGCAAAGTGCACAAAAGACAGCAAGAATGTCAAAAATGCTGTATTGACACGAACCGTGCTCCCATTCTGAATTGACAGACAACTTCCACTATTAACTTTTAAAAAGACATGTGTGATGTGATGGTTTTCAGATTACCAAAAACAATAAGTTCTCCACGTAAAAATAAAACTCGGAAAATAACGATAAAAACGACACAATGAACACACTTCCTGACGTCCAGGTGCATCATGGGAAATCAACATAGCAATCTTCAGTAGACTTGTTAAATGCAGAGATTACTGTTAAGTGCAAAGAGAATCCTGCTTGTTTTTTCATGAGAATACTGCTCATTTTATCATGACTGTGAAAACCAATTTTTCTAAACGTGGCTTTTTTTTATCATTCAAATTTGGCTGGTTGGTTAATAACACATTATGTGGTGTGACAAACTGAGCATACATATTATTACTGCTTCACAGGGTCTTTAAATGTTTTAGAAATACTAATGTGTAAAACTAAAACTTAAAAAGGAGAAAATAGTGGAGATACTAAGTTAGCCAGCTGGCGTGCACAAGAAATTTGCCGCCTACTGGTCCAGTGATTTGCGAGATTAGCTCAGAGCGCGTACACACACACACACACACACACACACACACACACACACACACACACACACACACACACACACACACACACACACACACACACACACACACACACACACACACACACACACACACACACACACACACACACACACACACACACACACACACGGCTAGCCTCCTGCAGAACTACACCGTTTTTTGTTTTATATCACTTGTTGCTTGAATCAGTGAGGCTTGCAGTTTAATTTTTATCAGCCTGCAAACCATCACTCATTAGGTAGAGGGAATAGTGATAGAACCCAGTGAGCTGTGAAGCTCTGGCTGCATTCTTGGGGTGCAATACATACACAACAAGAGCCCTCTTTTTATTTGGGGGAAAAACTACTCATCCAAATCCTCACTGGCATGGGACCCCTCTCTTGTGGTAGCAGCATCAGTCTAATGTCATGGTCTTTGACCTTTTTAATAACAAACAAAATTGCAGGAGGCTGCAATGTCTCATATTAAACTTCCCAGATTAATTAAGTCCACATTTACTATTCTATCAAAAATAAACGGTGGTACAACGGTCCATATTTTGAAGAATAAGCTG
Source organism: Gymnoscopelus braueri (assembly GCF_963280865.1). Lineage (NCBI taxonomy): Eukaryota > Metazoa > Chordata > Actinopteri > Myctophiformes > Myctophidae > Gymnoscopelus > Gymnoscopelus braueri. The sequence continues at coordinate 32,882,346 of NC_137620.1, read as the reverse complement.
TCCCCAAACCTTGTGAAACAAAGTGTTACCATCTCCTCCCGGCCAGCGAGGGTCTGCATGGGGGAGATGGCCGTTAGCCACATCTCAACCTGTTGGTCGGGACACCCCCAGGGGTGGGGTCCCCAGATGACAGTGAAGTGACAACTTAAAGGAGAATTTTGGACTAAGGTTTTCTTACCTTTTCTATGACCCAGCCGGGGTTGATCAAGCCCCCAACTTACGTCCCAGGTAGCTACCCACGGTCAGTCCTCTTATGGCAAGACAGGGCCACTCAATCCGCTTGTCCGGAACTGCTCTGCCGGGACTGGGGGAGAGGAGATAAACTATACTATAAAACCTGATCAAACATTGGCCAAATTGTCAAATAATATAAGAAAGAGGCAACAATAGCTGTTTAGCTGCTTGTGGATCTGCTATTTTCACAATATTTATCTGTGGAACAGAGTCAAACTAAATTAAATGGGGGTCATTTTGGGGGGGTCACGGCCTGAAGTAAAGCACTCTCAACCTCAGGTTCGGGGACCACCATGGGCACAAATGGACCATTATGGGTCTGTAACGCTCAGAGTTGAATTAACACTGAGCATTTCAAAGTGTAGATTGGGGGTTCCAATATAGTATAGTTAGCGATTCTTAAACTTTGTTTTATTTCAAAGGAGCTCCAGTTTGATATGCATTAGACCACTAGACCCCCATTTTATACAGAGCATCTTTATCTCTGTGACCCCAATCCACACTGTAAAATCCTCAGTGCTAATTTAAATCTGAGAGTGTACAAATGAAACCACACGGGCCCATTGTGGTTATTTTACTGTTATGTCTGATGATAAAATATTGACAAACTTTGAGCGAACCCGCTGATCTGTACAGAAAATGAAATAATGAACTGACTAGCACGACTGTAAGCATTACAGCAAATAAGTATTGATTTATATTCTGTTTTATTCTTTAACACTGAAAGCAAAACTGGACTTAATATGCTCAGGAGACACTAATTGTCTTTCTTGTCTGTAATGTTTCTGCCAAGTTGGTTTTCTCTTTCTCTTGCCGTTTTCTAGGCAAAATGTAAGGCAAAGGGATTCAGAAATCAGGGAAAGGTGGTACTGAAGCCAAAAAAATATGCATTACTTGGCAGTAGCACATAAAGTCAAATTGTAAAATAACGTGATACTTTTAATTGAAAGTAATGAATATTATCTAATATTACGTTTTGGAAGTAACTTCCCGAGCACTGTCTGTTTCAAGATCCTTCATAATCATTTTAAACTCACCAAGGGAGACCAGAGACCTTTCAGTTCAATGCCCTCCTTCCAGAAGGCTATGCTCGGAAGACATGAAAGCACTCAAGTCTTAATTCAATTTGTATTCAGGGACAGACAGCAACAACTCTGTTTAAAGGCATGAATTTCCAACAAGATATAAAAGGCACAAACATGTGTCCATGGCTCAATTATGACAGGGAGCTTTATTAAAAGTGATCCCCTGCAAACAGTGAATAAGACTTCTCACAGTGCCAGTGTCAGCACGGGTCTTTATTGTTAAATACCCCTACATAGGCTATATAAGAAATACTCTATATAATATGTGTCAAGTAGCCAATAAAAGAACACGATTCACCAAAAACATAAATACAATTATGCACCGACTACAAAAAATAAGTAAAATTAGGACATACATAACACATAGCACACAACATAACACCAAGAAGACAATACATGAAGTCCCAAATATACACCAAAAAAACGTCCCATCAGCGAGGTAGTTTGTTTAATGCCGCAACGGCTAAAGGGACAGAACTTCTACTAAAATGAACTTTTTCCAATTTCAAAGTTCTGTATCTTCGTCCAGGTGGCATGAGTTCGAAGTGTCGACAGTGTCATTTGCTATTGTGAGTGCTAAGTGTGTGGGAGAGTAAGAGATGATTCTAGGACCACGGACAGTTCCTCAGTGCTTAGCCAAATTAGCACCACAGTTCAACTTGATACTGATAGACCAATGGTTCTTAAACTTTTAATTTCCATCACCCCCATAACTTAGAGTGTGCAATTGTTCAACCTGTAAGGGTCCATTTGGAACACCATCAAGGAACCCTGGCGGTCCCCTGACCCCACTTTGAGTATCATAGTGATAGAGCAACAACAATAACAAACTTGACTGCACCAACTGTAGGCCTGTATTGGCCAGTATTTTTATCCAATTAATTCATTTGTAAATGCATATATATTTATGAATCATAATGATACTGTACATATTTAACATTTGCCAAAAAATATTAAAATGTGGGTGGGGTACTGGCCAATCTGCATTGCCCCTAAATGGCCCCACTCCCTCCGCGTGTCGCCAGCGTTGCCTTCTCAAATGTATTGCCAAGCTAAGTCTAAAACTGAACCGAAAAGAGCAGATCTACAATCTCACAATGCGTTGCATCTGTAACGTCTTGTGAGCTTATGGATCGGCTATTTTCAGTCCGTGACGCCACTCATACGACGAAGTAAATCGGTCTTAAGACAACAAATAAAGACGAGTTGTGTTCCAGCCATCCATGCTTATGATGCTTCTACACATCGAATTGTGGCTATGATAACAGTGACGAGTCTCACGACAATCGCTCTCTGTCCCAGAGAAATCCATTGAGTTTTCAATTGCACCCTCTGATCATCACAATAGAGCTGGGTGCCCACAGTGGTGCTGTGTGGTGGCAAATTGAAAGTGTAATTTCTAACAATGTGAAGGCCCAGCAGTAGGGATGCGATTGCCTTGTCTAGATTCCCAAGATGTGAAATAAAAATGGATGTCCCATTCCAAATAAATAAGATGGGAATAAGAGTGGGCAAATGACATTCGCCTGAGGTTAGGGAGGCCTCATTGGGCACACCATTTGGAAAAGGACACTGCAACCATTTGCTTTTTATTGCCACTCTGTACTTTTGGCTGCGTGCATCCCAAAATTAATTGGAAAATAATGTGTGTTGGGAGTCAGGGAAGTTAATAGTTTTTCTGACAGTGCCGACTAATATTACTAGTATATGCTCAATATTAGTTCTGTTTTAGTGAAACATGGAGTCAAGACGATTAGAGAACTCAAACATTTACATTTTGTTTGGTGTTACTAGGATACTGATACAGAGAAGTAATTAAATTGTGAGAGCTTCTATTGTTGTCATACAAGACAAAATAAACTCATTGTGTAAACGTAACCTATGACAATGCTTAATTAATTTGTCCTCTTGAGAAACACCAGCTGTATGCGCATGTATGGCCTGTGGCAACATCCAATCCTGTTCCTATAAACCACCCCACAAAGGATAGAAAAGTGGAGGATGAGTTGCACTTTATTCTTTACTTAAATGTTACATACATCTGTCTTCACATAAAATATATTACTTTTTATATGTTATTCAAATATCAATTTACTTATAATTTACTGAAACATATGCCATTTACTCAACTTAACTGCCAAATAATACTGTATGGCGTTTTTAAGTGGCAAGATTTATTTGAAAAATCTAAAGTAATTTACACACACACAACAATTGCACAGCAGAACCCCAAAATGTAGGCCTTCCAGATTCCCCCTAAGGTATGGAGGCAGGCTAGATCCCCCCACAAACTGCTGCTGCCAAAAGAATGACATTCAGAATTAAACAATCCATTTGTTTTGAGCGAGTCTCAGGCCAAGCTAATAAATAACTGCAACACTCATTCATTCGATACTTTTCTTAAATAGAAACATGTTATGTTCAGATTCAGCAACTGTTTTTCTTTTAATCACACTATTTGTTACCGTCATTCTGCATTACTGAGTGATTTCTAAAGTTTGTTCTTCACATTTGTTGCTGTGTGAGGCTTATCGTTAGTGTCGGGCAGAAACCTCCTATCTCCAGATTCTAACTTTTCGTGTTTTTTCCTAAATTAATGCCCTACTTGATCATCCTACAGCGTCACACAAAAACATCAAAAGTAGCAGATCTACAAGTAAAGCTCGAGCTTGTCGATCTGCTACTTTTTCTACTTTTGAATTTGAATCCTGAAAGTAACAGTTTTGGACATATATGAGGTTTCCACCCGACAGAGACGATATGCACAATGAATAAAGGCTTATAATCCTGTTTTTAGAATTATTGATACGTTTCCTGTTGCCACTTAAAACCATTGGCAGAGCTGCAAGTGCAGACAATCCAATCTATATTTATGTAACTGCTGTAAAAGTACTCCACTTGTAATAGCCATCTAACAAGCGCAGCTGCAAAGCAACAGTTACTCCTTGCTATTGTACTCACTAAAGATGTTAGCACTACGAACATTGGAAGCCATATTTGTCTTTTGTGTTTTTACCCGCCTATTTAGTCCTTGCCAATTCCCCATGTGTGCTGTGGTCTCTGTCGCTGCCAAACCCCGCTGTTGTCCTGAGGTGGGTGTAGGCCAGTGCTTTTCAACATTTTGGTTTGTGCCCCAGGCACACCAATGTGCAAGTTAAAATCTCAAGGCACACCTGTATTTATAGCGAAAAAAATGCCAATCTACAAGCTCACAACGTCTCGCAGTGCAGCACGCTGTGAGCTTGTAGATCAGATATTTTCACTATTCTCTAAACTTTTAATCTGTTGCCACCTTTTCGGTAGTTAGAAGGAATAGTCTAGTAACAATGTGAATGATGACTTTTTTTTTTTTTACAATATACCAAATTGTCTTCATTCTACTGAATTATACAGTAACTATATCAAAACATCATTTTCTGCGGCACTAATGCAGGGGAAATACACAAGGGACTGTGGCATTGTAGTGAGCAGAATGTTCTTCTCAAATCCAGCAGTTTTTTTATTTGTTATTAAGAAAAATGTAAACAACTGTACAGTACCAGAACGAGGTAATGTAACCATATTCTCAACAAACAAGGGAAATTCCATCATTGTCACATACAGTATATACTGCCAAACCCCACTAGCTATGCAAGAATATCCTACAGGATAGTTTAGTCATGATGTTTGAATGATTGTAGACCAAAAGGATTTTGGATCACAGAGAAAGTTTTCAGTCTGAACATTCAAGGGACATTGGGTTTGGCAGGGTACAGTCTTAGCCATATAAAATTGGAGCAACTGGCGTATCCTAGCTATTCAGTGATTTTTGGCATTTTTGGTATAACTGCTATTGTCCAAGAATCTCCGGTACCAAGGCGACACGTTCAGCGAAGATCTGGAATGTATAATGACAACAGAAAAGTCACCAGTCCTGTATAGAGCCCTGAGGGACTCCGGTCAACCAAGTATAGGTTCAAGTGGTACAGCTCCAGGGAGCCAAAGGCCATGCTGCATTGGGGTCACCATAAAGCAGTGGTTCTCAAACATTTTTCATGTGAGGGTACCGCAAATTGATATGTATTTGACCGGATCCCATCTCAAACTATTTTGTGTCAGGGACCTCCAGAGATTTTCTTGTGTTATTGCATATTCAAAATTATCTAAAAATAGTTTCCAGACCTTTTAGAATTAAAAAAAAGAAAAAGCTGATGTTCTAGCTTGTAGATCGGCTATTTTCAAATATCCAAAGTATAAAAGACGGTTACAATGGTTAAACCGTTCCTCATTTTCCTGGGATCCCCGGGGACCCCCTCAAGGACCACTGCGGGTCCACGGACCCCACTTTGAGAACCACTGCCATAAAAGGGTGATACTTATTTGCGACTGCGTTGTGAGCTTGTAGCCTATCTATCCAATCACTCGTAGCTTTTACCGAGTATGTTTCATTCCGTCACTCAATAGTGTCCCGGCCGGGCTGACTGATCTACCTCTCAACTAATGGTTCATGAAAGAAGTGCCCTTATCAGCTAGGTAACATAAACAACAAACAAAATACTTTCATTCATACGAACATTTTCAACATTTTCAACATGCCAGCCTGCCTCCACTTCTCTTCTTACAAAGACACTTCCGTGCCAGGCCTCATGCACAGAACATACACTGGAATATTCAGGCTACTTCTTATTTTCTAAATGTCAAAATCAAAGCCTGTGAAACATGTATTCTATCAAACATAAAAATGTGTTTATGCAGAATGAAACAGGCACTAATGTGTCCGTACAATTGTTGTGTCCACACAACAATGAACACCAGGCAACAGACTGGATAATTCAATATCATGGTGATGAGAGACTAGCAATTATATTCTTAAATTTACATTTTCTTATTTTAAATGTAGGAATTTAAATGTAGGAATAAAAGTATAGATCCCCTCCAAAAACGAAGTATTGTATCAAAGTAATCATACTTTGTTACTTTACACCACTGGTATTTTTGCATTAATTAAACCAGCATCCTACTGTACCTATTCTTAAGAATACCTGGAGAGTGGAAAGTCATATATATAAATATATATAATTATTATTTATATAGGTTATGTTTTGTAACGATATCTGCAAAGTAACTAACTAAAGCTGTCAAATAATAATTGCAGTGGCGTAAAAAGTACATCATTCACCTCAGAGGTGTCGTGGAGTATAAAGTATAAAATATTGAAACTTGTACAATCTAAAAGTAAAAGTACTTAAAAATGTTAGTTAAGCACAGTACATGAGTAAGTGTAGTTACTTTCCACAACTGGTCATTCCCTTCTCTCTACCCCCTCCACTGTCTCTGTTGGAATAATGCAGAAATGCAGAAAAATGATCTCAAAAGAGTGAAGTGGTGAGCAACGTTATACAATACATGGCACGCAAAGTGTACCATGTCTCACAGTTTCAGGACAAATGGCACGAGTCATAACTGATGCATGTTGTACAGTACTGGAAGTTGTCATAGTTATGTACAGTACTTGAGAAAGAAAAGCCTATTTGCATATACTGTAGGTTTCAGGGTGTAGTTAACGTAATAATTCAAAGTGAATGCATGGATATTTGTATGATTCAACCCAGCATGATTTGCCACTATTTATAATTATAACATCTTTTACAGAAATAATGTGATTGTGCTTTCCAAATGTAACCACACACATTTTCTTAGATTTAAAATGGCATACAGTACTGTGGTTAATGAGTATTGTTCTCTTTCTTTGTGAAAAGTGAAAGTCAAAAACATTTACCTCAAGTATTGTTAAATTAATCTCTCTTCAACCATATACTTTTAAGCTTACACCCCAGGTGGTATGAGGGGATAAAACCCAAGGCTTATTTACATGCACCCACGCATGCATGCACGGACAGACGCGCACGCGCGCGCGCGCACACACACACACACACACACACACACACACACACACACACACACACACACACACACACACACACACACACACACACACACACACACACACACACACACACACACACACACACACACACACACACACACACACACACACACACACACACACACACACACACACACACACACACACAAACACAAACCACTCGGGGGCGGTTACATGCTTTTGGAAGGTGAACTCTGATATCTATTTAATAGCTACGTTCTGAAAATGTAATATCAATGTGCACTTATTTAAACTGCCCTCGAGCAATTCATTCCATGGGAAGTCTGGGACACAGGAAGTTAAGTAGGACAATGTCCCCGGGTTGTGTACTTTTTGGATTCATCTTGAAGATTGAAGTTATCATTTTGCAGTGAGTGATTTATGCTGTCGGCCGCCCAAAATAGCCGATCTACAAGCTCACAATGCGTCGCATCCGCGATGCATTGTCTGCTTGTGGATCGGCTATTTTTCTCTCATGACAGCGCCGAGAGACGGAGCAAAAATCAGACTTTAGGCTGCATGGATCAGTGGAGGAACAATGGTTGAATTAAGTTAAATGGCGGAAAGGTATACAATCCGCCCTCTGAGATTTACAAGAAGTATTGCTTTCCCAAGACCCCTAAAGTTCACATAATCCCCACTATCAAATGTTGCTGTTGACAGTCTTGATAAATGTTCTTTACAAACTAATGTTACAATACAATTGATGATGAAGACCTAGTCAGCTTTGGTATGCTTTCAGCTTTGTCAGAATCAAGCCCCTGCAAACATACAGATGGTAGCCTCTAATGGATTCATGGATTTAGCTGTTGCTTGAAATTTCCCAAAGCTGCCTTTAGAGGTCCACACGGGTTATAGTTCTCAACAATGTCAATTAGATAAGACAATACTTCTGCAGAATGAGGAGCAGTAGATCTTTTCAAAAGCCAAATTTCAGCTTATTAACCTGTTAACCTGTGCATTGACCTATGGAAAGGTTTTGTTAAGTTACAACTACTCAGTGGAAATCTTCCTAATACATAATGCATTATGTATTCAATTCAAATTGAAAACACAATCAACTTAAAATGTTGATTAAACTTAGTTTGTTGTCCATTTACATTGTATTTGTCCATACATGCATCGCTATAGATAGGGCTCACATTATTACTGTGTGCTAATATGTGATATAAAGACATATGTGATATAAGAACCTGTCGATGAACCTAATACCTTCTTAGAACCCTTGGGAGGAATCAAGAGCCTGTACTGTATAAAAGGTAAGCCATGTCGGTTATCATGCAGCATGAGTGGCATTCACCCTGGTCCCATGTGCTGCCATATATTGATAATTAGATCTAAGAGGACAGTGTGACACATGAAAGGGAAAAACAGCAAAACATGATTGCACTCACCATGGCGAAACAGATCTTCGAATTGCTTCAGCGAGACACACCTTGGCATGCTGCAGGGCACAGATTGCATTTTGTGTTATTTGAGATTTTTCTTTTCATTCGGTATCGTGTCTCAGATTTGTTGGAGACCCCTGAGAAATGTTTACAGACCTGCTAATTTTGAGAAAAGAAAACAGTTTTGATAGATGCTTACATGGCAAGTAGATTTAAAAAAAAGTGGATTGTGTCTCAGCACAGCGAGCAGGCTTACAGAAGCCTCAGCTTGTGCATCTCATGTAGTATTGTTTTTATTCTAATATTTTTGCATTGAAGATTACATACGAGTCAGAGATCAAAACCGTCTCGCTTCCTGCATCCAGCCAATGGCAATAGCTTGTGAGATAAATTAGTAAAAATTGTACTTCAATGTGCACCGGAGGAAATATTTATATTTAATATATTTTTACCAGCAGGTTAAAAGAGTTTCAGGATTATAGACATGTTTTAAAAACGAAATACATTGTATTGAATGGCCTGCCGGCTGACTGGTGTTTTGCTTAATATTAATCCAGATATGTGACTTGAAAGGAATCATTGATGCAAAGAATATAAATAAAAAATGATGACATGAAAGCTGGTGCTATACTGTAGCTTACAGACATTCTGCTCAAAAAGAGCCTTCTCTGATTGTCAGTCTCAATTAACAGTATGTCCTACAGATATTAAAAACAAGGGAGACAAAGTACTGTAGGTACGGAAGTCGATGTCTCTTCATATGCCCTCCAGGATCATAAATGCTGAAGACCTTTTTCGAGGCAAACAACATGCAATGTTTCCCTTCCTCTGTGATCTACCAGATAGCCCTGCAGCTGTTGGCAGCAGAAACATTGATTATTTAACTCACAATATGGACTCGGTGCTCAAGAGTATACATATACCAAAGAAAACTGCAGGCTGACGAAAAAAAGAAGAATAAAGAAAACAAACACGTTTAGCTAAGGTGTGATTCATTCAACAGCACTGACACAGTCAACTCAGGTGGGAGAAAAAATCTATCCTATTCCTCATGTTGTGACAACAGTACAAACAAGGAAACCGAGAATGCGTTCCTTTGAAACAAATGTTTTCTGTCTAACTAGAACGGTTAGTAACTCATTGTTATTCTGACGTGGTGGGTGAAAGTAACATCAACCATAATCCATAGGGTAGGTACCCTCCCAAAAACATGCAGTAATCCTGGTCACTACACTGCCTCCCCCTGGCCAGCTGGGGCGCCTTATGGAGGGGAAGGGAACTGGTTGGAATAACGTGTTCCTTCCACGCGCTACGTCCAACCAGGGAAACTCTCCCCTGTCAGGTGACAAGAAGGTCAGTTGGCTCTCATGCATTGAAGGAGGCATGAGCTCGGCCCTAGCCTCCCTAGGTTGGCAGAGGGAAGGTAGTGCCCAGGATTACATAGACAATTGGCACTGAGTGTAAAAAATAGGGTTACAAAATCGTGGGATAAAAATAAATAAATAATCCATATATATATATACTGAGAGCAGAGTAATATCTTAACATCCAACTATATCCAATCACATTCAGGCCTACATGGGAGTGTTATCTTATGAGCAACAAACAACACCAGTAGAGAGTCATGTATTGCAGTGTTGACAGCGGGAACCCAGTAATATTACCCTGGATATAGTATGTTTTGCTGCTTTTTCTGCTCCCAGCTAATACAGGAGGAAGACTAATTGATCCCTGCAGATGGCAGACAAGGCAATAGGTCATAAAGCCCGACCACTTTGCTTTCGCACAACTCACTATGGCTTTCCTCCCAGAGTGCCATCAGCAACAGCTAGGGAAAAGCTCTGGACATAATTTGAGACCATACATCTTTGCAGACGGCTGCCTTTGTCATCTTAAGTGGAGTTCCACCAGGGAAAGACCACAAGCCAGATGTGAGGTTTTCTCAGAAAACAGCCCTCTGAAATTGTGTGGAGAATGGGATCATACACCGTGTGAAGACTCAGCCATTTTGAATCTGTAACAGAATGATAATTGCCCATCAAAGGAGACAAAGAAAACATTCTGCTATTCCTGCAGAGTATTTACTGTTCAAAATGCATGGAATTAATTCTGAACTTACAAAATAACGACGCTCAGGGCTGATTCATGTCTGTAATTCATACAGGAGGTAATATTACATCCATGGCTAAGCATCACCCATTCACACCGTATGTTATTATTGCAGATCTGAGATTTGACAATCTGAGCAAATCTTTGTGTGAAGTAATATGACAGCTGTGGGAGAAGAAAGAGTATGAATTTGTTTAATTAGTACTTCTGTGTGTTGACTGTCAGCTGACTTGGTATCTATGTTCCTTGTGAGAACTTCATTTCATTTTTTTGCCCCCTTTCCACGGGCACATTGATAAGGGTTTGAGTTTCAAAGATTATACTTTTATGATCAGACGAGATGGGGGGAGGGAGGGAGGGACAGAGCAGGGGAGGGAGCGAAGGCATGATAATTTCTTTTTGCAATAATCCTTTTTGCGACGCATACTTGCATTTCAAATCAAAAGCCGAAATGTGAGAAGTGAATGCGGCAACGGCTCCTATAGGGTGAATGAGCTGCAGGATAATCATTGGTTATTTGCATGACAGTAGCGATGCCGTGTCAGACACATTATAATATGTGCACATTTCCATGCTGCTGTGCACATTAAGGCCACTGCTCATCGCAAGGTTCGCTGCAATCAGGCTGATGGAATGTCGTCTACGGTCACAACAACGTGCTCTTCTGTCCATGTGCTTCAGCGTTTGCATGAGGGGAGCCGTCACTCTATCAGCAAACCGTGTATCGTATGGCACTTCCTATAATATGGCTGTTGAAATGTAATACATCGTCACTGTCAGGCGCAAACCTGGTACTGTAAGTCCAAAACCGTTACTTTTCAGGAAATAAAAAACATATAATTTAGTCACAGGCTCTTTTTTTTTGGGCATGTCATTATAGGGCAACATTTTCAAAGATCTTCAATATCAACCCTTTAAGACCTGAAGCCGATTCTACAGATGTCTCCTAAATCCCAACAGTATTCTGAAAAACGTATGTTTCTATATCAGTGGTGCTCAATCTTTTTCATGTCAAGGACCCCCAAAATGATATGTATTTAGCCGCCGACCCCCATCTCAAAATATTTTGTTCCAGGGACCCCCCAGAAGCAAAGATTAGAGTTAAAAATGTTCGCTTTGAAACAATATATTCAAAGATTTGCACACATTTTCACGATTTTTCAAAAATAGCAGATCTACAAGCTCATAGCGCGGCACTCGGTGCCGCGCTATGAGCTTGTATATCTGCTATTTTTGAATAGCCAAAGTGTAAAATAATGCTTTTTAGCTCATATCAAAAAGTGACACAGATGTGTTCCAGGTCTTAAATGGTTAAGTAACAAGCTCAAAACGCATCGTGCACTTGTAGATGTGCTATTTTTGTAACTTTTGCATGATACTGCCATACGACAATGTATAAAATAGGGAAATCATTTATAATTTTTTTTTTTTTAAAGACACAATATGGAGATACAAGGTTTCTGTCCGATAGCGATATTATATCATTTGGAATGCTTAAAATTATATTTATCGATTGGGCTTTTGTTTGTAGCCCTAAAAGCATTGAATACCCGCACAGTCACAGCTAGAGCTGCATAAACCCTTGCACACAAGTAGGCCAAGAACATTTTGTCCACAATATTATGTGGTTCACTTTTTAACTCCGGTTTATATGGCCCGAGTTTGTGCTGGCTTTGAGAGGATCTGTAAGTGGTATTGTAATAACTGCCTGGATTCAGGTTTCATTTCCCGAGCATCACTGACACGTTCTTTTGGATTGTGGAAATCTACAGTGACTGAACTTGACTAAAATGAAATAAGTTCCCCACTGCAACGTAAAGTAGATGATGTACTACACGTGCTACTGAGCGAGGAGGCATATCGGTGTCACAAATAAACCTTCCTACTACAGTATCGTTTCAAAAGAAAGGCGTTTTAAATAATGACAGTTTCAGTGCTTTAATACTTCATAAAGCATTACTGAGTGAATAAAATCTGTATCAAACTTTGCACAACTCCCCATGAACATCCAAAATGATTTTTTTTAAAAAGTAGAGCTGTTGACACAGCTTGGTACAAGTGGAAACTGACTTCAAATGAAACGGCTAGCCGGAGTATAATGCGAGAAATCTCAGAAAAGATGCAGGGTTGTCACAGTTAAGCAGTGGTGGAAAAAGTACTCAAACGTTTTACTTAAGTAAAAAGTATCAATACTGCAATGTAGAACTAGTACTTGAGTAAAAGTACAAAAGTATTGGTATCAAAATGTACTGAAAGTACCAAAAGTAAAAGTACTGAAATGTTTGAAAATAGCAGATCTACAAGCTCACAACGTGTCGCGATGCTGCGAACACTTTCAAGATTTTCAACTGGGCCCTGGTCCAGAAAAGGTTGAGAACCACTGGTTTAGTGTAAATAGTCCTTGCTGAGCTGGTGCATGAGTCAGAGAAAGAGAGAATGAATCACTGCATGCACACAGTACAGACAGACCCCAAGACGCTGTTCTGTTTGAAGACCATAAAGATTTCTACATTTTCTACAAATCAGTGGTTCTCAAACTTTTTCATGTCAAGAACCCCCACATTAATATATATTTGGCTACGAACCCCCATCTGAAAATATTTTGTGCCAGGGACCCCATAGAAGAATTGTGTTAAATTGTTAAAAGATATTCCACATTTTCCAAACATTTTCAAGAACTTCTGAAAACAGGAGATCTACAAGCTCACGCGTTGTGAGCCGATAGATAGATCGGCTATTTTCAAATAGCCGATGAATATGGGTTTAAAGTTGTTGATGCTATATTAACACATTTTGCTGGAACAACCTCAAGGACCCCTGGGGGTCCCCGGCCCCCACTTTGAGAACCAGGGTTATAAAATGATCCTAAATAGCCCTCACATGCATCACTCCATCCGAACCCATGACCCATTCATATCTACTGCCATGGAGAAGGTTACCATGGAAACCAAACATTTTCCTTATAGAGCAAGGATTACGGCAAGCTATAATTGTAGGTTGTGGTGACAGGCTGCTTTGTTACTGTGTGTGATTTTAAAGCGGAATTCTACCTCCGATTCACCACTGAGTGGTTTAGCATGAAAACGATGCAACATGATACTCATCAGCAATATAATACGATAGAGGAGAGGTACATTTTGAACCTTGCACTTTTAGTCAGGCAACCAAATGTAGACATCTATTTAGCAATTCTGCAAACCTGTCATGGGCTACAAACTGTCTTTCAAAAATATTCGGCCAGATCCGGTCAGATTGTAAAAATATGTGCACACATCAAATGGTTCCCATTAAGAGGATTTGATGCAGTGATGTTTAGACTGTGGTGACCAGACATCCCGGTTTGGCCGGGATTGTCCCTGATGTCAAGCTGCATGTCACGAGTCTGGACAAATCTCTCTAAAACACTAATATGTCCCGGTTTTCAACATTCACTACAAAATGCTTCCTCACAAGGCAGGATATTAATATATATACCCTTTTTAACAAGTGGCACTACACTGCTTTTTTGACGTTTAGGTTATTGATTTTACTGCATAGTCTTATGCCCCCCCCCTGTAAAGCGTCTTAAAAGCGCTATATCAATTTGAGATATTATTATTATTATGCTTTTGGGGGGTTGAGGCTTTAGAGGTTTTTATAAAACCATTGAGGTTCCTTTTATCTCACTCCCACAAATGAGTAATTTGTTTCCCATGTCTCTGCGGTTATCATTTCATCTCAATATGTTTTTTATCATTTTGCTTCTGTGTTTTATCATCGTTTGATAAACAATTGTGCGACCGAAGCAACTTTCTCTTTTCTAAAAGCCCCCGTCCGCATCACACCGCACCAGTCCCCCAACAGTCAATGGACAGTCCCAGTGATTTCTGATTAAATGTATACATTCAATGAATGGATAGATAAGCTTTTCTTAACAGAGGCAGTTCTTTTCATTTGTATACTGTGACAGGAATTCATCAGTACCCCACTGTTCCCTTGAACGCTTCAGACCACTCTGCGAAAGAAACGTCAGTGCACACAAAACGGGGAAAGAAAATTATACATTTCAATACCTGGGAAGGGATTTGGAAATGAGTGCTCTATGCCCAGCCTGCAGGCAATGCTCTTTTTTCAGAATGTGCCTTGTTGTACGTGGAAATAATTAGACTTACATCAGAATGGGATAAACACATTTTGTAAAAGTTGGACAGGAGCATAAATTGTTTGAAAAATAAAGTCTGGCTAACTGCCCAAACTAGTAATTGCATCCAAGATTCTATCATTCTGCTTCTTTTGTTTGTGCCGTCTCTTAGATAATACGTAGTATAGCATCCTGAAGCGTATAGACAATGGCATTGTGCACAGTTCAATCTATGTCATTTCCTTAAATGTACAAAAGGCAATAGTCGAAGTCTTTAGATTGAATACTAGTGCCTTATAGACATGGTCTAATATAACTTGCTATATTACACAGGGGATGGATACATACAATGAAGTATTTCAAAGGAGTTGCTCAGTCACTTCTGAGTTCTCACAAAGCTTCAATCAAGAGGAAACTTCCACTAGAACTTAGAATGAGAGCTGCAACATTTGCGTCAAACTGTGAGAAAATTCAGATATTGCTCTCTCTCTCTCCCCCCTCTCTCTCTCTCTCTAACTCACTCTCCCTTTTGCTCTATCTCTTTCTTTTCAGCAAGGCCTTTAGAGGTTTCTGCAATTATGTTTGGGGGTGCTCAGAAAAAAGGGAACACTCCAGTGAAATAAATCGGTCCATAACAGCTGCTGTGAAACGGCACTAATTGCCGATTGATTCGAAGTAGAGGCAGCAGATATCTGCAATGCAGAGGCACATCTGCCAGTCTCCCTTCATCGTTTCCCTCTCTGATTATCCATTGTTCAGGCTGTTTACTTTGCAGAAATGAGTGGTAAATAGCAGGTTAAGGAAGCTGAGGGGTCCAGACACCAAATTGGGTCCCTCTCAAAAAAAATGGGAGTATAAAATTAGACATAATTAACACACCCCCTTAGGCAGATGCTCCAAACCCCATGGAGATGGCAGAGATGCAAATTAGCCATAAAGATACACACTTTATATACAAAAACAGTGATTAAACCGCCTTAGGTGTACAGAGGCTACAGCCTTCCTTGATTGATAGCAAATCAGCCACCGAACAGCTCATTTTAGATTTCTGGAAGTCTGAATAATACATCATTTTAGCAGTATGTCAACAAGAGGAGAGCTCTCCAAACCTGCGTTGAAAGTCAAGCTTACTGATAATCAAAATCAGCAGACGGATGATTTTCATGGATTCCAGCAACTATAGTTCCATTTATTTTCCCTCTTTCTTACGATTGCTTCACATTTTGTCCTGCAACTCGGTTGCAGCAGGAAGGAGAGTATGCACCGTTACATTTGAGGATTTGTGAAAGTTCAAAATGTTCATTTAACAAATGCATTATTCATACTATATGGTTTGACAAGATAAAATGGAATTCTGTTACATGAAGGTAATGGTATACTATATATTCACACATATATATATATTCACATATATATATATATATATATATACATATATATATATATATATATATATATATATATATATATATATATATATATATATATATATATATATATATATATATATATACATACACACACACACATATATATACATATATATATAAATATATATATATATATATATATATATACATACACACACATATACACATATATATACATATATTTATACACACACACACACACACACACACACACACTGTAATTCACCAAACCTATGTGTGTGCCTGTGTACAGTATGTCACTCTGTGGCCGGAAAGTGTCCAACCTAATCGTCTCAAGCTTAGCATGTCAGTCTCATATGACCGAAAACGAACATCTGTGTCTTTCAGACTGCAGGTCTGAGGAGAACACACACATTCTCTGTGTGGTAGGCATTTGTATTTGTAGGCAGTTGTATGCAGCTTCCCTGATTGACCCACCCAATCCATAGGCTTCACAGATTCGCGGAGCACCACGTCACGTTTGTGCCGTTTAGCCAGTATAAGTCCCTGATTGGCCAACCCGACACGTTATTCCAACCAGTTCCCTTCCCCTCCATCAGGCGCCCCGGCTGGCCAGGGGGAGGCAGTATAGTGACCAGGATTACTGCATGTTTTTGTGAGGGTACCTACCCTAGGAGACACGGGGAGAACATGCAAACTCCACACAGAAAGGCCCTTTCGCCAACCCCACCTAGGGTATGGGCACTGATGACGCGGAGGAGAGAACACACCCCCAGTGCCCACAGCGTCCCCTGCGGGAATCGAACCCAGGACCTTCTAGCTGTGAGGCGACAGCACTACCGACTGTGCCACCGTGCCCCCGAATTTAAAAAAAAGAAAAAAAAATGTTTGCTTTAAAAAAATATATATTCAAAGATATGCACACATTTTCATGATTTTTCAAAAATAGCAGATCTACAAGCTCATAGCGCGGCACTCAGTGCCGCACTATGAGCTTGTATATCTGCTATTTTTGAATAGCTAAAGCTAAGTGGTTAAAATGATTGCTATGTTAACTAATTTTGCTGGGTTGAGAACCACTGGTCTAGTATATACAGTATAATGACTACCTTTTGCAACTGTGACAGACATGTCTACCACCAGCCATGGACAAAATTATCTTAAAATTCTGTGTATGATAGCAAATAGTGTTTGACATTGTGCGAACCATGCAATGAAATTATTTTGGTGATCTGGTATTCATGCGTTTATGCCTAGATTCTCTGTGGGTGTCAATGCTCGGCATCGCAGCTGTTGTTTGCTCCCCTGCTCGACAAATATTGCTGGCAATAATTGATTTAAGTGCTTTCTCAGCAAGTACATTTTGACAACATGGACACCGCACTCTTCCATCAATAATATATAATGAAACATCGCTCCCACTACCTAAATTTGCTCTCTTGGTCTCAAGTGGCAGCTGTCGCCCAAGTCAGTGTGAGCCCGAATTATACCAATTACATACCATCTCCACCTACAGTATGGCAATGCCACTTTGAAACTAACTTGTATAAGGTGGTAAACTAGGGCTGGGCAGTATAAATATACATTTATCATCCACCATAGTGAGTATACAGAGG
This sequence comes from Gymnoscopelus braueri, assembly GCF_963280865.1. Classification (NCBI taxonomy): domain Eukaryota; kingdom Metazoa; phylum Chordata; class Actinopteri; order Myctophiformes; family Myctophidae; genus Gymnoscopelus; species Gymnoscopelus braueri. The sequence goes on along the minus strand of NC_137620.1, from coordinate 32,864,477 downwards.
TGTGTGTGTGTGTGTGTGTGTGTGTGTGTGTGTGTGTGTGTGTGTGTGTGTGTGTGTGTGTGTGTGTGTGTGTGTGTGTGTGTGTGTGTGTGTGTGTGTGTGTGTGTGTGTGTGTGTGTGTGTGTGTAAATTAACACCACGAAGAAATTAGTAGCCTAATTTAACAAAACAAAAGTTTTTACACTTTCAGTTTAAGATGTGCACTATCTCAGACTAAGATGTGCATAGTCCAACGGCCCAATAGTCCGTCAAATGTTAGGTTAGTGTGAGGTTAGGCTTAGTTATAATGGACCGTCAGACCAACATCGGAAAAATGGAACGTCAGACTAATAGCATGGTACCTGCAGAACCCCACTTGAAATGTCACCTGGATTTCTTGTTCCATTTCTTCATTAAAATAAATTGCTTACAATAGCTACCAATCCTACTGACAACATGCTCGACTTAAAACGTATCAGACACATCTTAGCATTGATTTGGACTTGTAAATGGACTCTGTACATCTGAAGCACATCTGCAATCATCTTTGCTCATGCAAAATGATGATTCCTCATTACATTTGGTATACAGAACTTTGCCATCGTAAAAATGCCGTTTTATTAAGTGAACTATGAGTGTTTTGTCTATCTAGTCTCCCTGGAGAGAAGATTGTATTTGCACAGCAGGTGGGGTGCCATTCCCCACAAACTCTAGAAATTGAAACCATTACACCTCAATTTTGCGATTCATGTTTGTTAATGGGTGCTGGGATATCCCATTTGCAGTGAATTTGATGTTGTTTCCCAAAATGGCTTTTGTGATCTTTTTTATGAGTTGCAATGTCATCAGCATCTTAAGTGTAATGTAAGGCAAGCTGCAACCATGGAAAAACGTGATTTCTTTAGTGTTGCTATCTGATTTTGGATAAACAATTCTAACAGTTCATGTTCAGAAAAATAACCCAATACCTCCAATAATCAACAAGCAGTCCCCGATTCTGTCCCAAAAATGAATACACATCCTTGTTCTTCATTCTTTAACAAATAAACCTGAATTATGGACATTCATTTATTTAACTCACATCCCTGTAAGCTTCAACTTGAGATGTCCTTATGTGGCCAGCAGAGGGGCTTCCCTGCCACAGAGCAGCCATCACTAACTATTCTATGCTCTGACAGTGAAAGTGAGCCGATTAAGAGGCACGCAAACAGTGGAGGTCAATGGAATTTTGCTCTGCAAAACAAAAGTATACACCAAGTTGCCGCAATATAAATGCTGCTGCATGTACTGTATGCCTGAATTATAAACAGGATAGGAACTTGTGTTGAATTGCATCCGTCTTAAAACCTCAAATGTGCTCAAACTTACACAGCTTACACAGCACTGTATCTCCATGTTTAATTGGCATCGAGCTTATAGCTTGGTTCGGATTGTGTATGTTTACGCCTCAGACTCCAGGTAAACTGCCCACACCAACCATAAAAATACATAATTCATGCAATGCAGGTTGACAATTAGGCAGCCGCAGGATTATAACAATTATAATCAGTAAGGGTGTTCTCTATTCTGTTATAGTGGGCTACTGTCAGTGTGCATGTGCAGAAAAATGATATCTTGTACACAGAAAAGAAAAAGCGGAAACCCTCATTCCCTGCAGTGATTTAATTTAAAGTATGCTTCAGGGCATCCCAGTGGCACAGGGGTAAAGTTCTACCCCCCACTGTGACTATAGGGTTCGATTCCTCCACAGTGCCTCCGGCTTAGCTGGGCACTACAATGAACACAAATGGCCGTGTTCATGGGAGGCAAGCCGGGTGGGGTGGGCGTTCCCTGGCGCTAGTGCAGCGACAGAGAATACTAGTGCACTTGTTCGGCGGGGAGTGGAACTGGGAGGGATAGCGTGCTCCTCCACAATGCGTTAATACATTCAAGGGCATTGGCTGTGAGGGACCGCAGTACATACAGTTATGCTACCATAAAGAAAATGTATGATCAACATATGAACGAGTCTGTTCAGAGGAAATCAATCCTAACACTGCTGTACTATACACAAAAATAAATGTATCACTGCGACAGTGTACTGTATTTACGCATGCCTGGTCCGCTCAACGCTTGGCGCTTGTGGGCATGTCACATGTCACACTTCAGATGGACAGAAACAGACTACTGTATGGAAACAGTACTAAATATTTATAACAGCATTTCTAACTAGCAGTTGTAACTCAACTTTTTTGACACCTCGACGGCCCCCTTGCATGGTCCGCACTGCTCCCAATACCATGATCCGTTGCACGGCAATGCTGCTTTTCCATAGAAAAGGAACCCTCGCGGTCCAGGCACATACCACATATACTGTAGGCTCTAAACCTGACAGCGTGTCGCCGGTTCGAATCCCGATGACCTTTTCTGCGTGTCACTCCCCATCTCTCTCTCCCTGTTTCCTGTCCTCTCTTCACTGTAATACTATCAATAAAGGCAGAAAAGCCCCCCCATTTTTTTTAAAGAAAAGGAACAAGGAGCGTAAAAAAAATACAACCAACACGGCACTCAGTGCATGTGCAAAAGCACCTTAAAGCTTAATCAGATTTTTTAAGCGTTAAAAAGCCCGCCATTCTACTGTAAGACAACTTTACTGTCATGTCATGTTCTTGCCCTATGACAAATCACTCCTACAAACACATTTGTATAAGTCTAACGTAAAAGAGGCACAAAACACACAATAATGCGCCCCACAAAACGCAGTGTAGTTTACCATGAGCTTGGCCACAATGAGTGCTGTGGTGCATGTCTTTGTTTAACTGTGCCACTCTGGCACTAAAGCAGACTCTTTTCTCGCATGTTCCACAAAGCAGTGTGGGGGCCAAATTTGAGGTTGTCTGTGTGTGCTATACAGCTTCTCCCATTACGTAAGTGTGTCCCCGGCACTGGCAGAGGCCGAACACAGTGTGGTCAAGCTCTAATCGGCCCTCGTATAACCAAAGTGCTATGATGTCAGCGTAATCATATTGTTTGTATAGTAACCACGTCCCAGAGGGCCATACAGTTATGTCAGTCCTTCCCTATTTATGGCCCTTTCTATGTGAGAAAATGAACGATGGCTCACTTTGTGGCTTGGATAGGCAAACTGGTCCTACTGCCTCAAGAGTCAATAAGTTCACACGCCGTCCATCACACCATCATCGCTAATGACCTCATGGTGTATATCTGGTAGCTGCTCTCGCAAATCACATACAAATTTTAGACCATTCTCAATTGCATTCACCGGAAAAAAAACAACACACATGATGCAATTCAAGTGCAAAAAAATGAACTTGAGAAACCCCCAAGTTTCACCCTTCACAATCTTGAGTCTGACATTATTATGGCTCACAGAAAGCAGAGCCACTGAGTTGGCACGCCACTTATGAGAAAAAGACAAACGTCCTGCAGAGAGCATTGAGATTGGAGCCAATGTTTTCATTACTTTGGTTTATCGGCTCAATAGTCACCCCCTTTCTCTCCCAGTGCTAAATGTCCCCTTGATTTGCTCATCTCACGCCTGCACCTGAAACAATTCATTAAAAATGAATGAGAAGAAAGCACAACATTGGGGGGTGGGGGGCGGGAGGGATCAGAGGGAGATAAGAGTGACAGTAACAGCTGCATTTTGAATACAGTTTAAGACTGTTTGGATCAAAGGCCATTCAGGCATGTTTATTGTCTTAAAGTTGGTGCACCCAAAACAGGCTGATCTTCATTAATCATTTTTGGAGAAAAAAAATCTGTCCCCAACAGATTTCAGGTGTTTTGTAAAAAAAAAAAAAAAACGTGCTGCATTTTCTTGCATATTTTCCCCCCTATGCCATTTCTTCATGACATGACAATATGGTTAGTTTCTGACATTGATGCATTGTTTCTCATGGACAGTATCTCTATTTTAGACCGTTTCTCAGCCCGTTTCTCTGACTTTACAACACCAACCTCACCAGGGAACATATGCCTTTACAATTTCCATAACTCAAACCACTTGAAGTTCATCATCCGCACAATTGGAGACAAATCTCGATAATATTTTAAGAGAAGTGCAAAGGGGAAAATTGTGGTTTTCAAGTGACATAATATCTTCAATTAGTTCATAATTTCCCTTTTAGTCAAAAGATCATATATTTACCCGTTTCACAATGCATTATGGTGCACATGTGCCATTAAGAAACCACTGTGGTTTATATGAGCTTATGGGTAGTACATAAGTGGTATTCCAGGGTGCTGGGGTATCTAAGGTTTACAACCATTATACCAGAAAGGTTGATTCATGGAAAAATGTACTTCTTGCTTCTCGCCTGCTTTGAAGTTATTTTTCCATGTCTAGCTCCTGATGTTGATGTAGCAGAAAATGTTTGATCTCGAATCTTTTGAAAGGGCCACTTGTTGGAATTATGTTTTTTAAAGTGCTGCCCACAAAGCGACAGTGAACTAGATCACCAAAACAGTGTTTTTTGTATACAAGATCCCATGACAACCCCCGACCCCCCTCTATTCTTTGGTCTAACATGCTTACAATGACAGTTTAATGACGTATGGTCACCGTGTGATTTGGTCAGCCATAGCAAAATAAGATCCCTGTGCATCAGGATTTTCCAGCTTTGTTAACCTTCGTTAAATATTCTCAGAATGTGCCTGCAGTCTCATGCGAGCGTCATTATATTTCCACCTCCATCAGATTTGTCTTTGTTTTGTTTATCTTCTTCTCCCATTTGCATCGTTATGAGTGTGGGGGGAGGTCTATCGTACAGTTTGAATAGCTTCTTAATGAGCAGGAGGAATCAATCATCGTTTCAAAATAGGAGTCCTGCCGCAGTACTGAGAATATAAATTCACAGTCATAAATTCAACAGTTTTAGGTGCCCAGATCCCGCTTAATGTCCCCAGCGTTTACAGCGGCCTTGAGCGCGATAGTCAAACAGAGATAGGCCTGCTTGATTTACGGAAGGTTTTTCCCTCCCTGTTGGGAGGTAATGGTAGAGATGTCAAAGTTAGCCTGCCTTCCCCTGTGGGAGCTATAAAAATGCAATAATTGCCGTGTTAATTTTGGGCAGAACACAAAAGGATGTTGCGCCAATCTATCCAACTATCAATCTACTTATCATCTCCACTTTTGCCGTATGTGGACCATTATGACAGATGCTCCATAATTGGGCATAATTAAAAGGAAGCATAAGTACTATAATTAATGTCAGTTGTCAGGCGCTAAAAGGCCGGGTGGAGGATAATGGTTCCCTGTGGCTTGGGCAAGAAGACCTTTTGAATCAAGAGACTTCTGATTGGAAATTGCCTGACCTATTTTTCTACACACAAATTATACACCAGAAGTTTTCCCTGTAAATGACAGATAAACACACACAACCCCCTCTTATGCGAATAGTATCTAAAATAAAATAATTAAATGTATCTTCTAATCAACCGGGCTTGTTTGTACTGAACTCTTAACACATTTGCCAAATGCTTCATCAAATTTCCACTTCCGAAAACAGGAAAAAAGATTCCGGACCTGGGGTTTCAAAGCCCCAAGCAAAAAGCCATAGGGGCCCTCAATAGGCTGTTTAAGATGTGTTACAACCAGCAATAGCTTCTTCTTCATCCTTATGTTGGGGTGCTCAATAACTCTGGACGTCTGTAGGGATCCAGAGAAAGTAGTAAAGTAAAAACATCAAACCTTAGACAACAAATGTCTTTTCTCTGCTCAGGACCATTTAACTTACCATGTTCATTCACAGTGATATGATGCTCATCTCTTTCAGGTAGTCTAAAACCCCCACAAGCAGCCATTAGAGTATGTGCTGGGTGGCATCAGAGGAAAGTCCATGGGTTCACCAATCCTGGAATTAGATTGTGATACCTTTGGTGAACATTTGATACTTTACCCTGAGGGTGGCACAAGAGAATAGGTCATAGTGCTAGTCAAATAGTTATGGTTAATCCTCCAGTGAACAGAATGCACCGAGCAACTTCCATGGCAATCATCTGACCAATAGAGTTTAACATTTTTAGTAGATATTTTGGCCTAATGGTGGGGCTATAGGAAAGGCCAAGGTCTGCCAAAATTTGTAGGGGCCATCCTCTGGGGTTCATGAAGGTCAGACCGCCCAACCAACATAGCCTTTACAAATTCACTGCCGGAACCTAAATATTAACCACCAAAATTAATGTCATCACTCCAGCCTTTCCTTTGACCTAGCTGACACAAAAATAATATGGTGTGGTTGTTCTTTTATCGTCTTCTTGCTACAGACACACATCTCATTGAGGCTGATACTGACAGTATGTTACAAAGTGTTTTGCTCTATATTCTGATAGTACTCATTGCTATAGAGTGTTTGTTCAGTAAAATGAGTCTCCCATGTCTCTCCAGCTCTTTATTAAACAAAAAACGCATTTTCAGTGCTCTTTCCTGATTGGCTTACATTTTGTCACCTACCTGAAAATGTACTATATTCTGTTTACTAAAGAGCTGGAGAGACCCCTGTGACCGAACAAATGCTCTGTAGCAATGATTACTATCAGAATAGAGTACTTTAACCTTTTTAACAAAGAAATTACCAAAAAATATCACTTGATCTACCTTTAAGTACTGTATATATTTAACTAAGTTAGGGGACCTCTGGTTGAGGTTGAACTGCCGTTTGAGCTATCAAAAGTTCTGTTTTGTAGCTGTTCAATTAAATTTGAAAACAAACTTGAAAGAATCTGAGGCCCCACACTCGGCGTCTCTGAACCTCCACCCAAGTGACACGTCATAAAAACATTGAGCTTAAAATACAGGAAAGGACAATGCCCCATTGAAGCCACTGGCTTGTAGCCTGGCTTGTAGCCTGGCTCAACCCCCTGAATCGCTTGCCTCGCATTCAGGGTCTGGTGACGGTGTCGAAGGCGGGGGTTTCTCGGTTGAAAATCTTGAGTAAACCACCACCAGTTGGTCCAGCCTATTGCAGGCTTAGCCACAATCTACAAGCTATGATAGTCCTAGCGGTTGAAGCTAAAGCTAAATACAACAGTAACCTTAAAAGCTGAAATCCCTAACTTTTATGTCCTACGCAGGATTCAAATCCAGGTCCCCTGTGCGTGCCAAAAGCTCTACTCAATAGAAGAGCTTGTAAACTAACTACAATATGTTACACACTTCAATGAAGGAATGAGTCCATATCAGTGTGGTTTGAGTTGTTGTGCTTGCTTCCATTACAGGATGTGCTGGCTGGCTTCCTCATTGACTGACTATACTGTAACTGGACATCAACAGAATACATAAAATAAATAACATCACATTTAAACAAATGTTTTATACAAAACAACATAAATACAATACACAAAATAGCTCTATTGGTTCTAAAATAGTATTGCTATTATTGTGGGGTATAATGAATTAATTATTCACAACACAGAGTCACATAGTAGCAGCTTGGGGTCTCTGCAGTCACAAACTCAAGTTAGCTTTAGCTGCTAGGCTAATATGCTAAGCTGCAGCATGGAGGACAACACTACAAAACAAAGATTGTGGAGTCAAATGGCCAACTATTCCACCATCAAAATACCCCCTGGTTATATTCTACTTCATGTGGCTCAGTTAACCCACTTAATCATATCTCACCTGCAACAAGACACATTGTTTAAAACACATTGTTTAAAACACATAAACATGAATTAGGCACGTTTCTGTCCGGTCTGCTTCCATTCCATAAGAGGATGTACTGGCTTCCTGATTGACTGCTTGATTGACTGATAGAATCACCTGTAGCGCTCACTGGAGTGTAATGCCCCCTTGTGGCGCGGCGGAGCTATTGCTCTGTATGTGTTGTCTTTGCAGGATTAGAACACAGTGACTATTTTAGTAACAATAACAATAAATAAAACAATATGACAGAAATAAAATACACTTATGCATGAACTCTCTCTTTTTAACTATTTAAAGGTAATACCAAGAAATCTACAATGAACTTGTAGCAATGAATTACAATGAAATAAACAACAAAATATAGGGGGTGGCTTAGGCTTACCACCGCAGTTATATTATATTAACAAACATACATCATAATAAGAGTTTACTATACAGTAGGTGTTCAAATTCTTCTCTGTCAGAATGCACTCATGTTTTTCAAATAAAATGATCATGGGTGCGTTCGGAAATACAGCACTGAGCGCACTGGCCAATACAAACGAGTGCGCTCCGGTGTGCAATTTCCGAACGTACCCCAAATGTAAATAAATGACATTAGGGTTGCATAACCTTACCTACTATTTATTCCTGATACAGCATTCTTGCCTATGCACTGTACTATTGCTGTTTAATAAGTAGTAGGCCGATGTAGCTTATTGTTGTCTCCGCCAGGCCGAAAGGCATGGCGAGAGAGTATGTTTTCGCCCCTGTCCGTCCGTCCGTCCGTCCGTCCGTGTGTCCGTGTGTGTGTCCGTCCTGTCTGTGTGTTAGCAGCTAATCTCCGGCACCCTTGGCCCGGTCACTCCGAAACTGAGCACACATACTCCCTGGATGCCAATTCAGAACCTCTGCCCTCTTTTCACATGGGCCTGTTATAGCGCCACCAGGAGGCCGATTTGTGCCCCTATATGTGAGGTTTGGACATCGACACCCATTGCACCCCCCCAACCCTGCGCTGTGATTGGCCACCAGTGTACCCCCCTAACCCTGCACCGTGATTGGCCAATCAGTCTATTCAGGACTGTGATTGGCTAGTGAAACATGACACATGTGCATAGCCCTATAAATAGGACTATGCACGTGTACAATGGTTGGTCCACAATATTACTTTTCTTTAAGTGAACTTCCATCACTGTGATGACCACTGTGACCACACCGCCCACTTCACACTGGGTGTGATTTGTTTACATTACTCCTACAGATTTTATCCAAACGTCATGCAAATCGGTACACAGTACACAGTATCTCTATAGTCATGTGATCAACACGAATCTGTCAGATTTCCCATATTCCATCCTCATTGCCTATGGTTGGCTTCCAAAGTTTGCAGGATTGGTCCGTTTTGAACAAAAACTATGCACGCAGCTTGCGATTTCCGTGAATTTTCACACGCACATTCCCACTAGGCCGAGGAAGAAATGCCACCCTTTTCACATTGGTTATAGCGCCACCAGCAGGTCTAATTTAGCAAAACACATTTTTGGAACACAATGCCTCAAATCATGAATGCAGTGTCTGATTGCCGTGAAAGACCTATTAAATGGCACCCTTTTCACATTGGCCTATTATAGCGCCACCAGGAGGCCAGAATAACGTACCTGACCTGGCGGAGACCTGTGCTCCGAGGAGCACTTTTTCTAGTTGGTATTCATTTACCGTATTCCATGATAGCATGTTGCCAAATTATTATTTAATTTTTTTAATATATGTGTCTCTCTTATTATAGGGATAATTTCTCTGTCAAAGCTATAGGTTCATGAACTGTATTGCTTTGTACAGTCTGTGTCCTTTATGCATTATGCCAAAGTTACTTCTGAAATGATTCTGTCTGCACAACAAATTTCCCTAAAGGGATAATAAAGTTCTTACTGACTGAGCTGTTTTTCATATTACTGTAGTCTTTATTCAGCATAGTTTCTGCTAGGGACACTAGGGTGGTTAACCTCACATCACCAGGCTTGCCTGAGATCACAGATGGGGCTAGCGAGCTTGATGACGCATGATGTCGGTGACGATTACCCCTTTAGTTATGTTCATAGTTGTAATTCTGGGGTAAAAATCTAAACAAATAATTTGTTTAAGAAGACCACCGATATGTGAAATAAGGTCCACATCCCAATCCCATCTTCATGATGTTGAGGACATACTAAACATGATTATGCAGTGTGTGTCTGTGTCTGTCTGTCCTTCCGTCCGTCCGTTTGTCTGTCTGTGTTCGGCTAATCTCCGGCACCGTTGGCCCGATGGACAGGAAACTGTGCACAGAAACGTGAAAGTAGCTATATTACTAGTTACTGGAAAAAAGTAATAACATTACTAATATTACTTAGTTACTTTAGTTACTTTCCAACACTGGTGCACACACACTCCCTGGAGGCCAGAGCAGAACCTCTGCCCCACATTTCTCACATCGGCCTGTTCTAGCGCCACCAGAAGGCCGATTTTTGGGAAACTTTTTTTTTTATATTACTCCGACAGATTTTGTCCAAACATCACGCAAATCGGTACACCGTAAGTTGCAATAGCCTACCCTACATTGCCTCTTTCATGAAACAGAACAGTCCTGTCCGATGGTATTAAACGACCATAAACTCACCAATATTGCACATGTATGGACAGCTTGGGTTATCCTGTTTCTCTCTGTCAAGTCTTTGTTTAAAATAACCCACCATTGTCATGTTATGAGCGCCTTTCTGTCAAGTTCACATTTCAGCAAAGCCAATTAGTCCAGGCAAGGGAGCAAAAAAGAACCCCAAACTCTCAAAAAAAGACAGACAAATCTCCAACTACATTTTTGTGCAGAAGGTGTCTGAATGTCCTTTGCCTGTGTAAGTATGCAGGTATCAAAACTATCTTATGATTTATTTTCATCTACACTCAAATGTCTGTAGCTTTACTTTTACCTAACCATGGTGGGGCTAATGCATGGGGCTAATTGGCTATTTACACTTCATTGCACGACAGTGTCGCACAAATCTAGCCGACCTACAAGCTCACTGAAGGTGTCGTGCGATGGAGCATAAATTAGGATTAATAGCCACCTATTCTCACCAGAAAAGACCAGCATTCACACAGATATGTTATTGTCCTTTTGACCCTTGGTCAGGGGTTACGACGCATTACATTTTCAAAAGTGCTATTATATGTGGGAATAAAACAAAAATAATGAATTGAGTTAGGCTATATTTCATTCATGGCCAGGAAGCCAGTGTAAATAGGAAAACATGAAATGTCGCAATGCTGGGAAACGAGTTGCAGGAAAAGTGTTTCATGTGGAACATATTTTAGAAGTACATGATGTTAAACGGGGGCCATGTTTATTATTTTTACTCATTCGTCCAGCCAGTTGGTGAGTGACATCAGAATGTTTATTTAACTCCTCATGACCCTCAGCACATGAAATGCAAAATGGGTATGAATATAGCTTGTGGTTGATCTTAACCCAGGAGGATCAAAAGACAGTTTCAACATTATCTTCAGTTACAGAAATGATTGAGATAATATTATTGATGTACAATTTCCAACCAAAATCTGTGGTCATTAATGCAATAGCGAGAATAATATTCCGGGATGTCAGTCCGGTCAAGATGGGACCACATGAATAAAACCCATGCAGTGTGGTCCGATTCACAATTCTGAGCGTAACTCCACCGAACCGACCTGAAAGGTTCACTGGTAGTTGCTGGGTGGTATTATTCCAGTATCACGCAGGTGTGCAGTAAGGAAAAAAACTATACAAGCTCTCCAAATTATGCATTCTTCTTATTTGAAATGTCCATACGTGTGGGGGCATAATTTACAAAAACACCATTATACATAAAACTTCAGACTTCCTTCTCTGAGGCATGAGATCCATGTGGAGGAATTTTGTTTTTGGAACACATTTCAAAAACGGTGCTCTCGTTACCCTGATCTCCCTGACCGGGGCCTATTTCTCCCAGCCACCTGCTGTGCATGAGTGTGGGTCTACGACATGGCGGGACCAAGCTCATTTCCAGTACTTGGTTAAGTCAGGCTGGGCTGTAAATCACCTGATGACCTAATACAGGATGAGAAGAGGCAACATCCTTTTTCATTCCCCCCCCCCCATCCGACAGTACCACATGGGGTCTATTTCCTCTCCACATTTATAATACTCATGAGCATTAAGCCATGTAGCAACAGCAGATGTATTCCAACCCCACGTTAATTCCACTTGTATGCATTTCCTCTCCCTCTCTTCTCCAGTCCTGGGGCGAAGCATGATTACCCCATTTTAATGAGATTTTTAATGTGTTTCTTCTTTTCTTTTTTCTCCTCCCCTCGCAATCCCCGCAGGACATCCCGGGTCTCTCTCTCTCTCTCTCTCTCTCTCTCTCTTATGTACACAGTGTGGTTAATGCTTGCCGTGTGATTGTATGTGGCTGCATACATAAAGAACACATGTTGAAGTGTTTTCACTTCCCACGCTCATAGAGTTCTACTTCCTGACCTCTCCGTGGCTGCTTCCCGTCAGGTGTTTTTCCGTGGCGTTTGGGAGGATGGAGGTGTGCGGTTACGGTCTGCGGCGCGTCACTGTTGGGGTCCGTCTGAACACCTTGTGTGTTTTCTTTGGCATGGGAATGACACACACACTACACACGCAGTGGTGGGAGAAGTACTCCGATCTTGGACTCGAGTAAATGTATCAATACCACAGCGTAAAAATACTTTGTTACAAGTACGATTTCTGCATTGAAAATCTTACTTAAGTCAAAGTACAAAAAGTATTAGTATAAACAACATAATAAAATATACTTAAAGTTGCAAAAGTAAAAGTACTCACTATGCAGAATGTCCCATTTCAGAATCATATCATGTTATTGAACTATCTTATTGATCATCAACTGATTTATACTTTGGCAATTCGAAAATAGCCGATTTACAAGCTCACAAAACAGCATATCGCCACACGTTGTGAGCTTCTTGATCTACTATTTAATAGAATAATTCGACTTTAGGTTAATAATTTGATCAATTATTAATAATCTAAATCTGCAAAGTAACTAAAGCTGTCAAATAATTGTGGAGTAAAAAGTAAATGATTTGCCTCTGAGATGTAGTGGAGTAGTATAAGTATAAAGTATTGAAAAATGGAAATTAAAGTAAAAGTACCTCAAAATTGTACATACAGTAAGTACAGTACTTGAGTAAATGTACTTAGTTACTTTCCACCACTAAACACATGCACATTTGTAGTCTACACATACATGTGGGCAAACATATGACATGCGGTCCTCAACATACACACGCAATGTTCTCATGCTGCGAACAAAGCCACATGTGTATAGGACACACATACACAGGTGTGTGCGCACACACACACACACACACACACACACACACTATAACATCCCCACACACACACTACAGCATCATTAATATTCAGCACGATGAATTAATTCCCTGTCCGTGTCACTGATGTCACCAGACCCTATTTAGAGGTGCTTCATGTATGCATGTAGCCTCTGTCAACGCGCTTAAACCACAAATCCATGTAGTAGTAGTGCCACTGGCAACATTCAACTTTAACCCATTAAGACCTGAGGCCGATTCTACAAATGTCTTCCAAATCCTAACAGTTTTCTGAAACACTTACGTTGCTATAATATCAGTGGTTCTCAAACCTTTTTCATGTCTAAATTATATGTATTTGGCCGCGGACCCCCATCTCAAAATATTTAGTTCCAGGGACCCCCTCAGAAGCAAAGATTTGAGTTACAAATGTTCGCTTAAAAAAAAAATATATATATATTCAAAGATTTGCACACATTTTCATGATTTATCAAAAATAGCAGATCTACAAGCTCATAGCGGTACAGAGTGCCGCGCTATGAGCTTGTATGTCTGCTATCTTTTAATAGCCAAAGTATAAAATAATGGTTAAAGTGGTTAAAATCTAAACTAGAAAAAGTGCTCCTCGGAGCAGAGGTCTCCGCCAGGTCAGGTAGGTTATTGTGGGCCAGCAATGTTCGGAATTCGCCAATTAGGATGGAATATAACAAATCGGACGGAACCATCTTGATCACTTGACTATAGAGATAATGTAATGTGTACTGATTTGCATGATGTTTGGACAAAATTTGTATGAGTAATATAAAAAAGAAAATCGGCCTCCTGGTGGCGCTATAATAGGGCAATGTTTAAAGGGTGGCGTTTGTTCTTCAACGTAGTGTGAATGTGCGTGCAAAGTTCCACTGCAATCGGACGCTGCGTTCATGATTTGCGGCATTTTGTTGAAAACGGGCCACTCCTGCAAACCATGAGGCTGATTTGAACATTTTCAAGTGGCATTTCTTCCTCGGCCTAGTGTGTGTGTGTGTGTGTGAAATTTCACAGAAATCGCAAGCTGCGTTCATGATTTGAGGCATTTAGTTCAAAACGGACCAATCCTGCAAACTTTGAAAGCCAACCTTAGCCAATCAGGATGGAATATGGAAAATCAAACAGATCTGTGTTGATCACATGACTATAGAGATACTGTGTACTGATTTGCGTGATGTTTGGATAAAATCTGTAGGAGTAATATAAAAAAATGGGTTTTGCACAAATCGGCCTCCTGGTGGCGATATAACAGGGCCATGAAAAAAAAGGTTCTGAATTGGCATCCAGGGAGTGTGTGTGCACAGTTTTGCAGTGACCGGGCCAACGGTGCCGGAGATTAGCTGTTCACAGACAGATGGACACACGGACGGACGGACAGGGCGTAAAACATACTCTCTCGCCATGCCTTTCGGCCTGGCGGAGACAAAAAACTGATGCTTTCCCGGTCTTAATGGGTTAATAACTGTCAATTTCAATTCCAGAATGAAATGGCTCATACTTGATGGGACCAGCAGTGATTATCAGCTCAGATTTACCATGCAAGTTTTAACGTCCACGATGAAGCTGATGGGCGCGCGAGTCCCACCTCCTCCTCCGCTTTTTCTGTCGTCACATAATCTTCACATGGATCCCCTGCCTTTCAGGAGTCAAAAATAATGACTTGACTAAGACACACTGAAGAAGGTCTGAGACTCCTTAAAGGAGTAGTTCACCCAAATCAATTACACACCCCAAGAAGCATTGAATTCATGGAGATTTTTTTGTTTTCGTCGTATACTGAGCCAATAATTTGATGACCGGGTGTATTTCCGGTAGGAGAATTGAAGAGTCTCCTTTGAGTCTCCTACCCAGATACATTAGCATCTTTCCCGCCAGTAATCAAATTATTATCACAGGAATGCGACAAAAACTAAAAAATCTCCATGAATTAAATGCTTCATGAGGTGTGTAATTGATAGAAAATAAGTAATTTTTTGGGTTAACTACTCCTTTAAGGTTTAACCACTTCCAACCTGGCGCCCCTATTTTGGGCATGTCATTCAGTGGCTTAACTACATAACACAGGTGGGCTCGGGCCCACCACCCCACAGGCCCAAGTGTGACTGTTGCGTTTGCAAGTGATTTAGATTGCCGCCTCAAAAGTACGCCATTCACATTAAAGGAGAGATCCGGTCATTTTAGGTTGTATATTTGATGTGTCGCTCGCTAATCACTCACCAACATACAAAGGAACGTTGAATAATTCCAGATCTGCCACTGTTGTCCATTCTGCAGACCCCTTGCAGCGGCATAATGGGAGAGTGTGTAAGAGTGAAAATCGCCTATTTTAACAAATGCAAAGTCAGTTTTTTTTTTCCTAGTACTCATTGTGGAGTCTCATGATACTCAAACATGAGCTGAATGTCCCTCATGAGCTACCGCTAATGCAGAAAGACATGACGCTGGTTGCTTGTTTCTCTCACAGAACCTGGCGTCTGTGAGAGAAACAAGCAACCAGCGCCATCTCGTCTGCAGAATGGACAACAGGGGCAGATCTGGAATTATTCAACGTTCCTTTGTATGTTGATGAGTGATTAGCGACACATCAAACATACAACCTAAAATGACCGGATCTCTCCTTTAAAGGTAGGGTTGTGAAGGTTAAAGCTCTATTAGTAATCATTGCTATTGAGTGTTTGTTCAATAACAACCCGTTTCTCCATCTTTTTTTACCCATATATCAGCTTACATTTTTATAGTGTGCTTATTTCATCACTTCCCATTTCACTTGTGTATCCTGTATTTCTGTTCACTATAAGAGCTGGAGAGACAGGAGTATGGAGTTACATTTGTGTCTTTATTAACCAAACAAAAGAAAAACATTTGAGAGAGAAAAAATATAAACAGAGCAAAGAATAGTTTTGAATGAAAACAAATTAAAACAGCAAGCGAAAAATAATAATTTGTAAGCAAAGGAAATTATATAAACAGAACAAAAAAATATTTTTAATTAAAACAAATTAAAAACGCAATCAAAAAAATATATTTGCAAGCAAAAAAATATAAGATTTGAAAGAAAATAAAAAAATATTGAGAACAAAACTTTTAAAATTCAAGAGTAAAGAAATAAGGAAAAACTGTTTAAACTACATAAAACAAAATACTTAGTAAAATGTTTGGGAAATAAAATGTTTTTAATGTTTTTTTCCTCATTTGCGAATGAAAGTTGTTTTTTCTGATTGCAAAATGCCTTCTCTCTCAAAACCTATGTCTTTGGTCTCGATTTTTTTTTCTCTCTCTTGGATTTGTTTGTGTGAGGGGTTAAAGTTCAGAAGGCGGGTCCTACGCTGATAGATGTAAGACACCTCTCCATTGGTCACTTGGAATCTGAGTGACAACTCCCCCTTCCTTATGTAGCTTGTTGAATGCAGGGATGGAGGTGTGTTACGGCCAGCATGGTTTTTTGATTGATTGAATTATTAGCAGTTTGCAAAAAAAACCTAAAAAACATGAAAGTATAGTGCAAGGTCAGCTAAGAGTATTTAAAACCCAAGAAAGATGACTTGTTTCCATTGGGGTCCTTTGTACTCAATTCATAGAGACATTTAATGACAGACAGATATACACTACTATGCAAAACATCATAAAAAACAAAAACAAAAAAAATATGTACAGTAAACAGTTTGAGTAAACAGATTGATGGAATACTTTATTAACAGTAGGATACAGAGGTACAATTGTACAATGATTGTTTTAAGGATAACACAAAAAGGCTCGTTTCCATTGTGGTCCTCTGGGACTGAGGTCAGAGCTCCATTCCAGCTCTGGACGCTACACTATTCGTTACAATATTGAGCATTTTAGGCTATTAGCAATTCAGATGATTCCCTAATGTTAGGTTTCTGTTCTACTTACAGTTTGTGATCTGTATTTAAAATTGTTGTATTGTTGTTACTAGTTATAGTAGGCCAGTGGTTCCCAAACTTGGGATCGGGACCCTCAGAGGGGGTCCCCAGATTAGCTTAATGGGCAACATTGTTTTCTCTCTCAACAATAAACAAACCAACCTATACAGTATAAGTGTATACAGGGTAACACATTTCTAAAGTGACAATTTAATGACTTTTAAGACCTTTTTAAGGCATTGTGCGCTTGTAGTTCGGCTATTTTCACAATATTTATCTGTGGAACCGAGTCAAACTAAATCTAATGCCTACAATTTCAAGTGCTTGTCAGGGTGGGTGGTCCCCAGTTCAAGTATGATTATTTTGGGGGGTCCCCAGTTCAAATATGATTATTTTAGGGATTCACAGCCTGAAGCACACTATCAGACGAAACGTTTCCAAAGCAGTCTATCTGGAATGGGCCTGGCCAATAGGCCAGTCACTTCAGCCTTGCCTTAATTAGAATAACGAATATAACATAAAATAATGTAGCTTTATTTTATAATTTCAAAGGGTTCCGAGGCTGTGAATCCCTAAAATAATCATATTTGAACTGGGGACCCCCCAAAATAATCATACTTGAAGTGGGGACCACCCACCCTGACCCAGGCATTAGATTTAGTTTGACTCAGTTCCACAGATAAATATTGTGAAAATAGCCGAACTTCAAGCGCACAATGCCTTAAAAAGGTCTTAAAAGTCATTAAATTGTCACTTTAGAAATGTGTTACCCTGTATACACTTATACTGTATAGGTTGGTTTGTTTACTGTTGAGAGAGAAAACAATGTTGCCCATTAAGCTAATCTGGGGACCCCCTCTGAGGGTCCCGATCCCAAGTTTGGGAACCACTGGCCTACTATAACAGTAACAACAATACAACAATTTTAAATACAGATCACAAACTGTAAGTAGAACAGAAACCTAACATTAGGGAATCATCTGAATTGCTAATAGCCTAAAATGCTCAATATTGTAACGAATAGTGTAGCGTCCAGAGCTGGAATGGAGCTCTGACCTCAGTCCCAGAGGACCACAATGGAAACAAGCCTTTTTGTGTTATCCTTATAACAATCATTGTACAATTGTACCTCTGTATCCTACTGTTAATAAAGTATTCCATCAATCTGTTTACTCAAACTGTTTACTGTACATATTTTTTTTGTTTTTGTTTTTATGATGTTTTGCATAGTAGTGTATATCTGTCTGTCATTAAATGTCTCTATGAATTGAGTACAAAGGACCCCAATGGAAACAAGTCATCTTTCTTAGGTTTTAAATACTCTTAGCTGACCTTGCATTATACTTTCATGTTTTTTAGTTTTTTTTGCAAACTGCTAATAATAATAATAATCAAAAAACCATGCTGGCCGTAACACACCTCCATCCCTGCATTCAACAAGCTACATAAGGAAGGGGGAGCTGTCACTCAGACTCCAAGTGACCAATGGAGAGGTGTCTTACATCTATCAGCGTAGGACCCGCCTTCTGAACTTTAACCCCTCACACAAACAAATCCAAGAGAGAGAAAAAAAAAATTGAGACCAAAGACATAGGTTTTGAGAGAGAAGGCATTTTGCAATCAGAAAAAACAACTTTCATTCGCAAATTAGGAAAAAAAACATTAAAAACATTTTATTTAGCACAACACATTTTATTACCCAAACATTTTACTAAGTATTTTGTTTTATGTAGTTTAAACCGTTTTTCCTTATTTTTTTACTCTTGAATTTTAAAAGTTTTGTTCTCAATTATTTTTTATTTTCTTTCAAATCTTATATTTTTTTGCTTGCAAATATATTTTTTTGATTGCGTTTTTAATTTGTTTTAATTTAAAATATTTTTTGTTCTGTTTATATAATTTCCTTTGCTTACAAATTATAATTTTTTGCTTGCTGTTTTAATTCATTTTCTTTCAAAACTATTCTTTGCTCTGTTTATATTTTTTCTCTCTCAAATGTTTTTCTTTTGTTTGGTTAATAAAGACACAAATGTAACTCCATACAGGAGGACCTCTGTTACGGCACAAACACTTTTAATTTGTTTTTGTAAAATAGTCTGATAACAAAACATGCTTATTCTACATAACATAAGCTATAACAATTAAACAAACTGTAAAAAAAAAATCAAATTAAATGAATCAAATGTCTTATTTTCTGTAATATGTTTATCTGTCATATGCAATGATGATTTATGATGTTGTTCAATGTCAAGTCTCCATTTCATCATGTGACACGACAATTACTACTTTCTATTCTGGTCAACGAGAGAGCGAGATATGGAGGTGAGGAGGGGGGGCCTTGCCATATTGTGTCTGCCGTATACTGCATGTTTGCCAATGTGTCGTATGTGGAATGTAACGCCCTACATGTAATGTTGGTTTAAAAAGCGTACTGGTTTTAAGCCGACAGTGATATGGAGGTCATTTTGAATACTTTATCATCACATTTGAAAATAGTGCGGAGGTACTTTGACAAGACTATGCTAAACGGACAACACAAAAAGCCCCGGGGGGCTTGTTTCTATTGTGGTCCGTTGTACTCAATTCATCATAATGACATACTTACAATACATACAATACTGTGCATTACCAGCAACAATACTAAAAGCAATATTGTGTGCACAGTGAGAGAGAGAGGGGAGGGAGGGAGAGAGTGAGGGAGAGGGAGAGGGGCTTGGGTGAGCTTGTAGATCACCTATTTTCGCCATGAGACACCATTGTACACCAAAACAATAGGGCTTAGGTGGTTAAACTCTGGAAATATAAGACATAGGATAGGATCAATGCGTCGCTTTGTGATTTGTTGATCGGCACAATAACCCCGGAGCGATAACCCTCACATTGCATTCTGTTTATATACAGGATATATAAAATGTGGCATTATAGATCTCGTACATTGGCTGAGCTTTTTGTGGGGACTGTGATTGATGTAGCAGTGTCAGCTGAACTGTGTAGTTGGCTGTGATTGGTCTACTTTCCATGGGAAATACTGATCAACTCAGGGGACCTACAAACAAACTCTCTTCAATGCCACGCCATAAAAGTGTGGGATTTGGCTGGCCACTGTTTTAGTGGCATTTCTTGTTTCTGTTAACTCTACACTAATGTGTATAGTATAGTTAGGCAAACAAGAGGCCACTGCCTTTTAAAACATGGCCCTTTGGTTCAAGGAAATTGTGAACCAAAGGGGGTGAAATGTGTGTGCTTTATAAAACATGTCTTGCCAAGATTGAGTAACTGAACGACCAAGCTCCAAGTCCTTTGGGTCCCAGGCCTACAGTCAAATGAAGTGTAAATGTAGCTGAACAATATTGCAAGTTCACGCAGACACGGAAAGAAAACTCCATTACTTTAGCCTTCCGGCTAAAAGTTTGCACGAACCAGAATGCCATATTTACTGTATTTGTAATGAGAGACCCTCTACAGTAGTCTCACTGTTGGACAGCCAAAGATTTGTTTGCTGGGAACTTAGCCTTCCACTTGGCCCCTACTCTCCCCAGTCTCCATTCCTCGACGCTCGGGTCATGGTGAGCTCCAAAGCACACGTCATCCCGAATAACGGTGAGAGCTGACAGATCCTCGGCATCCTATCCCACGTGCTAGTCTTGGAGTTGGACGAGACCATGACATCATATAGGGCAAAATGCCTGGTTTCCGCAATGAAGTTGGCCCCCGATTTCAGTTTACCTACACTGGTTCCCATTGCACGGATGGCAGCTGCTCTCAGCCTAGTTTTGAATGAAACCCAGCACTTTTTTTTCCCCCTTCCTTTTTTTTCTTTTTTTGAGCTGATGGTGACCATATGCTTTGGCAACAATCAGTGCAATAAAAGTCACAGGATTGTGAATTTATTTTCTTGCGATACATCATCAATCAACTCTCCAGTGGATTGTATTCCGTTATTTCTAATACAGAAAGTGCTAAACGTATGCCAAAGCACTATACATCATACAAAGTAGAGGAAGTCCACAGCAACACTGAATAAATACAGTCCAAAGTTCATAACCAAATGAACCCTAGCGTCCCTATTCTGTACAGGTAATACTGCAGGTAAACATTAAGCTAAAACAGGGTAGAAACAGAGGAAATAGACTAACATTCATCAAACATACACAGAGACATTTTGGTGAAGCAAACCTACAGTATGAGCTCACAACTTGATGCCTTATGAGCTTGTAGACAGAGTATGTTTTAAAGGTGCAATAAGTGACATAACAAAGGGTTAAAAAGCTCTATATTTTGATAACAATCATTGATATAGACTCTGATAAAGACACCTGTAACTGAACAAACACTATATTATAGAGTGTTTGTTGTACAGTAACAGGGGTCTCACAACAAAGAAGTGGGCTGACAAAATTGGAACACTATATATTTGAAGCTGATAAATGGATACGCTCTCCTGCTTGGCTGAAATTGGCGATCCACCTAAACATTTATTTTCTATTTATTAAAGAGCTGGAGTGACGGAGAGAGGCGTTACTGGCGTGAGGCCTTTTCTGTTTGGACTTTGGAGGTAGTCCAAAATTGTAACGTTAACATAACTAACTCCCACATGTAACGTCATTGTGAAGTACAGTATTAACGTTGTTAAAAATGATTCTTTCCACCTGGCACCCCTGTTGGGGTATGTCAACATTACAGTATATTGTCAAAAGAATCTCTCTCTCCCTCTCTCTCTCTATATATAATTTAAAAAAACGTTTTGAAAACGTTTTGAAAAAATAGAAAACATTTATGGCTTATGCTTTTAGCCATCTAAACTCCTTAATAGCGAGCAATCATCCACAGACATGCATGGTAGTCTGTCGTAACAAACAATGAGATGGGAGTTGTAGAACAAATGGGTACATATGTATTTTATCCACACCATGCCAAATGACTGTGAAGAAACAGTAATTGCCTTTGTTGCCGTCGGAGTGTGGAATAGTACCAGGATATCATAAACATAAGTAACTGACAGACTACTGATGGCATTCTCTCTAAATAGAGAATAACGCTCTTTTTTTGCTAACCCGAGAACAGAGGTTTTGTCCATTCTCAGTTCACAGTCTCCTGCACTTTCCATGACAATAGGTAACACTGAATTACTAAGTTACAATGACTGCAATTTGTTTTTTGACCAAGATAGACTACTGTATATTAAGCCTATAATTAAGCCTATAATTTATACTCTATAGTAGGAGGTTGTGACATGGGGAAAAAAGTACAGATCTACAAATTATCAGCACGTTGCAATGTGATACATTGTTAGCTTGAAGATCTGTTATTTCGCAAAAATGATGATACGTGTACATGCAGGTCAGGTTAGCAAATGTAATATGGTTATATAACTTGTAATGTAACTAGTTACTCGTGATACCAATCAATAAGTAATGTAATATTACTTTTAAAATGAGTAATAATAAGTAACTAGTAACGAGTAAAACCCTTACAGGTCTGTAACTCCAAGACTGTACAAATGGAACCAAATGGACCCTTACGGGTCCAGTACTTCTTCTGCTCGGGATCCAGGGATATTCCATGACATTATCCCATTTAATAAGACAGCATTATACCAGACAAATCAAGGCAGAATCTTCAAGAAGGAAACCTCGTAACTGGAAAAAGGTACCGTTCTTCTCCTAATGGTGTTGTGGTTTACGGTTTTGTCTATGGCACTCAGATTTGCACGCTGGTGCAATACTTTGACATGGCTGGTAAAGTGTACATGGATAGCAGGCGGTCCAGCTGAATGTAGTCATTAGAGAGCCGCTGTGGTTATGTCTTGCACTGCTATTTTTTTTCAGCTTGGGGACTTGGGGAAAACAAATTGCTGCCAAGACAGCTGAGGAGAGGAGGAGGAGGCGGAGGAGGAGGGAGTGAAAGGAGGATGGTTTGAGTAGCTGAGAGAGTGACAAGGCTGCCCATTAAGGGCACCGGTGCATGGGACAGGGTCATCTCTCTCTGTGTGTGTGTGTGTGTGTGTGTGTGTGTGTGTGTGTGTGTGTGTGTGTGTGTGTGTGTGTGTGTGTGTGTGTGTGTGTGTGTGTGTGTGTGTGTGTGTGTGTGTGTGTGTGTGTGTGTGTGTGTGTGTGTGTGTGTGTGTGTGTGTGTGATGACACTTGAAGTGAGTGGCCTATCCCCTTATATTGATCTGTGACTACACTCCTGACTCCTCACACCCAAGGAGCAGATTTGCTTGAGGGTGTATTGGTCAACAGTGGAAATGAATCTGATAGAGCAGAATAGAATATACGGTAACGAATAGAAAGAATGACTGACAGAATAGACCAAATCACAAATGGTTGAATGTTTGTAAACAAACGGGTTTCACGATATAAAATAAAGTGTCCAGAACATTAGCTACTGTATGTCTAGTTCGTCAACCTGTGGATATTTATAACAAAATAATATATTAATTGTCAATAACAATATCATAAGTGTCTTGTTTTTCCAGAAATAAGGTTAATGAATAATACTATTCCAATTAGACGCTGCCAGCGTTATCCCACAAATACATTTTTGGTTGTGGTGATGTCATGATGATTCGGTCAATAGAATAGAATTCATCTCTGATATAATGCAATATAAAAGGATGACTCTCTGATAGAATAGAATTAATCTCTTTTTTACATTGTGGGGATTTTTTTTGCCTTAATTGACAGTGACCGTGGGAAATGTGGAGAGAGAGTAGGCGGATGACATTCAGCAAATGGTCTAGCCAGCCGTGAATCGAACCAGAATAGAACAGAATAGAACAGAGTAGAATAGAGCAGACCACAGTGGATTTGTCCCCAGGGAAAATAAGAGCAAAGTTGTGTGGGATGGATGTTGGGAAAGTTTGCAAAAGCCAGAAGGGAGGCAGGAATGTGACATGGACGGTGATGGCTCCTGAGCTCAGATTTGACATATTACATAGAGGGTTGAATTTCCCTCTCTGGAGCTGGAAGACACTGCAGCAAATGAACTGAGAAGCCTCCATTTATTCCCTCTCCCCATCTCCCTCTCAACGTTTCTACTCTACTAACCTCCATTCTCTGCTCGCACAAAGAACATAGGCAACAACAGTCATATCTTTATCGTAAGTCAATGGTTAATTGTAGTGATTATATAAAAATGACATTGGAAGCACACACTTAAACCGAGCTCAAACATTTGCATGCAAAAGGCAGGTTTGGGTGATTTGGGGTTTCTCAGCTTCTATCCCTCAGCTTGTAAGGAGAAAAAAAAGACAGAGTTTCTTTGCCACTGAGGATTTCCAGGAGCCATCATTGCAGCTCCGAGACAGCTCTGAATTTATCTGCAGGCTGTCAGTGGAATTAATACAGATAAGGGAGAAATATGACAAAAGTTAGAAATTCTGGAGTCGAAAGGAAGCTCTCTCTCACTGCCTCGTTGTATTAAAGTGGAAGGCCAAAAGGGAGAAAATATATCTCTAGTGGTTTAAATTCAGAGTCTTACAGTTAGACGATGCCCAAAGCAAATTGTATCTCGGCTCTGTCCAAACCTTAATCGGCGCCTAAAGCACTTTTTTTTTTGTACATTTAATACAGTAGAAGAAAAGCCCCAGAAAAAGTGTTTGTCATGATATGTTTCCCACCTACCCCTCCTTCCAACAGAATATGTGCAGCTTTTGTCTTCGTCTCTGTCATGTTCACAACTCAAGGCTCTTCAAGGTTTCATGGCTATAATAAAATTGTCCGACAAGTGAAGGGGCAATGGCCTACCCCTTTTCAAACGGCAAAGGAATGTTTAATTCCGCAAAACAATCGCCTTTAGCTTTATTTTGCTGCCAGAAATTGCTCTAGTGTTAAAACTTCATCCCAGAAAACCAAGCCAGGTCGTCGGCACGCTTGTCAAGCTGGGAGAGAAAACTGTCTTGAAATATGTATACATTATTTTTACTTACTTACTTTCTGTGAGAATACCCCAAGTTTGACCTGATCAGTGGTGTTTTGGTAGCTACACAGGACACCACAGCGTTCCACTGGAAATTTTTCCAAGTACCCAAATGACTACTTTGCATAACAGGTTTACACGTGTGCATGTGACGTCATTAAAATACCGTTCCCCTGAAAAAATAATCACCATTACACCACTGGACCTGATCATCCACTAACTGGAATATTTGAACACACAGCTCACAGAAATGAGAGCGGATGGTCAACATCTTTTCCTGAAAAGGTTGGTGTATGTTTGTTTAAACAGCTAATCCATACACTTGGGCTGAGTTTCATGATGGTCATTCAGACCATCAGATTGTTGGGTCTGTTGGACTTTTCAATTAAACCCTCTAGACTTAGTAAACTGGACCTGAGTAGGCTCTACTTAAACTGCTTGTTCCCTCACCAAAGCTGAGCTTGTAGATCTACAATATTTTGACAAATGTATCCCCAGAATAGGGTTCTGGGGTTCAAGTGATTAAGGCTTTAAAACTTGAATTAATGCTGTAATATGATTATGACACATATGAGCCTGCTGAGGTGGTTGGGCTTATTTCCCAAGAGCTGTGATGAAGAGTAAAAAATAAAGTGTTCCAAATATTTCTCCAATTTTGAAAAAAGTACTTTACATAAATAATGCTAACATTTATGAGACTATCACAAAATGTGAGTTCACTATGACATAATGTAAAGTATGTGTGGGAGTCCTTTAAGAGTCCAACCCACTATTTAGAACAAGCCTATCTAATAGATGGCAAGACTTGTGATCCAGTTTGTATGCTTCAAGAGCCCTATGGTGACTTAGTCAGCAGATAGGTAATTGAATTGACTTTGATGTCACTGCGACCTCAGTCTTTGCAGCAATCCTCCCATAAATATGTGACGACAGACACATTTTTGGCACAGCTTCGACGCGGCAGCTGCTGGACTCACTCGTCGAATGGCAGTTCTTTCAATGGGCCTCCTAACTCCAAATCTGACAGGTGCCAGTCTGAATTTTGTCAACGTATCTGGATGGAGCTCTACCAACGCATGCTGTAAGTCACAGCCACAGTGCCGCAGCAGTACTTTCTCCAAATGCTTGCTCTGGAAACAATGAACCGGCTCATCGGGTCTGGCAGCAACATAATCCAATATCTGGGTGGGATTGCTACTGTAATCTCTGCAGTGTTGAGCTAAGCTGACATGACATCACTTTCAAGTTCTCATTGTCGAGAATAATTACTCCTCTGCCCACAAGTCCATCTGATAGTCCTTTGTATTAGTCATTTGGGTCATCCAACATAGGCAGTTCATTTTGGGAAGGGGGAAAAAAATATCTGATGAAAGACCTTTTCTGTTTCTTTTATTGAATTTAATACAACTGACTGTGCTCAGAATAGTTTAAAGACAGACTCATATCTTCCTGAAGCAAAGCAATGCCCTCCCCCCCACAAAAAGACATCTCTTAATCCATATTATATATATCACTGCTCTCAGATGGTGTGTTCGAAGGAGGAAGGATTGCCAGATAAATCTATGAAATCAAATCCTATTAAAGCACAATAAACAAGGACAAACTAATCCATCCCATGTATGGTACTGCCAACTCTCTCTTCCCAAGACACTGACTATGCTGGTGCTATTAACCAGTTACCCAGCGCTCTCTCTCTCCCTCTCTCTCTCTCTCATCAGCGTAAATTAACATCAATTTAAGTATTTACCGAAGGCAAGGTGGTTACAGATGCAGCTGTGAGATTTCATGTTTATCATCTGTCTTATGAATTCGCCATGTGGCTCGCATAATGTATCTTCATGTAAGATTGTATACAATGATTAGTTCCATCTACTGGATGGAAATGGCTGGAAGGCCTATGCAGACAAAAAAAACTGCATACGAACCTCATTGCCTTTAAAGCAATTCAATGAGAACTGCTATTCTATTTTGTAAATACACAAATCCCTTCTTTGCCAGTTTGGACCTGTTCCAGCATTATGATTTCTAATCATAACAGGTGCAAACCATTTCCCCACTAGATTTTGCCAATCTATTTAATACTGAATCCTGAGTGCCTTTGTGTTTGCTGAATCAAGAGAATCAACATTACGTTTATTTGTCACTCACTCATACAGCTACCAGCAGCAAAATGTTGGTGGGACATATATGTGCAAGACTGTGCAAACTCAACATAACAACAAAGATACTAATAAGTATTACTATTTCATTGGATGTACTGGGGAAAAAAAGAATAAGAAAATATAGATAAGATCAGAAAATGTATTGAATAAGCTGTAATTAAATATTAATATTAATATAGTTAAATATGTAATCATACTAAAACAATCAGAACCAATAAAGTTGTATGTCTGAGTTATATTAAATAAATAAAGGTCCTGTACCTGTGGCAGTAATTATTTATACTGTAAACAAACTGTATTGTAGACCAAAAGGAATTAAACACAAAGATGTTGCTTTTGAAATTAAATGTAGTACTTTATCTGACCCACTCTCACTGGCGTCGCGGATCTGTACCGGATCTGTATCCCCCCCCCCCCTGCGTTGCGTGACATATACGAGATTTTTTCTCATTAATTAATTAAACGACAATAAAGCAACATTAACAACACACTCTACCATCCTTCAGTGGTGGAAAACATACTCAAATGTTTTACTTAAAGTAAAAGTATCAATACTGCAATGTAGAAATACTCCGTTAGTCAGAATTCAAAATGTACTTGAGTAAAAGTATAAAAGTATTTGCATCAAAATGGAAATTAAATACTTGAGTAAAGTACAAATGCCTCAAAATTGTACTTAAGTACAGTATATGAGTACATGTACTTATTTACTCACCTCTGTAATTTAATTCATGAATCCCAGGATCCATTCTCATTTGAACTCCTTAGGACATGATCTGATAGTAGCCTCTGACTGGCTTCAGAGCTAAACCTTAAGAAATGTTCCTCGACCTAACTTCTCTCAGTGGTTTATTAATTCCCATTTTGGTTTAGTTTAGGCTTACAAGAGTCTCTTTCTCAAACCCCACCAAACACTATTTTTTTAATACCTAAAATGGAACCCCCGGCCACCTCACTTCCTGTCCTTTTATAGCTGTTCCTGATACCTCACTTCCTGTGGAACTTTTGCTAATGCTGCTTTTTCCCAACAACTCCCCCTATGAGTGAACTATGTCAACAGAAAATGAATCATAATGGCCATAATCACCTTACACAAAACATTTTTTTTCTCCGTACACTACATTTAGGCGTTAAATATTCAACCATATTTTAACCAATATATTTTCCTGTTATCACCAAGTAAGTATTTCTTGTGTACCTTTTTCTTTCAATACGCATCATACCTGGACAGGAAATACATTATTTCACACATTTATGTGGCACTGTCACAATACGATGGTGTCACAATACGATGAAGTGGATAGATTGGCTATTTTCGCTGTGCAACACCACCATACGACAAAGTATAAAATAGTGGTTCTGGTTAGTCCAGCGCATGAAAAACAGACAGCAATACAACCTACACTACAACCTACAGAAATTATTTCAGGAAACTCAGTAGTAGTTTCAAACTACTTTTATTTATATTTTAATATGTGAAAAAGGTTTTTTTTCACCATTAATGATATGGCCAAAATAGTGACGGCAGGTTGAAAGTGACTAAGTTGGTACGAGGTGTAGAAGGACTCACACAAAGGACGTCCTTAACAGCTTATACCCTTCAGTTAGATCAGCGATTCCAGCGGTCCTTGAGGGGGTTCCGGGGGGTCCCCAGCAGAATTAGTTAATATAGCATCAAAATCAGCTTAACCACTTAGCTTGCTATTTTCAAAACAAACAAAACAAATCTTGTTTTAGATTAAAAAAATATAGACAAATATGTTTTTAAACATTTTAACAACACAAATCTTGTATTGAGGTCCCTGGCACAACATCTTTTCGGATGGGGGTCCGCAGCCAAATACATATTCATTTGGGGGTCCTTGGCATGAACATGTTTGAGAACCACTGGAGAAGATGGACCCACACAGGTCTTTACCTTAACAGCTTATAGCCTTTGGTTGGATCACAGGGAGCTACGTACGGTATATTATTCAATTCTGACCTCATCTTCTGGAACCAATGACTCAGCACTGCTATACGGCAAAGTGATCCTTCAATGGGATAATGCCATAGTTGACATACAGTAAGTGAAGTCCCTTACAGTAAATCCATCTGCTATTGCATTAAGTTAATGGACTGCATTAGTTAGGAACTTATTTTACATTGAATGTGATGAAACATGAGTTATGGTTAATGAGTACGAAAAGAAGGGGAAACAAACACTTGCTAGAAAACAGTGTAAGCTATCCTAAGATAGCTCATTATGGTTATTTATTTGGGGGGGGGGGGGAGTACAGTTTGGTAAATGTCACAATATTAAATAGGAAATTATCATAGATCATTGGGATTTACTGTACATCATTAATTCTGGCAGGATGTTGTGTACACAGTACTATCCATCTATTCTGGATGTGTTCATTTAACACTCAGGAATGACTAATGAACCCGTAAGAGTCCTTTCTCCCTCTACACCAAATTCAGTAAAAAATAGCCGACCTAGTAGATCAGCCATTTTAGCCAAAAGGTCTCCCAAAAACTGGGATGCTAGGGTTCATGAGGTCAGTTAAATGAACTCTCAGGATTTTGCAGTGTTGCTTGTCTCCATGTTTCCCTCCCCATTCATTATACCAAGTATGTTCCCACAGCATGCACACAGTGGTGGAAGAACTTTTACTTAAGTTTTTACTTAAAGGAGCACTTCACCCATTTTCAATCTTCATGTAATTGGTCCTCACTAATGCTCATTATAATATGGTACAATTTTTCTCTACTCACTCTGTGTCTCAGAAGAGGGCTGTGGACAGTTCAGAAACCCGCATATCAGTGACATCATCCATTAGGGAATCCAAGCTAGAAACTATGCAGGCTTTATATTCCTGGAAAGTTAGCATGATGATAGACGCCATTGTTCTCGCGTTAATAAAACAGTCTGAAATCTTGTTTGGAATGACCAAACCTGCCTATCGATGATGTCACTGGCGGGTTTCTGTACTGTCCACAGCTCTCCTCTGAGACACAGAGTGAGTAGACAAAAATGGTATTATAGTAAATTATTTAACAATTATATGAAGATAGGTTGAAAATGGATGATGAGTTCCTAGTAAAGTAAAAGTGGCAATAATGTAGAAATACTCGGTTACAAGTAAAAGGTCTGTAGTCAAACTTTTACTTGAGTAAAAGTACAAAAGTATTGGCATAAAAATATACTTAAAATACCAAAGTAAAACGTTTTTGAAAATAGCCGATCTGTGAGAATTGCCTTGTAGAGTGGCTATTTTCAAATAAATAGGGCTTAATTGGTTCACTTAATGTATGTTTTGTAATAATAAGTAATTGTGTAACTAATGTTTTCAAATAATTAGTGGAGTAAAAAGTATTTGCTTCTGAGATGCAGTCGAGTAGAAAAATGCAAAATGCTCAAGTAAAGTAAATGTTCCTTAAAATTGTACGTAAGTATAGGTTGCAGTACTAGATTAGATGTACTTAGTTACTGTCCAGAACTGTCCATGTTTTCCTCCCCATTCATTATACAGTATGTTTCCACAACATGCACACAGGTCATTGCACATCAAGAGATATAATGTCACATAATTAGATCTTTCGTTGTGCGGCCCCTGGTTTCACACAATACATCACCTTGGCACTTAAATTGCCTTTTGCTTTGGTGATGGCATTTATCCACTTAAAGGGGAAATCCACCCATTTTCAATATTTAACTATGTCATTAATATAGCATAAAGGAGTTGTGTGGAAATAAGAAAAAATTAAAAAAAAAATTAACATTGCAAAAAAATGTAACATTGCAAAAAAATTAACATTGCAAATTACACTGTGATGACTCATCATGGTGTAATTTGCAATGTTAATTTTTTTGCAATGTTACATTTTTTTGCAATGTTAATTTTTTTTTTAATTTTTTCTTATTTCCACACAACTCCTTTATGCTATATTAATGACATAGTTAAATATTGAAAATGGGTGGATTTCCCCTTTAATTGAATGTGAATACTCTGCTTTGCAGAGTCCATTAACCTTTTAAGACCGGGAACGCATCTGTGTCATTTTAAGATTTCTTTGGCTCTATAAAAATAGCAGATATACAAGCTCATAGCGCGGCACCGAGTGCCGCGCTACGAGCTTGTAGATCTGCTATTTTTTTTTTTATCGTGAAAATGTGTGCAAATCTTTAGTTTGAATATATATATACGTTTTTAAAGCGAAAGTTTTTAACTCAAAACTTTCCTTCTGGGGATTTTACAAATGTCTTCTAAATCCTAAAGTTTTTTCAGAAAGTTTGATTTTGATTTACTTATGTTGCTATATTATCAATGGTTTTCAAACTTGTCAAGGACCCCCAAAATAATATGTATTTGACCGCGGACCCCCTCCCATCTAGAAATATTTTGTTCCAGGGACCCCCAGAAGCAAAGATTTGAGTTAAAAATGTATGATTTGCACACATTTTCTGGATTTTTCTAAAAATAGCAGATCTACAAGCTCATATGAGCTTGTACAGTATATCTGCTATTTTTGAATAGCCAAACAAATCTTAAAATGACACACATGCGTTCCGTTCCCGGCCTTAAAGGGTTAAAGCAGTGCTTCTCAAAGGGGGGTCCGGGGAAAATGTTTGAGAACCACTGCATTAAAGAAGCCCAGCACAATGCTGCTGGTGGCATATCTCCTACTCTATGCTGAAAACAAAGGCAGACCTTATGTCATGTGTGTTGTGTAACCATATGGGCATAAATGCCATGTTGAGTATGGCTGGGAGTGGGCAATATATCAATACTAGAGGTTCGGGCCGATACGCAGCCCTCACACCTACGCCAAACCGTCGAGTCATATAGTGTCGGGGGCTTTGTCAGAGTAACCGTCTGTCTGTGTCCCCTTTGTGCCCATATATGGAGATATTGGTTGGATCGGCGATTCTGGACAACTGGATATCCATATACGCCCATATATGGACATATCGGTCGGATCGGTGGTTGTGGACAAACGCATATCCGAACAACTCGGCGGCGGGAAACCGCACTCCCTTGAGTCCTTGCCGATGCACGCGGCGAGTTTGAGGTCGGTCGCATAGCGGTCGGATCTGTGGCTCTGGATAACCGGATCTCCATATGCCTATATATGGGTGTATCGGGTTTATGGTCATGTCTGAGTCAGAGTGACGTGGGAGTGGTCCTGTCTATATATGGGCGTATCGCCGTATTGGGTTTGTTTATGGTTATGTCTGAGTGATGTGGCCGGCCAGTCCTCCCAGTAGCCATGTATTGTGATGAGACTAGATATTGTAATAACATCATATGGAAAAGGGTTGTCCTTTAGCCTTATTTTATACTTTCAGAAATAGTCAAAAATAGCTAAAAATTGCTCACATAGCAAACAAGCTCCCAATGCGTCAGATTGCATTTTAAAGAATATACAATACAGTATTATCATCACAATATTGATATTGAGGTAAATGGTCCAAAATATTGATTTTGTCCATATTTCCCAGGCCTAATGAAGAGATAGTATCTTAAAATCAGTATTCCACTGCATGGTATACAGTACGAGGCCTTCTTTTTACTCATCAACATGGACTACATTAAGCTGTTCAAATTACCTACTATAATGGCAAATTACTGCTGTTTTGCTGCTCCACTCAATTCATTTGAAAGTATTGTAAGTAAATAGGAAATGGGAGAATGCAGGCATGTTCAAAGGAACACCCCTGTGCCTAACGTGTTTTTTTGTGTTTTTCTCTTGCCATTAATTCAAATGAGGTGCTAATTTATTTGTGTATGCTGCTTCAGAGGTAAAACAGACATCTCTGTGGAATGCACTTCTCTCATGTTGTTGACGCCTAACCCTCCAACAAGTTCAAAATACAGTGTGAACTTAGACCACATGGATTGCTGTGGATTAATGTTGTTTTCACTCAAATTGAATACTCAAAAACAAACAACCACAAACAAGGAGTAGTAAGGACAGTTTCATTTTGGACCGGATATAATTGTTAAGTGTGGAAGTTAATTAATTGTAATATTACAGCTCTCAATTATAAGAAACAATTTAAACGGTTGGCAATTAACAAATTTAATTCCATAATTGCCACACGATAGCCGTATGTTATTGCGATGGTTATTACTTCAGCTGTTATGAGTCTGCACAAAGGTTTATAGCCATCATGATTAGATTAGAGAATAAATAGTTGAGTCTTTCAGCTCTCAACATTATGATCCCATAAGATAGGTGTCTGCATCTGTATCTGTCTAAGTAAGGACAGCCCCCATTGTTATTGTTGACTTGTGTCTTTGGCGAACGATTCATTCTAAATGAAGAGTTATTTTGGTGGAGGTACAATCAGAACTGGAGACATGTTTTTTCGTAAATTAACGCCATACTACAGCGTCACACAATAAGTATCAAAAGTAGTAGATCTGCGAGCTCAAAACACGGCGCGAAGCGACGCGTTTTGAGTTTGTAGATCTGCTACTTTTGCTGTTTTTGAATTTGAATCCTGAAAAGTAACAGTTTGGGAAATATGAGGTTTCCACCCGACATAGCTGCCCATTAATTTCAATGAAACTTGCTCACCCAGCATATACTGTTCGCTATTAGGGGAACACCCTCCTTCCAGATGTTGGGCCTATACAGCAGGCGCATTAGTGTACTTTATGCATCCTAACGTCACAAACTGCCATGGAGCGAGTCCATCACAGTACGAGCCATGTAGGCACAGAGTTGCTTATTGTTAGTATCAGCTGAGCAACAAGGGTGTGTCTAACCCCTTTACAATGTGCTAGATCCCTGGGAGATGGATTGCTGAGGTGGAGCGCCACACCTACCATCAGCTCCAAGTACTTAGCGCAGTTATACCGGGGAGTTGCCTGGGCTCTGGATTAAACTCAGAACCTTGCGATTCAAAGGGGAGTACTCTATCAGAGGGAGACTGATCAGATGACTATAATAAGATATCCGTCGCGAGTTGACGTCCGCTCATTTTGAAAGTTGAAAAAGAAAACTTGGAAGTTATGTGGATTGCTAGATCCATATAGAAACGGCGTGGCTTCAATGTGGATCTCAGCCTTCACGTGACCAGCCTGTGAAATCATCGTCATCAGTATGATGTCTGTTGTCTGTGACGTAACTCTGATGTATGATTGCAAATTTGGGCAAGGTTTAGTGCGATCACAGCGCCATTGACTTCCTAATGTCATGGTACTTTGTGAAGTACCTTGACACCAGATCTACAAACACACCACACAGGTCGCTTCTTTCTAGTCAAGCATTATGCTTGATGCATGACGTACATTACATGCCCCCATGGGAGTGAGCCAAGCATGGCTGCCTTAATTGTTTTTAAAATATGATGATGATGTTAAGCCTCAAGTACGATAGTTTCATATTTCCCACCTGGCAACACGGGACTGAATTTAGTTATACCTCAAGGCATCCGAACATCCCTACTCTGGTGCCGGAAGCTCTCTGAATGAAAGTTTTGTCCAGAATCTTTATGAGGCAACATCATGTCACGCCATGGGCTGACATGACAAACCAAGTGTTTTCAAAATTGCTGATAACTTAAAAAAATAGAAACACTCATAAAAGTGTGTTACAGGAATGTTTTCACAAAGAGGAGCAGAATTAGTACTCTCAGAGCTGGACCTGTAAAAGGTAGTCATTTGTATGGAACTAAAATGACTAATTTTAGTTCCATACATTGACAGAGTAATAATAGCTCTTTGGTAACAGTCTATACTTACGCAGGGAGAAATGTACGGCTCCATCAAGGTAGCTCGATCTGCCTCTTCAAGGCTGTGATTTGTACCGTTTTATTTCTCTCCCTTTCTTGGGCTCAGTCGCACATTTCAACTAGAAAAAGTATGCTCCATATATCTCCACCAGGCTGGGTTGCCAAGCTAGGGCTGTGTAAGTCAAGACATCGACTTGGCTGGAATTGGGCAAAGTGACACTGCTTTTGGAGGTGTGCTCTATGGCCCTGTGTAGACGACAACGGTCTCTAGATAAAACCGCAAAATCAAATATAAACGTTGCATGCACAATCCCTACTGGGAGTCCGATATTAGCTGTCTCTCTCAACACAGATTCTGCAAACAGAAGAATCTGTCAGCAGACATGTAATGTTGTTGTTGGTAGGAATAAACACAGAAGCACCTGGGAGGAAGTGGACTAAGAAAGGGGAGGAGCCAAACCAAGTTCCTGTTTCTACACAAAAAAAAGGAGGTGTTGCCCCCAGAGGTAAAAACATATATTTTGTTCTCCTTTTTTTTTACCAAATGGGTTCCCAGATTGGCTGTCCACACCTAGGGCTGTCAGTTCTCCTCTTAATCCCATTCGAATTTCAATGCTTTATTATTTTTAATATTCGAATATTTTCGAATATGTATATAATATATAATTATATAAAATGTATTTTTTAATGTAAATTGTGTACATTTAATTATGTAAATGTAGTACAATAATAAACACATACGTGCACACATACAAATGCTCTAATAACAGGCTAAACAAAATAGTGAAACCAACTATATTAGTTTATAGTTATGGTTATGGCGTTAATTTATATAGTTAGTTCTTTTCGGGTTTTTTGATAAGGAGAAAAATATTAGGCAACAACTTCTTACCGCACGTAAATAATGTCTGCATGTGTTCCTGCCTACAAGTGCCTGTTTTGAGTCGCGCTGAGAACACAGCTGACCTACAAGCCCACACAGCGTTGCATCAGCCAAGCTTGTGGTCTTGCAGATCCGCGGGGCGGAGCTACACTACAGCTCCTGCAGTTGATGAAGGAACGACACACAGCTGTGCGAGTGGAGTGCAGACAGGGAGGAGAAGCAGAGCTGATTTTCAGCTTTCGCTGTTGTGATAACTATTAAAGTTTTTAAAACGTAACTTTCTCTGTTACTATAAACAAGTGACCTACCAATGTTTTCGCATTGGTAGGTCAGGAAAAAAAAATTAAAATATATATATATATTTTTAAACTACTATATTCGAATGGCAATTTTAGTATTCGAATATTATACATTTTTTTCACATTCGAATTACTTTCGAATAGTGAAATTCGTTCTGACAGCCCACACACACACACGGCCTGGTGGAGATAATTAGATAATTATGTCGGTGAACAGAGGAGGAAGTGTGAGAGACAATTGTGTGAGCAGGTCCAAGGACATGCATGTCCCATTAATGTACAGTGTTGCACGTAATAGAAACACTAACTTGTGCATTGATGTCCTTAAGTTTGCCCATAAAGTCAATTAATCCAGACTGCTGCTGTTTTTAATTGTGAATTTTTAATGTGATGGCCTAACGGTGGGAAGTAATTATGTAGCCAGCAGCTTCTACCTTGCTGTCCCAGCATTATAAATATACTAGCTGCTGGCTTCACAATTGGCTCTCTCTGTGGGTATGATACAAACTCCACCACACACACAGATGCATGCATGCACATGCAAGCTCACATGAACAAGCGCACACATTTAAGCACAGCAAGGAGGCCTGCAACTGCAGCCAAATCGCCCATCAGAACTTCAACGAATGAGGCTTCTGCTATACCCAGACATTAACCCGAGCACATCCACAATTTTCTCAGGCTGACACTTCAATTAGACTAATCCTGCATGCATGCAAAATGCCCCCAACCCCCACCTTCTCCTCTCTGAACTGACGTGTGGGAGAAGCGCCATATCCCTGCGCTCTGTCCCCGCTCTATGTCA
Source organism: Gymnoscopelus braueri (assembly GCF_963280865.1). Lineage (NCBI taxonomy): Eukaryota > Metazoa > Chordata > Actinopteri > Myctophiformes > Myctophidae > Gymnoscopelus > Gymnoscopelus braueri. Next base: position 32,827,789 of record NC_137620.1, on the reverse strand, counting down.
CAAGTGGAAGAGGTTTCTCTGCATGGCGAAGGAGATAGCGTAGAGAAGGTCTGTTCCACTTTCAGGGAGAGATCTCACGGAGAGGAGCGTGCATTTCACTGAGAGTGAAAAATGGTGGGATGCCGTGGGCGGTGGGCATAAAAAGACAGAAGAGAGATGACTTGCTGTGATCTCCTCGTGGTGTCTATCCACATGGCCTTGGCACGAGTGAGACTGTGGGAGACGATGCAAGCTGTTGGTAAAACATAAACAAAGCCCTTGGCTTTCTTGCAGAGATGGTGACCATTATTCAGGTTAAAAAAAAGTCACAGTACAGTCAGTGTAGGTCTGAAACTATAATTTGTCGCTAGTCACACTTAACAATGTTGCCACCCAGCCTCTTGGGAGATGATGTCAAATGCTGCTAATTTTCTTTTATTCTCATCACAATAATAATGATTGCACTTGTTAATTCTCCTGCTTGCTTGTGAAATGGGTAATTTCGAAAGGGACAAGTCTGCTATACTACAGGGGAAAGTGTTCATCTGTTGGAATTTTATGTTATGCAAGTCAGATATATTATCCTACAGATATATTGCTGCTGTGCAGACATAAGACACCACCGAACAATGACACCATTTAACTCATTGAGTGCCATTAACGTGTTTCACGTGTTTTAGCGCTATGGTGCAACGTGCCATTAACGTGTTTTTGAAAAAAATAGAAAAAAAACTAACTTCCTGAACCCAAGATATCATTATCTGAAGATTTGCAGCTCCATCCACTCCTTGTTTAACTTATAACTGAAAAAGGCTGTATCTCGCTTCCTAAGCACTTTTGTTTTACTAAATTTTCAATTTTAATAAAAATTGTAATGGCCAGAAATAGATATTAATAATTATGGCACTCAATGAGTTAAGACGTTGAAGCAATACTTTTTCTGGGCCAAAATTGTTGTTTATTCTTGAAATGACAGAGGAAGCATCTACACTAACAAAATATGGCATTTATTTTTAATGATTGAGGGATACATTAAATTATTTATAACAAACTCCTGCAGATGTGGCTGTGATGCTAACAAAGTCTAACAAGCAATGTCCAAGAGAAGCCGCCTTGAAACCAAAGGTTCCTGGTTCCTCCTGGCTTTGTGTCGAAGTGCCCTTGAGCAGGGCACTGAGCCCCCAATCTGGGACCCATTCAGTAAAAACAAATAAAGAAAAGTTGCCCCTAACTGCTCACGATGAGTATCCTTGTTCCCAGTCATCTCAGCTCATGAGGGGAAGAGCCTGGAAAATAACTACAGCCGAAAGTGGGGGGACCGGGGGAGACTTCCGTTGTATGTACTTCCTCCATAAACTGTCTTTTTTCAACCAATCACAATGTTAACAGATCTGCACAGCATATATACTTAACTTACTTACACTTACTTTCAGTAGTAGTTATTATCCAGCCTATATGTTGGTGCCTTGCATGGTTGCCTTTGGCTCGACCGTCTCTATGAATGTGTGTGAATGGGTGAATGTAAGCGCTTTGGATAAAAGCTTTAGAAATGGGGACCATTTAATAATGTCTGAGCTGCACAGCGTTGCCATGTCTACAGAAAGGCCAGTGATAAAAAAATGAGAGACAAGTCTTTGGTAGGAATAAACTGTCTGACACACACAGCTGCCATAAACAAATAACTTTGGTTGATAAGGTTTCACAGAATGTCAGAGCAAAAACAAGCTCTCTTGTTCCTTTTTCCTGTCACTTGTCACTCTATTTTCTCAAGTGACCACAATGCAGATAGCCTCGAAAAATGCATTGAGTTTTTCCTTCCGGCACCAGGAAAAACCAGGAAGTGGGCGGGAACTACGATGCTCTATTGGAAGTGTTTCATTTCCCCAACCAACCAGAGTGCAGTGGGCGTCGCTCGTAATGTTGTGTTGACGAGGCGGGGGCTGACGGACAGATCGGTCAACCAATGGGATCAGGCGCATTCTCTCCTGCGCTGATTTTAAACCCGCCCCTCTATACACGAAGGCTAGTGCAGCCTACTATGCAGGTGACGTGGCACTGTACTGAGGAGCCCCCCACACCCACACCTATGCACCCACCCACCTCCATCTCTACCTCCCTGGCTGGTGTACTCTTCCCCTAGGCAGTACACCAGGACATCTAGGCCACCAGTGGGAATACAGTAGTTAATCTCCGCTAGTTAAATGCTCTTGTATGGCCCGGGGCAACAGCAGCGCCAACCATCCTCTCCTTTCTTCTACAGTACACTTGCCGTCTTGGGATTCTGCTCGGCCCTATATTAATACTGTACTTTACAAGGAGAGGGCAGAAGAAAGCTCCATTTCAAGGCAAGAGTATTTAGGCCTGTTTAGTATTGCAAAGCTGCTCTAAATGCTGGGAAGAAAATCGTTTGCAGTCCCATGGTGGTAGTCTGAATCTCAATTCTCACCGTTAACACTTTGAGTTTTAAATAAAGCTATAGCTATCCTGAAGAGGAAGATATACTCTGTTTGACTCTTTGCAGGTGGGCCCTGATCCACAAAAGGTTGGGAACCACTGATCTAACTTAATGTGTTCAAAAACTAAACACGGAGCTTACCTTTAACACATTTTCTCCAAGGTTTTGCAAAAAAGGAACAAGGATACCACTTTATTCCTCGCCAGATGCCCTTATCCAAAAAGAAATGCCTCACATCAGTGAATCACACATTTATCACTGCTCTCCATGTCCCAAACAAAGGAATCCCACTGCGAATACCATACACTCATTAGCATGCACTTAATAAGAAACCACCTTTCGTGTCACCGTGCATTCATCACACCGTAGATAAACCGTAGGAACGCAGGGAGAGGTGCCACTAAATGTCTTTTAAATGACACAGCAATTTCCGCCCTTCTATTCCTTCATGTGGGAACCCCCTGCCTGGCCAAGAAAATGGAATCTGCTTCCAGCTGTGTTGAGGGCCACGCGTCCCTTCCTGTGGCATTCCGTAGAGGATGTGCTTTAGCGTTAACATCAACAGATAAGCAGTGATTGGCCTATGATAGCCTTTGTGACAAAGTCAGCTCGATGGTGTTGACACAGTGATCCTTTCAAGTGGACTACATTCTGTCCTCTAGCCTGGTAAACCCTCCCTCCGGAAATCTCATTTCTATTTGATTCCTGGAGTGAGTCTGGCATGAACCGCCTCTCTGCAATATTGGCTGTGTATGCCAAACGGCCGCGCCTATCAGCGTCGTCGCTCATTGTTCTGTGATTGACAGCTTACGTTGGCCAATCAGGTGGCGAGTTCGAGTGAGCCCAAAACACGAACGGCAGCCATCTTTTTCTTGTGCGGCCAATTCTCCGCTATTTTTTTACTTCAAAAAGCTCTCTAACTTCTATTTTGAGGCACGGAATTTACTTATAAGATATCGTTTGGATAGAATTTAGTTGTTTAACTTCATATATGTGGTCAATTAATCATGACAAAGCCTATTTAAAAATAAATAATTAGAGAACCGGTAGGGGCAGGCAGTGACACCATTGTACCCGAAAAAGGCAACCCATTTTGGGTATGGCTGTCTCAAAAGTCCCGTCGCGTCACATTAAGACTGGTGAACTGCTGATTGGCTGAAGGGGAAAAATTATCATTGGCTGAAGGGGTTGTCAGTCAACGGTATTACTCCCGCCCAACTCCAGCACAGCCAATATTGCAGACAGGCGGATCAGGCCAGACTCACTCCTGAAATGAAATGGAATTGAGATTTCCGGAGGGAGGGTTTACCAGGCTATCTGTCCTCTAGTCATCAAACTAAAATAAATCATAATGATGGAGGCTGAAACCCATGCCTAAACTTAACACACACACGTGCAGTCACACACACACACACACGCATGCACACAGAAGGAGAGAGACACGTACATACACGCACACTCAAGACGCACGCAAGCACACGCACGTACAACGCATGCTATAGCAGCAGCCTGCCATCTTCATCTGTAACTATCAGTATTTGCCATACTGTATAATAATAAGAAATACATTAACCAAATCCTTGTTATACCTGCACCACTTCAACACTGGGTGTAATTTGCTGCAAATTTGAAAGCGAATTTACATTGTGTGTCTATTATTCTAGTTCATAATAGCTCAATGACAAACTCATCAAAGGCACTGCTTACTTCACACTGGGTGTGATTCTTTTACATTATACCTATAAGCTTAACCATCTGTAGCATATTAATGTCTAAACATAATCCTAAAAGAAAAAAACCATCCCCCTCACAGCATCATCAACATCAAAACTAAAGTCATTAGAGCTCCAAATTGCTAATGATAACACTCCTCCGCCCAACTAACCAGTAGGTGCCTCTAACCGAACCAGCTGAGCTATAAGCTACTGTACAGTATATAACGTCTGACCCCCGATCACACAATGTTGAATGTAAAGGGTTTGATGGCTAAATCAGTGGTTCTCAAAATGGGGTTCAGGGGTCCCGAAGGGTCCTTGATGGGGTTCCAGGGGGTCCCCAGCTAAAAGATTGATAGTCAGGAAACAAATGGACCCTTACAGGTCTGTAACTCTTAATGGAACGGTCTCAGAGTTGTGGGGATCCGTGGCCTAAAAATCCATTATAATTTTGTCCTTTTGAACCAGGACAAAATCTTTCCAAAAAGATGATTTACCTCACATTTATGACCCACTTTTGTTGAATATTGATTGGTGAAGTTTTTACTTCTCCATAAACAGACCAGTGTACTGCCACTGTTGGTATAGGACAGTGGAAGCTTGTGAGCTAATAAAATGATTTCAGATCAATATCCTGTGTAAAAATATTGATTTTGTTCATAAGTAGCTCTGTAATAAATGGGATAATGCACAGCAAGGAGGACATTTGGAGTTTATTGTCTAATAATGGCCAGCTCACTGTGCAATATCGCTTATGTCAGTGGTTCTCAAACGTTTTCGATTTCAAGGACCCCCATATCCCTGAGAGTGTACATACCTGGAAGGGTCATTTAGGAAGTCCCTCTGTAGCGGCCCCCACCGAAAGATGGTCAAGAACCAACGTAAGAACTGACAAGACAGTACAAAAACACAAACAAAATACTCTGTTAGTTTCACATATTTTGTGCAAGAACAACAGGTGGCTACCATAACATTAGCTCACTTAAACTCCAAATGTAAACAATGGCACAATCAAAACTGTGCTGAAAGTGCTTATTAACATGGCTTTGACCATCAGTCAGCATTACTGTTATTACTTTTACAATGAATTAAGGCACATGACTTCAACATCATCACTTATTCTAATGAACTTGTTTTTCCTTTTTTAGCAGTTGTTTTAACTCAACATAACAATGAAATACCTTTTTTAAACTCTTTTATAAATATAATGACGTGGAATAATGTCATTTTTAACCAAAGTGCATGAAATACTGTAACATCAAATACCTTCCTTTGCCATGCACAACTAAAACCTTTCATTTTCAACACACTTTACAGAAAGAGTAGCAAACTGAACTCTGGTTTAGTTAGTTCTTATTATCCATAGCACCATATGAACTATAAGCCTTTGTTGCAGAAATACATTTATTTCATTCGAAGACCATTATGCTGAACAGGATGTAAACAATTCAAACAATGCATTTTTAGCAATAGTCCTCTGTCCTTTATATCCAAAAAAAAACATGTTGTTTTGTATGCAGCAAGCACAGGCCATGGCTACTAACCTTATGCCTCTTTGGGGGGGTGCTAAAACTATAAGTGATCATCTCAAAAGACAAACAATAATATGCTATTGTTTTTGCAGCACTGTTGTTGTGTCAGTTTCTCTGCGCGGCGTTGCGCAGGTAGTAACGTCATCCAAGACTTTTCAAAATAAAAGTATTTGGCTCAAAACACAAAATAAAGGGATATCAACTTAAAGCGGGTAAATTTCACAATAAGGCCACAATAACGTTGTCTGTTCACCCAGGATATATAATATTTTAGTGCAAAACGTATTTGGGTTCTTTACACCCTCAATTGAACCTGAGGGTCCCTGGACCCCACTTTGAGAACCACTGGCTTTATGCAGCATATCACTACTCCCCATTACAAGTGTGCATTATTGATGTGGTACTTCGCACAGGCCTTATACAGAATATGAAAGGTTTTGACACTTACATGATACTCAACTCCAATGGATGAAACGCAGTTTCCACACATATTTGTAAAGTACTATAGAAGGCTTGGCACATTTCCCTTTCCGCCATACAGCTGACAAGGAGGTGTAGAGGGTTAACATGGCTCAGGACGGTGTTGCTCATTGTGTCATCAGGCAGTTGTGACCCTCCACCTCCTGTCCAACACTCAACTGGTTATACTGTTTTTTTTTAAACACTGTCACTGTAAAAATGTAAATCCTTAAGGCAGTGGTTCTCAAACTGGGGTCATTGAGGGGGTTCCAGGGGGTCTACAGCACAATCAGTTAATATAGCATAAAAATCAGTCTAACCACTGTGGCATCATGAGGAGACTGGTGGTAGAATGCTACATTCCCACACACAAAATGGTAAGAACTACAACTCCCAGAGGACCTCAACACACAAACAGGTGTAGGTGCTTTAGGCATCTAATTGAGCCAGAGCTTGGAGACTACATGAGAGAGGGAACAAGCAATGTTAGGAGAGAGCTGGTGGCTGGACGGAGCATGGACCCAAGGACTGAAAGTGGACAAGACTGTCTGTTTATGTTCACCCATTTTCCACCTTTCTTCTTTGGTCCTCACTAATGCTCATTATTATATGATACATATGTTTTGTCTAGTACTCACTCTGCTGTGGACAGTTCAAGAAACCCGCCTACCAGTAACATAATAGCATGCTATAATAATAATAATAATAATAATAATAATAATAGAAGCCATGTTCTCAAAAATAAAATAAATATTTTAAAATCTCGTTTGAAATGACCAAAGCTGCCTACCCGGGCAGGATATGGAAGTTATACCAGACATCGCGGTTTGGCTGGGATTTTCCCGGTTTCAAGCTGGGTGTTGCGAGTCCTGACAAATATCTTTAAAACATATAGCTCTTTTCTCTGTACCCAATGTCACGTGGACTCGAGTGATCAGACAGACTGATCAGCTTTTTGTCTGCTATGATTGTTATGATTGAACTGCTATGGTTCTGGGTCAGAAACTTCCTAAACAGAGATTCTCGCACTGGCTTGTTGATGTCATCACTGACGCGTAACGATTGGCCGGTCGGCCTTTGCCTTTGCCGGCCTCTGTGGTGGCACGCTCCACCAGGGGTGTGTCTACCTCTTGGGCACAGCTCTGGGGGGTTCCCCGGTCTGGTGACAGTGCCTCGACCAACTGGACGATGCCTTTTCCCATCCCCCCGATTAATCTGATACTGTGATATCATATTGGAGTGATTCAATATAGCACCACATAATATGTAACCATGGTTATGCGAGCAATTGGATCACTCCAATCGTCCTGCGGTGCCCTAGCGCGCCTCGAAAGGACAGAAGGAAGAGTACACAGAGTAAGGCAGCGTACACTCTCAGAGTTACAGACCTGTAAGGGTCTTGGAACCCCCTCAAGGAACCCTGAGGGTCCCTGGAGCCCACTTTGAGACCCACTGGACTCTCCACTCAGCTACCAGCCCAGGAACAGCCCGCCCCAATGCTGTACACTAGAAATGATTGTTTTACTTGATGCTAAATGCAAGACTACATGAAATGTGTACAAGATGTCAAACAGAGATGGACAAGACGAAAGCCTCATACAGTATACTGGACCACAAAATTCCTCTCTTGCTCTGAAAAAGAAATAGTGCCGTAGCAGAACTGTGTCAGCTATCGGCTGGAATATCTCTCTCTCTCTCTCTCTCTCTCTCTCTCTCTCTCTCTCTCTCTCTCTCTCTCTCTCTCTCTCTCTCGCCTTAAAAAAAAAGAGAAGAAATATTTAATTTCATGACAGCTTATTTTAATTATGTCTCTCCCGACTCCCCCCCTGCCCCCCATGAATTGGTTACGACCGCATTAGGCTATAGCGATGCATTAAAGTTGAAGTTACCATTCCACCAGATTTTACCCATTACTGTATAGAGGAAGCCCAATTTTCTCATTACAGTGAGTTAGTCACAGCCACTTTCGGTTTGCACAGTGGCCATGTGAGCAAGTTTTATCATCTCTGAGCATTATGTAAGATTGACTGCAGGGCAGTGGTGGACACTGGACAGTAACTAAGTACATTTACTTGAGTATACTGTACTTAAGTAAATTTTTGGAGGAAATAAGGAAATAATCCCTTTTTCAAATAGGTCTATAGTGAAAATAGTCAATCTACAAACTCGCAGCACGACAATTTCAAATATTCCAAATATTCCTAATTTTTACTTTTTCATACTTGAGTATTAACTTGAGTATATACTTTGTCCATGTCTGACTGCAGGGCAGTGAGAATCCCCCCCCCCAACCGCCCCTCCCCCCTCCCCCCTCCCCCCTCCCCACTCTCCACTCTCCACTTTGGCTATCAGCTCCACGTCTAAAATGGAGGAATCCGTAGGGGTGGTCACAGGTTAGAACCATTCAAATGGGCCAAAAGTGCTGATGCTTCCTATTTACCTTGCGGTAATGGATTTGTTTGCTGCCCAACCCCCCCACCGTCCAGTCTCGAAGGAATATTGGGGCCTTAGCACCATTCACTTTCTGCTGCCCTGGCCATTTATTTTGATTAGTCGAATGAAGTCCTCCGCAAGGCGATACCCGGAATAATTGACACGTTGTCCTCGGAGGTCACTAAAAATATATCCTGAGTACTTAGCTATCCCCCATGGTGAAGTGGCAATGTTCTCCAGACTGCAGCTGAGCACTGGACTGAATGTGCATGATTGCTTTAGGTTGCAACAAAAAGCTGTCTGGGAGCTTATAAATTATATTTCTAGTTCCCGTGTTTTTTTTCATGGCGTGACAGGATAATTGATGTGTGCCATGAACTTCCAACTGACTTAAACCATATATATCTATTTTCTTCTTCTTTGTCAGATAGTTATAAAAGGTCACGGGGTGATGCCAGTGGTGTAATTTAAGTTGTAAATCCTCAGGGCATTCTACAACAGTACCATCGAGAGCATCCTGACCTGAAGTGGCACCACCGCCTGGTATGGTAACTGCCCCCCCTCGCCCGCAAAGCACTGCAGAGTGTGGTGCGTCAACCCCAGCCACAGCCTGTTGACAGACACCACTGCTGCGACCAGGACCTGGCAAGCGATACCAGAGTATCAAGAGCCACAATACAAGGCTCAACAGTCAGACAGTTAATAAAAACGAACTAAGCCTGTCACCTGTGCCTTTTATCGATTGCGCATGATATTGAATGTTCTTTTAAATTTTGATCTAGGACTTATTTTTATGTGCATGGCACTGATTTTAACATGCTGCTATTATCAGGCTTTCTTATGATACTGTCTTCTATCCTCCCTTCTTTTTTACTCTTTACTGCGACGGTGAATTCAAAAATAAGTACTGCTGCTTTAATCTGAGCAAATATTTTATCACATGAACTTGTTCTTAGTACACTACACACTATATTTTATTGTGACAGATATAATAAAAAATAAAACTCTCACCGAATTCTAATTTAATCAGTCCTAATAATAAAGGTGATTATCAGAACCCTAATATTGCCCTTGGCCAGAGGGGTAGATGTTTGGCTTGACATTTCTGCATTTTGGGCCAGTGGGTCTTTAAGTACTGCCTTTTCAGATGTCCCATTTTTAGGTTTGTTTTTTGTCGCGTGGCTTAATGCACTGGTTCTTAACGTGAGGTCCGGGGACCACCAGGGCCCTTGAAGGGGGTTCCAGGGAGTCCCCAAATAATTACGGGCCCATTTGTATACTCCTGTGAGAGTGTACAAATGGAACCACATGGACCCTTATAGGTCCATTTGGTTCCATTTGTACACTCTCACAGTTAAATCAAATGGGGGTCTGTGGCCTGATGCATCAAACTGGGGGGTCCTTGAAATTAAAAAGGTTGAGAAGCAGTGGCTTAATGCATGTCTGTCCACTCCTGGTTGAAAGGGCCCACGGATGAGGTAACCAGAGAGAGAGAGGGGGGAACAGATGGCTGGCCTACAGAGGTTGAAATCGGAGGGATATTGGCAAGATGCTGAGTTGGACAAATTCACCTTCAGAGGCTTTTACACTGCGGCAACTTTTGGCTCAGGCTGGATTCCCCTGTTCCCCATCTCTCTCGCTCTCTCTCTCATCCCTCTTCATTTTAATTCTGTCATTGGGTCATTCTATTTGTATCAATCTTTCCCATGTCTTACTTGGTCATTCAAGTGAAGCAATCCTCTTAACCTCATCTTACCTTATCTAGTTTCGTAATGACCATCAAAGTTAAAAGGGAAAGACTCATTCCTGGACTCTATAGCGAATCCAGAGTGACAGATTTGACTCACCAAATGAGTTAGGAACAGTTCCCACACTCCATAGGCCTATACAAGCCCTCATACAGAAGACAGGCCTTCCATTTTCCTCGGAATCGCGGGACTTGAAGGTCGAAGTCTCCCTTGGCTTTTGAAGCAGCCCTAATGTGATGCGCAAGCAAATGCATTGCAGCGTCGGCTGCAGTGTCAGCTCTTATCTGGGCTTGTCATCTCAGCTGAGCAAGGGAAGCCACTGGATCGAGGATCCCCCTAAGTAACAGGACCATTGGCCCACTGCAGGGCATGCAATACACCACATCCTCTGCCATTTTGGCAGCTAACGGACGTAGGCTCTCAGACCCGATTGCTGTCTATTTTATTTGCCATGCAGTTGCTCCACTGGTTGGGTGTCAGGACCAGGCACTGTGCCCTCAGTGCGAGTCCATTAAGGCAGTTGTTTAGCCTTTTGAATTTAATAACAGCGATGCCAGGGGCTGTTTTCTAACATTGGATTTGGAGAGAGTGCCATTGCTGATTTACCTGTCTGTCTGTGTACTTTTTATGCTCATATGGAGATCTCTGTGTCTGTCTGTCCTTCCATGTTCCCTTTTTGTGCCCATATATGGAGGTCGCTGATGTGATCAATATATACCCATTATGGGCATACTGGTCCCTCATCGGACCCTCGGGCAGGCGCGGAGCCAGAATGTCTTTGTGGGGCAGGCCTGGAAACATCATGGTAGGCCACCCTCCTCCCTGCACGGGGGGGGGGAGGGGGGGGGTATATGGCCAGTACAAGCCACGCGCATTCAGCAAATGACGTGCGATTGGAAGACACAGAGAGTCGAATAGTCTCTTGAAATTACCTGAGAAATTACCTGCGGCCAACATATTTATTTAACTTCTCCAAACGATTTTTTAGGCTTTAAAGCATATATATCAATCAGTGTGGCACTCAGGCAGGCTAGACGATGTAGCCTACATGTTTAAACTACATAATGCCTTTTACGACTTAAAAGATCAATCAACATGCAACAGGCAATACAGATTTGCCTACACAGGGTAAGAAAAAACAACAACACTAAAACAATAACAGGCCAATACAAAAAGTTGAAATCCCTGATAATGTAATCACAATCCAAATAGTGTCTAGTTCTTTTTCAAATGAGAAAAGTATCAAGTTCAAGCGACTAGTCGAGGTGATCTCAGGCTCGTCTGAATATGTTTGTTGCGGAGAAAAGTCTCTCAACACAGCAGAATGTCAGCGGAGGATTATGACAGTAGTATCCGCATTTGGATTATTATTTTTTTCGCAGGCCAGCTGTCCAGTAGACTATTCGATTATTGTGGGGAGTTCATTCCTGATTCATTCTTTGTTTGATGTTATCGATTAACCAAGCGTGTTGTTCAGCTTCAGCGATTACAATCCCATACAAATCATATGGATGGACCCTTTGTCAAGAGTGTCAGATCCAGGTAGGAAAGAGGCCGACGCTGTCATAATTCCATGGAATTATGAAGCAGCAACGGGTGCCTCTTCTTCCCCAATGTGGGACGGCGGGTGGAGGTGTGTTGTCACACAGCGGAGACGTTTTTTTCAGCGGCGGCATTGCTGTATTGTTTCAAGAATCAAGAATGAGGGACCTTGTTGTGTGCTGTTTATACTGTGTGACTGTGCAAAAAGGTGCTACGCACACCAGGTCCTTGTAGTGGTGCTGGCTCACGGCAGAAGAATCTAAAGGTAAATTGTCAGAAGACAAAAAGTGGCCGCACACACCGTTATAACCAAAGTGCAAATTTATTATAGGACGCAGAGTACAAAGTTACCAACGTTTCGGCACAAATGCCTTCTTCAGGGTATATGCAGAGCAAACATTCAAGTGACACTTAAATATGGTGCCTAAGAGAAATACAACCAATCACAAATGAACTTGAGGACACAGGTTCTAATGGGCCATGTCCCTGTGATGGGCCATCAGGATCAGGTGCTGTTTCACATTCCTGCATAATATATATACACAATCATCTGCCCATGGCTGAAGGAAGGCACAGCTTCTCTAAGGTAAGGCCCGGGCCTTACTGTGCCTATTCGCGCCTGCCCTCAGGTCCTTCGAGTTTAAATTCGATCGGTCGGACGGTTCTCGAGATACGCAAGGGAATGCATCCCTTGCGTATCTCGAGAACCGTCCAGACACACGTACACATGCAGAGATTTCATGCATTTATTGTCAGACACCGATGACAGTTGGGAACGATGATGCCCGTTGGCAACGATGCCCGTTGGAAATGATGCCCGTTGGGAAAGATGCCTATTGGGTACACAAGACCCTCCGGTTATGCAATACCTATGAGATCCAACCATATACAGTACAGCATGGGGATTTGCGCTGATGTCAACCATTTCCTAACATCACCAATTTGTGTATCCATATTTTGGCTACGGAAAACCCACAGACAAATTGAACTTGATATAGTAGCTAGATTAATAACATGATTTCATAATTTAAGAATGTAATACTGTGATGACTTGAAAATGGCCAAACCCAGTTTGTGAGGACATTTTAATGTTCTGATTTCTTATTAAAGAGCCACTGAGGAACTATTGTAATCTATTTGTGTCATTAGGGTTCCTGCAGGCTCAGGGTTGAAACCTTTTTGTTTTTCCACATTGGCACCAAACTCTGTGCACACATCCAGCTGGCCCTGTGATGCCTCACTGCCTCTTTTGCCTTCCAAGTCTACCATATTAGAATTAATCAGGGGGAAAAAATAAATAAATACAAATAATACTAAATATATATATATATATATATATATATATATATATATATATATATATATATATATATATATATATATATATATATATATATTTTCCCCTTGGGCTATTTTGTTTTTTATTATACTTTCTTTTGTCCAAAGTGTGTCAAAATTGCAACACAAGGCTATGACAAAAGTGGTCTTGACGCCGTGTGTATGTGTGTGTGTGTGTGTCAGTGCTTGCGTGCATGTGTAACTGGTGCTATTACATTATGGAGATTGAAAAGAAATTTGATGAATAAATGTCACAACCGTTAAAATGTTAATGACATTTTGACAGTTCCTATGAGCGTCGAAACATAATCACTGAACATTGTCATACAGCGCAGAAAACTAAATTGTAAAGATCTGATTGTACATTTTGTACCTTTTTAACCGTGTCCATTTACTTTTAAATATTTAATATACTTAAAAATGTTTCTTTCAGCCATAAATGTGTTTTTTCCCCCTCATCACCTGGTGCACTTGGATGCACAGTATGTTGTGTATACGTATATTCAAATTATTCATTCAATAAATCAAACCTAAGAATCAAAGACACATGCAAACTAAAGATGCATCCTTTTATCTGAATACAGGTGCTAGTATGAACCGAAGGGATGATGAAGATGATGATTGATGATTGTACCTGTCCTCAAGCACCCAAATTAAAATGTATGAAGAACTAATTAATTTAATCACACCATTGTGTGTATAAAATAACGCTGGAGTGCTTAATCGATAATTCAATTAATCAAAAGTCAATTGAAGTAAATAATCGACAGTTGCAGCCCTAATTGACCCCCATACACACCCTACATAGCATAATTTGGAAAAGCTTTGTATCATATTCATCATGAGTTGAAGGAAAGCACCATGGGGAGGGAGCCAAGCTGTCGTCATTAAAGAAAAAACAAACCAAAAACCAAAGGATCAATGAGAGATTACTTGCGTGTGGTGTTGTGACTGTCTGCTTGGTTTCATCAGTCTGCCGAAGCCGCTGAGGAACGACAACATAACATCTGCTCAACACATCTGAAGTTCATCTTCAGTGAGAATATAAAAGATGATGACAGCCGGAGTTAGTTATTTCATTGTGTCCTCATATATTCTGAAGTACACATCTTAGAAATCCAATTTCCACCAATTTCCATCTAATTGTGAGGAAATACGAAGAAGCCGTAACAACAGGACCAAGAGAGCGCTTAGGGTGCATGTCACATGCAGCTCCTTTACGAGTGTAAATATCTGCCAAGGGTTTTGCAGATGGGTATGTCTATTCCCCCATCCAATTTGATGTTCATGTTCTTCCCAGTATCTCAGTCTATTCAAACATGTCATAAACATTAAGACGAAAGGTAGCATGAAGTATACATTTTGAGTCTGGTACGTTAAACAGGCCCATTTGGATAAACAATGTTTTGACTTTTGGTGTGTACAGGGAGAAACAATAGTTAATGCAGTTACAGTATGCGCTCAAAGTTTATCGTCATATTTCGTCCAAACATTTTGATCATTGTACTGTACATGCATTTAATGCATGCAATGTATGCCGATCGGAGTTAATTAATTTCAAATTAGAGAATCTGTCACCGCTGCATCATTGTTTGCAGATTAATTTACCGAAGTCGTGCTACAGGTTTTGCATGAATTAGTTCTTCTCCAGCTGTGAATGCATAATGCCCACATAACCACCCGACCTGGCTTTGCTGCCTCAACATGATGTTTTAGTGATTTTTAGTAAGAAAACATTAATTCACTGAATAAAAAAATCCAATAACAATGTATGTTGTATAGACTACTGTAAATGCATTATAAAAGAGAGTGTGATCATCTAGGGTGAGAGAGATCAACTTCACATCAACAATACATCACTCCTATACCACAGATCTGTGCTGCACATCATCTCAGTGGTTCTTGTACTATGTCATTGCATTTGACACATAATCTATACAGCTCTATTTTCTGTGTAAGACACAGGGGTACCTTGCCATTTATTACATTTGAAAAGTGCAATGATGTGCTATTGCAGACAATCTACCTTTCTGTGAAGCTTGTTTTGTACATCAGAGCGTTTCATTGTAACCTCAGGAATGATTTATCTCAGGGCCAATGTCATATCTGACAGTTTCCATTATCTATAGAGTGCTGAATGACATTTTCTTATCAGGTTACGTGGGCAATTTTCTGGTTCGGCTCCATGTAATCCTTACTTGAGTAACTTTTACAGAGAAGGAGATATTAATTTTCAAACAGCCTCAAAGAGAGATCAAGGGAATCCAAACTTTGGGATGCCATAGATATTTTTGCCACAATATACAGTACAAAAGGATAGTGAGGGCTTGACAAAAGATAATCTAAAAGGAACATGAAAGCAATAATCAGGTATACAGGTATACTGAACATTCACACTAAAATATCCCCACATTTATTCATACAGGACCACAATGGAAACAAGACCCTGTACTATTTGCAAACTGTTAATAAAGTATTCAATCAATCAATCGATCAATCGATCAATCGATCAATCGATCAATCAATCGATCAATCATATATTCCCATTCCAGCAACATTGTACACAACAAAACCTGCAGGCCAACTGTTAATTTAACTGATGTAAACTCTTTACAATTTTCAGCGACTAGGCCCCAGCTAAAGAGGAAGTGGAAATCCCAACGTATCGTGCATTCAAGTGCTCGTAGTCATAAATATCAGACATAACGCTGGTGGGAAGACCCTCATGGTCTTCTTTCTGCTGTATCAAGAGTAATTGAGCTACTGGCATATTTTTTTGCTGCAGAATGAACAGGAAAGGATGGCCATTAGATTTGTTAATTTATGTTTTTGTGACACTCCGACAGCATAATACATGTAGATCAGTGGTTCTCAAACATTTTCATGTTTAAATTAATATGTATTCGGCCACGGCCCCCCCATCTGAAAATATCACAAGATTAAAATGTTTTTAAAATATTCAAAATGTTTCACAAGTATTATATCTATAAGCACACGACGTGCTGTGAGCCATTTTCAAGCTTTTTTAATGAGATACAGACCTGTAATGGAACCTCCTCAAGGAAACCTAAGGGTCCCTGGACCCCACTTTGAGAACCACTGTCAAGTCATATACCATAATGCCTTGCAGCCTTCCATTGTAACACTTGCTGACAATACTCTCCGTAATCCAGTTTAAGCGTTTCTCGTGGGGGTAGTATGGGAATGCTAAACCGGATTCAGCTACGAAGACTACTGTTGCAAGGAATTATGGGGAATGTAAAACGTCCAAACCAGCAGGCACTACGAGCAATGTGAAAGCACCTCGAATTACCACTCCAGATTTCACATGCAACATGTTTGTACATGATAACCAACCTGGGTATCTATCTATACGTTGCTAGACAGTGCTTTTCCATATTCCACGGGTCAGCATAGTTTGAACAAAATATTAATGGATTTTAGTGGGAAAAAAACAGAGGCTGTACAGAGGTTAAACACAATTGAAATTCAAAGCCCAACACTTTCTATCGACATTGAAAATCATAAACTTTTGCCACCATTTCCCATTCCTATCTGATGCCAGTGACAGCATTAAATAGAGCAATTGAAATCTACTGAAATGTGGTGGGGCTCAATTTTCCCTCTGACCAGAGAACTATGGATATTTCTGACCAGGACCAGTAGGGGGTAAAATGGCCTCATTCATCTTTTTTGAGTCAATGTGAGATGGAGGGAAACAAGTGAGACCGCGGTGCATAACACTGACATTTTTTAATAGAATTCATTTATAACAAATGGAACTTGTGTCAGCAAAGAACTGGTTGTTCATACAGACTTCTTTCGCCACCAATGTAACCTAAGTAAGAAAATAAAAAGCACTCCTTTCATTCAGAAACAAAAACAAATCAAACAAACAAAAATAAAAATAAACAGTTTACGCTTACAACTAATCAGAGGTAATTGTATGATTTCTTTTTAACAAGCCTTTTTTTTTTTTTTTTTTTTTTACAATTTCATTAATTGATTTTCAGTCTATGCATCCAGACGAGAGATAGATAGAGAGCAGAGAACACAACGTTTATTTCTGTTAATGACACTCCAAGCTTGAATGGCAAAGCCACGAGAACAGATGGTTTGGGGGACAGATTTTTCTCAAGTCGTCTGTTGGAGAAACCATGGCATCCGAATGGATGCACTTTTATCCACAAACTTTTTTCTTTTTTTTGTATTTTTTGAGAGTCAATACCTTTTTTTTTTTCTTTTTTTTTCTTCTTTTGGGTGTTATTTACATACACACAAAGTGAACGTTGAAGGAGATTCTTACAGATGGGTTCAAGTAATATATTATTGGGTTTAGAATCAATAGGGCAGTGCATAGTACAAAGATATAGAAAGTGCAAATCTTCCTACCAGGCCAGCCTCGGCCATTCTGCCATTCGGTTTCACCATGCATAAGAAAAATAAAAGTCAAAGATGAGAAAATAATATTATTGATGTACACAGACTGCTAAACTAAGTGCATGACTTTTAGCACTGGATGTTAAATAATAGCACTTTCATATCTCAAAGTTATGGACAAAAAGACTTGGCAAAAAAAAAGAGACAGCTGCTTGAGTTAACAAGGGAAAGAAAGCACATCTGGAATGCACATCCACGAAGCCAGAGAGGGTAAAGACAAATGAAAAGCTGTTGCCCAAAGGAAAGCCTGACACACAACTGAACTAAGCCCCCAGTCTCTAATCGTATAATGCCATGAGTCGGACATGACACACAGTTTTAGGATTGTCAGGATAACAGAACCATTGTGTCCTCTTGCTGTCTGAACTCTTCTACATGTTCTCTGTTGTTACACAAAGTTAAGTCCCTACTTTCAAACCTAAGGCATGAAGGAACACTGTAAATGCTGTGCTCGGTCTCTGTCTGACGGACAAAATCAACTTGACGGTAAATACAGATTAGTACTTTGTTGGGAAACCTGGCCATAGCAACAGTTAGTACATGTTCATTTGCTTTACTCTGGGCCATAATACATGTCTTTAGCAAAGGCCTGAGTGTTGCTCTGACCCCTTTAAGCCGTATGGTTTAAGGTGGCATTAGTCAGCTAATTTCCTCACCCCATGGCTCTGTATTTGAACATCTTAAATTTGCAGGGAATTTAATACAACCTGTGTACAGCGGTTCTTTGATCCTCCACGTGTTGTTTTCTACAGAGGTCAGTGAATCATGAGTTGTTTTAATTCTAATTCACTCAGCCACAATAAGGCCACGGAAAATGAAAAAAAAAGAAAGAACAGGAGCTCTGAAATGTATCATATTTGCATATATAATCTTGTATTACATGACAAATGTATAATAAAAGATAAATGACACAAACTAGGCTACAGCTACATGTAGTATACGTGTACTAAATGCCTCGAGGGATACATCTGACATGGTAAATGAAACTTTATAAAAACAGGCATAAATATAAGGCACTCTAAATGCAAAATGAAAAAAAATAATTCATGTCATACCACCGAACGCTGTAAAGAACCATGAGAAAGAGACGTCTTTGTACCTTGCCCTATTGGTATGGAACGGCGCAGCTTGGTGGCGTGCACCTAAATACACCGGTGATGGTCTGAGTGACACCTGACATCCCCACCCCGGCACCGCACGGACTCAGGGAGCAACAATGTCATGACTGAACAAATCATCCACATAAAAACCCTATCTATAATACACCTATTTATTGCACAAGAAAAGATGCACTGAATCAGAATACGATGTTGTTCTACTGATGTGCATTCCAGTGGAAAAAAAATCTCTTCATTTCCCCCATAGTACAGAAATCTCATTGCGGAAACTTTCATATACAATCCATATTTTATATATCTATATCTATATATATATATATATATATATCATTTATATCAATAAATTATGTACTTTATCCATATTTATAACCTGTTATATGTATCTGTTGTTTAATAGACAAATCATAATATATATTTGAGAATTTTCATTATACATATTTATATCCTATCCAATTCATCAGAATCAGTCTTACCATCATCATAACATGGAAGAACTAAGATAATCGCTAGCAGCAACTTTATACTTTGCTCACCCCTGTTGATTCCACAAAGCCCCAGTTTATCTCATGGGAGTAGTTAAGTTCTCATGTATGTGATCATGGACAAAAAACAAAATACAAAGGGACAAAGAGACAAACCCTGTTAACAAAATGAATTGTTGGTAGTGTGAATACCAGACTGCACAGTTAAGTGCAACAAAACATAAAATAAAAACAAACAAACAAAAACTTTTCTCGGCAAGATAGCGCATACATCAGAACAGTTCTACAGCTTAAAAAAAAGACAACTCAGAAGAAAAAAAAGTGAACAATTACGCAAATACTTTTTCTTATCACTTTTGTCGAGTGATAAGCATGTGTAAAAAAAGGAAAGTCACACAGTTCAAAAAAAGCACATATCAGCTGTATAATAAAGTACTAAAAAACTAAATTGATAGGTTTTTCATCTCATTTCATATATCATTTAGCTTTTGCCCTCTCCCAAAATTTAGACAATGAACATTGTGACAAGAAAAGGGGTATTTTATTTATTTATTCATTATTACTTTAGTCTGTCCTGCTTTCATGGTGGACCGAGAAGTGTAGTCTTCTTCTTTCCGGTTAGAGTTGTCTTGAGTGTGTGTGCAGTCGGTTGTGGAACAGAAATATTTTCTTTACAATGTGCATCAAGTTTGTTTTCTTTTCGCTCAGCCATTCTGTGTGCCTCCATTGCCTCTCGTTAACGCGCCATAATCGTTGATGCATTAACTTGTCGATGTCATTAATGTTTTTACTTTTTTTCATGTTCTATTGGTTTTTCCATTCAGTTTCACGAGTCCCCAAAAATGAATCCTTGAAGCAACAGAAAAAGGAAAACAAAAACAAAAAAACAATCCTGTGTGATGCTTCAACAGTCAGGATTCGCTCACGTCCTCTGCCACCGCGAGGCTTTTTATTGGGGATTTGGAAACACTTGGTCCTTCTGGAATCGTCTGTATTCGTTTATTTTTTATTTTTTTATTGACATGTCATGTCGCACATCCAACACTTAAATGAGCTGTTAGCTAGGAGTTAAGAAGTACTTTCTCAAGCAGGAATTTATGGCTCAGAAGAGAGGCTCACTGGGGTTCATTTTTTGTTTTGTTTTTTCTTTCCAAAAGGGCCCTCTGCTTTTCCTCCTCCAAAACAAGGTCTTCTACGTTGCATAGTGATCAAAGCTCCCCAAGTACTCCAGGCCGGCTCTGTAACAGAACTGATATTGATCCTGAAAAGAGAGTAAGAAAGATAACTTTAGTTCAGTCCGCCTCTAGTGTTTCCTCCCCTGCATCACTCTTTTCATTTCGCTATCCGTTGAGTGTTGCCATCACTAACTTTTCCCCAACATCCTTTGTTCTCGGTTAAATATACTATGCAATTAACCTTGCTCTGAAATTAGATTTAAAAACAAAAACAAACAAACAAATAAGAAAGGAAGACTTGCATGTGTATAGAAGCAAACAGGAGGCTACTTCCAGCTTTTTCAAAGACCCACTTGAATGCTATTACCTACCTTTTGTATTGATCCACAAAACAAATTTATCACCGATTTATTGAAGACAATGTAAAGTTACCAAAGCAGCATACCTTGTATACATTGATTCAAAAAGACTCAAATGTGTTTTAAAAGCTTAAAGATAATATGAGCGGATTTGGCTAGGTGAGGGAAAAGTTGTGCTATGGTTGTGAAATTGAGCTGAGGCTGCAGCATCACCGAGTCCAGTGTGCTACACTAGATTAGTTCAGCTACTGAATTAATCATAGGGTTCAACACAGGCTTGCTTTAAGTTAATCTGTTTGGCTGGAGAGGATGAGTGGATCCACACCGGTCCTTTCACTGGACAAATGTGCTATCTTGTTGGCAGTGTGGTGGCAGACACCATGCACAGGGCTACTGTGGTGCGGTGCAGCGTTCAAGCAGCTCTGTGATTTTGTGGGTTGGCCCAGCGGGGAAACGTCTCACCTCTGTCTGTACCATGGCTGGTCTCTGCGTCCGGAGCATCTTCACCGTCTGAAAGATGTCCACTACTCCCTCGTATCTCATTCGCTCCAAGACAATGCTGAGAGTGATGAAGACTCCAGTTCTACCGACGCCCGCGCTGGGAGAAACACACAACAGAGGTCATGTGTACGGCCAAGCAAACATTTTCACGTTATGGTTTTATTTGGTTCTGCTGTTTTTTATTCATTCTGCTGTGGCATATTAAACTGGATGTAATCACTTAACCCTGTATACTGTACATTGTTGTTCATCAAATAGCAAAAAATAGTCGATTCACAAGCTAGTAGAACGACTATATTTGCCAAATGTTTGCCAATTTCTGCAAGATGTTCACCTATTATTTGCCGAATGTTCGCCTGTTATGACATGGCCAGGAGAGACATTAGAACATAGGAGTACACTAAGGTTCATGTGGTTAATACTGTTAAATCAGAAAGAAAACTACAGCGTACAGCATTTGGTAAGCTTGGGCTACAGTACTGTATCTAAATTTTATATCCCGATAGACCTTTTCAATTCTTACCTACAGTGGACTGAAATAGGGCCATCTTGGCCAAACTGCTCTTTTGTTTTATGCACTTGTCCAATGAAATCGATGAAGCCCTCCCCTGATTTTGGCACTCCTTGCTCAGGCCAGTCTGTGAACTGAAACTGCCTTACTGTCCGTGACTGTCCATCCTGGAAGAGAACATGGAACATCATGTGAGCATATGGGAAAGAATACAGTGTATGTTAAAGCTGCACCATGTAGATTTCCTTTTCTACCCGAGATTTGCACCCGGGTCTCCTGCACAAGTGCCGATTTCTTTTTTTTTACCACTGAGCAAATAGAGAGCCTGCCTGCTTGCTCCGGGGAGAAATCGTTTTTTTACCTTCAGTTCAAAATTCATGCCAAACCAGAAACAGGATTGTGTCAAATCGTGTCAAACCAGACACAGGATCTAAATTGAGACCAAATACAACCACAAAGGGAACTGAACTAACATTGACTGGTGGTGGGTGCTGGGCTAAAGAGGCTTTAGTTCAAAAAGGTAGAGCATTAGAGATGCGCGGATCACGGTTTTACCCGCGGGTGCCGCGGGTAACCGCAGTTTGGGTGGATTTGGGTCAATCAAATATAATTATTAATTAATATTGGATAAACCACGGGTGAAATAATGCAGGAATTAAATTAATGATATCTATCTATAGGCCTATTATAGCTTTTAAAAAGCACGACATTTCACAGTGTGTGCGTTTGTAGTATTTTGATATTACGTAATTTTACACCAGGCACAATTTTGCCGCTTACTACACGTTGATTTGCAGGCAGCCAGTGTTGCCAGGTTGCGAGAGAAATAAGCAGCCAGGTCTATGAAAACAAGCCCAAAACAAGTGCCAAACAAGCCCAAAAGTCGCTTATAAAAAGCTTATAAAAAGCCGACATGGTTGAAAGCGAAAGTAACTGAATGAAGACGTGCGCTTGTTGTTACCATGGTTGTGGATTGTATACGGTCACTACATCGCGACAGTGGTGAGTAACATTGTTTATAAGAAAAGTAACGTAGGGAAAATAACAATTATTTGGTGCGGTTGGTGCGGATCTATAAATGGGATGATATAATTACCGCGGGTGGATGGCGGATGGATAAGGAACTTGTAAACGTGGATTTGGGTGACAAAAAAAAACATCCGCGCATCTCTACCGCACACCAAAGCAGGTAAAAGGTACTTCTTTATTACAAAATAGCTGGCAACGTTTCGATCCGCTGTGGATCTTCTTCAAAGGGGTACATCATTATAAGGAAGTTAACCGGTGTGCATGTTCATATGACCTGAAGAAGATCCAAAGCGGATCGAAACGTTATCAGCTATTTTGTTATCAAAGAAGTACTTTTCACCTGCTTTGGCTCTAACTTTTTTAACCAAATACAACCACCCCAATTGTATAAGTTATATTGCATTAACATACTCTACCATAGAGATTGGACAAAATAAAATGTTATTCACACAAAAAGGTTACATAATACAACTTTAAGTAATAATTACTTAAAGCAGTAATTTATCAATTATTGATAAAGTGAAGCAAGGATGGCCACTTACATTGTTTTTACAGACAGGACAGCCAACCCATATCAGTGTTAAACTGACGCAGGCTTTTACAGTTCAAGATAGCCATCTTCAAAGAACAACGAGGCCCGGTTTCATGCATCAACCAAAGAGGCTCTGTTACTTAAGATACCTGTAACTACACCTGGATAATATTAAACGTCAACACTAAAGCCGCTAATTCCTTTGATGTGCTGCAGTCGGCAGGGTGCTTGGAGAGTCGTCTTTGTGGGTATGCAATACTTAAGTGATATTGTATCCCCTCGATAAGGAAAGCAATCCCACTGAGGATCCAGTGTAACGTGCACTACAAAGGAGGAAGCCTGCGCTGTTTATCTGTGAGCCTTTGATGGAATTAAAAACTCTTGGCAGCCATGCGCTTGCCGCTCCGCGTTTATTTTCACACACTGACAGGTGTCATAATTCCCGCAACTTGTATATTTATTTAAATATGTATTTGTTTATTAAACACAAACACATAGTTTGGCATAAACAAATATTTAGAAACGCTGCCAGCTGGCCAGTTTGAACAGCAAAATCTGGTCCGACAGCGCTCGCCAACAAGGCTCGGTCAACCCTGTCACTCAAACCGCCTTCTTTCTTGGACACTGAAAAACGGTTTAGAAGCTGTACCCTGGAATACAATCACTTAACTGGACTGGACTCAACCACAACTTCAAAAAGATGATTTATACTTAGTTGCACACTGGTGTCACGCACTGAAAATAGCAGAGCTACAAACTCACACTAGACCTTGTTTGTAGCTCTGTTATTTTCAGTGAGCGAACAAGGCACACAACCAAATATGAATCAGGCAAAAATATGACAGATATGTCAAACTGACTAATGGCTCTTTTCGACTACAAGACCTAAGCATACCATGCCATGGAGTGAAACGTATTTCACGGGTTCTGCATTTGTTTTCAGATGCCACGGCTCGGTTTCAGATAAAGTTTTCAGAACCTAATTTGGCCTCTGCTCAGGAGGTACAGTAGCACTAACCCCAGAGCTCAGAACGTATAATTTCAAATGTGACGCGACTTGGTGAGCTTGTAGGTCAGTTATTTTTTAGTTGTTTTCAATGACGTACCTCTCCCTTCAAGGGTGGTTCAGGTTATAATGGCAACGTAAACAAACAAAAAAACACAAAAAACATCACAGGACAGATTCTGGAAGGTTTCAGGTTATGGAAGGCTCTGGGTTACCCTTCGTAGTGGAAAAGCAGCCGTAAGAGTTGTGTGCTTACCCTGGCATCCGTCACTTTGAACTCTCTCAAGATATACTGAGGCATGTTGTACTCGGCCATGGGGTCCACCACAAAGTACTGGTATCTGGCCGACCTCTCTGCTGGCCAGTACTGGTGGCACTTTTCCTAGAGGCGGGTGAAAAAAGCCAAAGTGAATCACAGTACAAAGCTAAACGCCACCAGTGAAGCACAACGTTCCCCTTTACAACACTAGCGGCATTGTCTCCATTCCCAGAAACCATTTAATCTTATTCACAACATTTAAGAGTTACCGCTCTGAGAGTTTATCTGGAAGACCGTTTTGCTGGTCGACGGTTACGTGTTTTATGCAGTCTCTCTGTTCTTGTACCAGTTTGGCTTATGGACGTTGTCGGGCAGAAACCTTGTATCTCCTTATTTCATCTTTGAAGTTTTTTTTTTCTTCAAGTTTTTACGTAAATTAATGCCCCACGTCGTCACGCTACAGTGTCACACAAAAGGAGCAGAAATAGCCGATCTACAAGCTTATAGATCGGCTTTTTTCCCCCCCATTTCCTGAATAGTAACAGTTCTGGACATACAAGGTTTCCAGCCGTGCGGCCTACGTCACTGGTACCTAAACAAAATGTTAAGGAGAGCAGATGGAGCATGAACGTACCCGGCCCATTTCTCTGAGCTTAGTGAGCATGACCACAATGGTAGAGTTGTGCTCCCAGAGCATCCTCCAAAAGTCCTCTGTGGTCTCTGCCAGTGGTCCCTGTGTGGCGATGTAGGCTTTCTGTTGCCTGCAGGAGCAAGAAACAATAATAACACAAAAGAGATGCGGATAAGATCAGCTTGAGGGAAAAATAAATGCATTTCAACTTTTTTTCCACTCCGAGTGGTTTCCAGATGAAGGAAATGAAGGTGATGTTGAAAGAGCCTTTTTTCCTTCATTTTTTTTCCACGACCGAGTCAAATACAGCATAGTTGTTATCTATTATATATTCGCTGACTATGCACAGGTGATATTGGATTTAATGTATAGTCTACTTTTTTCAGCTCTCTGGTACTGTATTACGGTGAGTCATTTTAAAGTCTGATGAGGTCCTGAAGTACTGTCGGTACACATGTTCAGTGGAGTTCAGACCACTGAGGGCACTTACGTACCTATAGGGCTGCAACTATCCAGCCTATAAATATATACATATACTACTAACTATATTCTCTTTATTCTATTAATTACTTTTTCGATTAATCAAATCATTGAGAAATATTTGTTTTTCTTTCTGAATCAACATATTGATTAACCAATTAAGTGTTATTTTATACACAACTGTGTCGTGTCAAAATGGCAACCAGTCACAAACTTGTAGTTCAGCTATTTTCAACAGCTCGTTGAAAATGTTGTGACTTTCTTTTAACGTTTTGCCTATAATACCATGCCCCAAATAGGGATCGATTAGTAATCGATTATTTTATTAAATTATCTATATATATATTTTTTATAATTACATAGATTAACTGGTGCACCCCTACTTACCTATATCCATCAATGAAACTGGCATTGATGTAGTCGGAGCCCTCTACTCCTCGAATGGGCTGAAGACACACTCGTGTGGACTCATATGGCATTATGTTGACAAGGCGGTTCTTGAACTTGTTGCAGGGGAGATTGGCACTGATGAAACGCGACGTATGGGCTTTAGTGTTGGCTAAACGCTGCAGGGCAGACAGGGAGAGAGAGCGAGAGAGACAGAGCGAGAGGGAGTTAAGCATTTGCTTAATTTCCCCTGTGCGTTTTTGACATTAACAGGAAGGTAGATTGAGAGAAATCAAAGATGAAAGCCCCTGTTGATAAACACATGCTATGGAAGTGGAAAACGACGCACACAGGATTATGAGTGTTTACCTGCCAAGCAACCCATACACGGAGGAGAAAACTATGCTAAACTCATGGGCAGCGTGATTCATTGAGAAGAATCAATAATTGTGAGCAATCGTAACATTATTTGGTTAGCTGTTGCACCTTGCCCTCGTCTCCTCACCATTAAAGGAGTAGTTCACCCAAACAATGACTTATTTTCTATCAATTACACACCCCATGAAGCCTTGAATTCATGGAGATTTTTTTGTATCCGTCGCATTCCTAAGCCAATAATTTGATGACTGGCGGATTCCTGAGTTAGTGAAGTTATCCCTAAACCTATCTCTAATATAAATAAGTATATGAAAATATTGCTATAGCCTCGCAATGGTTAAAAAAAAAGATTTTTGGTTTATTGAAAGGATGACTGTGTTAAGATAATTTTATTGTGTTCTGGCTTTTAACATTTGTTTTAGTTCCGGTAGGAAACTTGCGGAGTCTCCTACCAGAGGCATTGACATCTTTCTGCCGGTCATCACATTTTTGGCTCAGGAATCCGACAAAAACAAAAAAATCTCCATGAATTCAAGGCCTCATGGGGTGTGAAATTGATAGAAAATAAGTAGTTTTTTGGGTGAACTACTCCTTTAAACAAGATAACCAGAAGACTATACCAGTGGTTCTCAAACCTTTTCAACCACCTAATTTATATGTATTTGACCACGGCCCCCCATCTGGAAAAAAAAAATGTGTGGACCCCCATAAGAGACTAGTTCAAAATATTAACAATAATTCAAAGATGTTCACAATTTGTGAATTTGTGTATAGTGAGAACCACTGCTCTATACAACCCATCCCGCTCACTGAGACATAACACAACCACAGAAACCATTACATTATCATTTGGTAAAAGATATGGTGACAATAAGCACAATGGACAACAAAGACAATAAGAATATCATAACATTCCCCACCAAAACTCCTCATTAGCAATAAATTATTTATTTTTCAATACAAATGTGGGGGCTTTTTATGCCTTTATTGATAGTATACAGTATATAGACAGGAAATGGAGAGAGAGAGACGGGGAGTGACACGCAGCAAAGGTTGTCGAGATCGGGACTTGAACCTGAGTATTGGAGCCTAAGTGCTCGGACCACTAGGCTAGCAGTCCGGGCCTCATGATCACAATATTAAGGAAAAGAATCGGGATTAATCAGCCCGTAACCGCGAAGCCCTAACTGTATTCTACGTACTTAAATTATACTACGCTTACGGCGCATGTTGTACTTAGATATTCCACAGGAGTACAAAGCACAAGGAGCCACGAGGATTATTGTTACCGCTCATACAATCACATGGGTGATGATATGAGTCCAGAGTGGACAGGAGTGCAATGTAATCTAACCTGTTTATCATCTCTTAGTGATATCAGCATCCATCACTGAGCCAAGGGAGTAGGTGCGTGACAGGCAAGGCAATGGACCCACGCATGCAGCAGCAGCATAAGACTGCAGAAGGCTTGGAGGACCTCTCATTGTAAATGCACAGTATGCTGTTAAACGGCCTCTGGCAACAGTCCGTGGCATGGGGGGAAAACCTGTGTTTGGCGCTCTGCTGTAAATTCAGCCCCCTTTTATACTGAAATAAAAAGGGGCGCGTGGGGAAGTGGGGAACCAGAAGGGGGGCATTTATCCCATGTCGGGTTACAAAGGCAGGACGACTAACTGGAATCAGCTGAAAACCACAGGCCCCACAGTGTCTCGTTGTGGCCTAATGGGAACTGGAAGAGTGTCCAGGAGTGGTACTGAGATTGGCCAATCAATGACACTGGGGCCTAGACGTGACTCCGGCAGAGGGCATTTGGCCAGGACGCCTATGAAATAATACCCTGCTGCCCTGTAAATTTCATAATATAGGAAAAATTGCCCCAGTTAAATTTCACATGCAACCAGATGGACGTGAACATAAAAGTCGCAATGACATTTCTTGTTTTTTTAAATAACCATGGCAGCACGGAGCATAATTTGAGTTTCCTTTCCAGGAGAATACTTTGTGCGCATAATTTTAATGGCATGCAAAGTTCTCTTCATAATGTGTTTACCACAGTGTCTGTTTTTGCACCCTAATTGGTCAGATAACATATTTTTCCCAGCTTCTAAAAAAGTATAATCATGTGGGGTCAATTAAATTCCAACAAGAATTTATAGAGATTTAAAAAAAAATGGGGGCACTATGAAAGTTCTCCTTATTCAGAGTAATGCTTAATTTATTGTCGCTACGTGCCAAAAACATCCAATCTACCAGCTCACAAACGCATTGCGTCCGCGACGTGTTGAGAGCTTGCAGATCGGCTATTTTTGGTGCACGAGAAGTGGTGGAAGAAGTACTCAGATATTTTACTTAAGTAAAAGTAGCAATACCACAATATAAAAATACTCTGTTACAAGTAAAAGGCCTGTGTTCAAAATGTTACTTGAATAAAAGTTCAAAAGTATTGGCATCAAAATATACTTAAAGTACCAAAAGTAAAAGTACTAAAATGTTTGAAAATAGCAGTACAAGCTCACAACGCGTCGCGAAGCGACGCGTTGTGAGCTTGTAGATCGGCTATTTTCCAAATAGCCTTGGTTTAAAATAGGGCTAAAGTGGTTAATGTATGTTTTATAATGTTATAATTTATATCCACAAAGTAACTAGTAACTAAAGTTTTCAAATAATTGTAGTGGAGTAAAAAGTACAATATTTACCTCTGAGATGTAGTGGAGTAGAAGTAAAAGTATAGACAATTGGAAATACTCCAGTAAAGTACAAATACCTCAAAATTGTACTTAAGTACAGTACTTAAGTAAATGTACTTAGTTACTTTCCACCACTGACGACAAAGCATAAATCAGGCTTCAGCCTCGACCCTCCTGCTGGCGGCTGCATTTACCTTGAACTCCAGCTCCATGCCGGTGACGTTCTCGCCGCCCTCGATCTGCGTCAGCTTCTGGATGTAGGAAAAGAGGTTCCTGGCAGGCACTTCGGTGGTGCCGCAGTTGACGGCTTCCTGGAGCGCGTCGTGGATGAAGACGTACTGGTCCTCCGTCTGCACCATGTAGTTGCGCTGGGCGCGCATCAGCGTCACGTGGCCGTAGATGTCCACGGTCTTCTCGTGCTTGATGCGCTCCAGCATGGCGTCGATCACGATGAAGCAGCCCGTGCGGCCCACGCCGGCGCTGCAATCGTCCAAGTTGAATTTGGAGGAGGGAGTGGGAAGAATGACATTAAGATGATGTACGATTTGGGACCCATTTTTGGGTTACGGACACAAAAAATAAATATACCTTTTTTGTTTCCTACCAAATTTAGTTTGAATGATTTCATATCATTTTTTTTTTTCAAAAGAATTTCATAAAAAAGAAAAAGCAAATCCATAAATAAATGAAGAAAAACTTTTAAGAAATAGTGAAAATAGCAGATCTAAAACCTCACATCGCATCACGTCGTGAGCTTGTAGATCGGCTATTTTCATAATACAGTATATATATATATCCAAGTGGTTATTCAGAATGTATGTATAAGCTCACAAAGTTTGGGTCCTGGGGAGACCCTACATTTCTCTGTTGGGCCTGGAGCTGTGTGGCTTCCAGCCCGGGGCAATGGGGTTGCAAGTCACTCTCCTTTCTAAATAAACAAAAAACTCCCTAAATGCTAACACACGCCTGAGGTCATCCAGTGCTTGCACATTGTGTGTCTTTTGTTTGTCGGATCTGGAAATGGATTATCAGCACTCACTGTGCATCGCTGCAAAAAAGCCAAATCCTATCCAATTTATACTTCTCTATACAGCTGCACCGCTCGCCAAAAATAACAGATTTTCAAGTAAAAAAAGAAAGAAAAGACAAACGAATGGCGTTATATAATCTGTTATTTTTGGCAAGCACCACATACAAATTAGCCATCTGTCATCGTCCGTGTCAGAGTCCCTGATATGACATTCCATCCTAATTCCTAACCTTTGCTCCTGGCCCTGTCGACCAATATGCCACATCAGGCAGCACAGTGAGTGGTGCCAGAGAAAGCACGCTCGCTAATGCCAGTGGCAAATGGTGATGCCAATAGGTGAGCCCTCTCTGCCAGGCTTGCAAAAAGGTGGATGTGACCGTTGTTCTTTGAGCGTGTACTCAAATCTGAAGTGGGCACGCTGAGAGGAAGGTGAAAGGCATGGCTGTGGGTGCCATGTGGTGTGCTCCCTGCTGGTGCTGCCATCAAATCTCTTCTATCCTCTCCCGCACCCCACCTGTGCTCTCCAACCCATCACAGCTAATCACCCGCTCGGCAGCACCATTTAACCTTTATCTCCAAGCTTTGAAAGGCTCCCACTACAACGGCCGCGTGCCCGCACGCACACATGGAGCACACACATGCATATACGTACACGCGCACAGTATTGAGAGCGCGACGTACAAGGGCCCCCGGTAAATTTGTCGAGCGACTTCTGAGAGGAGCAGCTGACTTCAATTAATGCGGCTAGATTAGCACAGTGCACTAAAACGTATAATGGCTTTAGAGGAGCCACTGAAAGGCATTAAGACTCTCCGTGGCACATTTTCACATTAGTGCTTTAAATGTAAAATGGAGTGAAAGTGAAAGTAAAAAAAGAAAACGCAGAAAGTACTCTGAAACAAGAGTGAGACTGCTGTTTTGTCGGGTCTCTGATGAGGTCAGATTAAGACACCATGTTGCGTAAATGTGTCCAGATGTAAAAGACTACCGAAAAATGTTTGGACACTCGACCCCCATCACGTCACACGTTCTCCGAAAAGTGCCGCTGCAATACAAGGTCCTTTCCCACAGAGCTTTATTAAGTGTGCAGAGACACGGCGGCGTTAAGTCCCCCTTTTCAGTTCTCCGGCGGCAGTGCACTGACAGGATGAGGCCTAGCTTGCGCTCGGCGCTCTAATGTAAATAGGTTATTCAATCCATTAAGCCAACATGCCTACGAGGTGTGAGCGACGCACTCCAACCCTCCTCCTTCTGATGGAGCAGTTGTTTTTCATTTGTTCTGAGAAAGGGGTGGGGGGGGGGTGTTAGTGCGGTGGGGGGGTAGAAAAACTCAAGAAGGAGTAGAGTGAATCTCCCAGGGGCTAAGTCTGGTTAATGTGCCATGGTGCAGTGGAACTGCACTGCGAATGGAATAAAGACTTGTACGGGAGTCATTGGCTTTAACAAATGATCTTATGATCACTTTCAAAATGGCTGACGTCAGCGTCTTTTCCCCCACTCGCAGCTCTAGGGAAACGATCATCATGACCATGTTGCAGCTTGAGAGCGCGTGTTTGTGTGTGTCTTATGGTCCTGCGTGTGCAAGTTTCCAAACGTCTCTGTGTGCAAGCTTGTGCACGCGTGAAAGAGTAAGAGGTTGAGGTGGGTGTAAAACACGCGTGTGAGACGTCTCAGGAATAGAGCCCGATATATCGGCCATTATTTGACTTTTTTGACGATATCGGTATCGGCAACTATACAGCTGATCTGTCCCTATTTGTAACCACTTTCAACCTGGCGCCCCCCTTTGGCCATGACATGATTATCGACAAAAATGTTCATACATTTCAAATATTTGTGAGCTTGTAGAACAGCCATACATTTCTTAAAAAATTAATAGGGCGGTTGTGGTTAAAGAAAATATCCTCCAGTTTGTGTGTATTATGCACTTGCTTATTTCTATCAGAAAGTCTTTTGTGTTTATTTAAATTTTTAACTTAATTTTTAACTAATTTAGAAACGTTAAACTATAAATGTAAAAATGTATTTCAAGACTTGCGGTCTAAGACTCCAAAATCGGAATCAGGCGCAGATGAAAATTTTACATCGGTCGGGCTCTACTCAGGAATATTTGGTCAATGAATCACTTCCAGGTCTGGGAACACCTCAGGCCTTTGGGAGGTGGAAATGGAATCCGTCTCTCTCCCTCGGCCTCAGCTGTTTCCAATCCGTAACTGTTTTACAGTCCGGTCCTGAACGTGGGAGAGTGATGACCTGCGAGAGAGCAAGTGACAAGAATGACAGCACCAAGCCAGAGAGATGGAGGAAGGAGAGGATGAGGAAAGGGTGGAGTTGTGTGTTATGCAGCGGGTGGGGGCTGGGGAATGGGGAGCGTGACACAGCCAGTTGTCTCGTCTCGTCTGTTATCGACAAGCGAGAGAGAGAGGGAGTGCAAGGGAGAAAGGGGAGATTGGGAGGGGGGGGAGAGAGAGAGAGACAGAGAGAGAGAGAGAGAGAGAGAGAGAGAGAGAGAGAGAGAGAGAGAGAGAGAGAGAGAGAGCAAACGATGGGACTGTACATTTGGCAGTTGAAGGGGGAGATACGTTAATGACCTGACACTGCTGCTTCAGCCATCCGCAGCCAGCTGCTTTGGACGCAGACAGACATAAGTGTCAGGCTAACATGCTTTGTCGAAGTTTGGGGAAATAGGGGCCCCAGAGAGAGTGTGTGAGAGAGAGAGAAAGTACTGTGTAAAAATACAGCTGCAATGGGCCTCGAGAAGATAAAGCCCAAACAGCAGTAAAAGCAATTACATATGTATTGTTACCAAATCTATGGCTGTCAGCCATCCTGTCAAGTCACTGCAGTTTCACTGCCTCGCCCATTAAAAAACACACTCCCAAACTCCCAAACTGTGTGCCTAAAATTCACCCAAGTCCCTGCAAAGCTATTAATGAAGTCAATAGAATGTAATTTTCCATGTCATTTCTATGGAATGCATCAGCACGGTCAATAATTAGTCCTCTACTCGTGGCACTGGGCAGATTTAAGCCACGAAAATGGAATTGCCTTTTATTTGATTTTGATATCTGTCAAACCAAAACATTGGTTAAACCTCAACAAAACACAATGGTGTTCCGTGTGAAAGCAAAAGCTAAACCCCCCACAAGAGTCTATTACGGCATGCACTCCCTGTATCAATCTTTATATATCGACGTTAATTTACTGTGTATGTTGAAGTAGTTTGTAAACAACGCATTAGGGAAGTTTTCGATTAATCAATTAATTGAGAAGTGTGTTTTTAATGTAAAAAATAAACAGTGTAGTGGAAAAATAGTGTAAATAGCAAATCTACAAGCTCACAACATTGTGGATTGGCTATCGCACACAATCCCATGATATCAAACATTTGCAGTCTTAACCACTTTAACATCATATACTTTGGTGTACGTCAAATACATGGAGCAAAAATAGACGATCGGTATAGTTTTGTGAATTATGCCATGCTCAGATTAGGGATGCTAGGGCTCATGTCTTTAAAGTGTAAAGGGCCATTCACATTGAGCACTATAACTATAAAAATATAGTTTAAAAAATCGTCAGGTCAAGTGGATGGCAGAGTTCACATCAACTATTAAAAAATCACACCCAGTGTGAAGTGGGCGGTGTGGTCACAGTGGTCATCACAGTGATGGAAGAAGTGATGGAAGAAGTGATGGAAGAAACCATAACTTAAAAAAAACACATTTATGTTTTTTTTAAGTTATGGTCCTATTTATAGGGCTATGCACATGTGTCATGTTTCCCTAGCCAATCACAGTCCTGAATAGACTGTGATTGGCCAATCACGGTGCAGGGTTAGGGGGGTACATTTGTGGCCAATCACAGCGCAGGATTTGGTGTGCAAATATCCAAACCTCACATATAGGGGCGGTTTCACCGCCCAAAAAATACAATGGTGAACGATAGTAATCGTTATAGTTATAGTGCTCAGTGTGAATGGCCCTTAAGGGTATAAAACGATTCATATAATGTGAAATAAATACACTGGAATGATGGGTGACACAGGTCACAGAAAGGGGCATGCAATCTGTGACATTCAATCAGGTCCTTTTGACTTCCTGTTTGCACTCATAACGCCTGGGTAGCCCTGTATCCAATACAACCGAACACTCTGCAACTTGTGGGCTAGTGCATTGCTTCTCAAACTTTTTCATGTCAAGGACCCCAAATTGATACAGTATGTATTTGGCCGCAATCTGAAAATATTTTGTACAAGAGACCACCATAAAAGATTTGTGTTCTTAAAATGTTTCAAAAGTATTCACATTTTTTACACAAGCTCATAATGTGTCGCATTGCAACTCATGCGACGCATTGTGAGCTTGTAGATTAAAGTGGTTAAACGGATTTTGATGCTGTGTTGACAAATTTTGCTGTGGACCCCCTGGAACCCCCCCAAGGACCAATGGAGGTCCCCGGGACACACTTTGAGAACCATTGGGTTAGTGAAAACCGTGTGCACAGCTCACTAACTTTTTGGCTAAATCGAATAATCAAGAATGCATTTTTTAAAACACAAACAAATCAACATAAAAAACCTCTAATTGTTTTTTTTAAATAATCAGATTAGTCTGATTAACCACTTAAGCCCTATTGTATACTTCGTTGTGCAATGATGTTGCGCAAGAATAGCGTTGCATAGTAGATCGCCTATTTTCCGTCTTTTTGCTGCTGAATCTAAAATAGAAAAAAAGGAATAAAAATAAATTGATTATGTTATTAAAGTTGATTCTTTTTTTAATAATTAATTACACCGATTAATGAAATTAACTTAACCGTGAAAAGATGACTGCTCCTTGTGAAGAGAGTGTGAGCTCTGCAACAGGAAGACGTGGATGCATTTTTATTAACAACCACCCCTACCTCCACGGTGCTCCTATGGGAATAGACTGTTGGCCAACTTCCAAAGCCGGTTTTATGATTTAATTCTTTTTTATAGCACGCACAACATAAAATGATCTGCTTGTTAAAACACGGGATAAAGTCTATGCATGTGCTTCTCTGAATAATTCCCTTTGCCCCGTTTAAAACACTGTTTTTGGCGACACGCTGTCAGTTTGCCAGACTGCTCTCTGGATACCAATAAAACTCATATCTTTTAGGGCAAATTTGTTAGTCATTTGACAAGATAATCTTATGGCTGCATTACCACTGAGGAAAAGCTATAGGGAAATCATTTCTCCTCATTAACCACTGGCTGTATAAAATCCAAAGCCCTCTGTGCTTCATTAGGAAGATTGGAAAAGTCAGACATGAGGTGAGCATGTGTTCTCGCCAGGTAATGTCAGTTTATTCTGCTCCAAAACCAAGACATGTTAACCACTTATTATTTCACTTAAATGGACGCCATGGGGTGAAGCTACCCTGGGGGAGAACATTCAGGGGTTTGTTAAGATCAGGACATATAAAGACCTATTACTGAGAATGACAAAACAACCAGATTCGCATAGTGGCCATTTTGTTCTTAACCACATAACCGCTGGTGTTTTTCAATAACTGTGAAAATAGCATACTGTACTTAGAAGCTTGCATTGCAACGTGTTGTGAACTTGTAGATCAGCTATTTTGGCCATTTGTGGTACAACCAAGTATAGGGCTTAAGTGGACAAATCATACTTGGGAAATGGGGGTATGACGTAGGAGCAAAATGGCGCAGTATGACGTAAGAGTGAAATGGCCACCGGGTGAATATGTCAACACAGAGGAAACCTGCCACTGATGGGTACAGTACAGCAGAGGTGGACACCTCTCCACTGGCCTGTTGGTAACATACATTCTCTTAACGTTCTGAAAATTGGGGTCTCTGTCTTGCAGGAGTGACAACAAAGCCACAAAATCAATAGCCGCTCGACGCACAGGACCCACTTTCCGTCCGACCACGCCAAATTAATTCTGCTTCCCTCGACTCCGGGGGCCATTATAGAAGAAAGGAATGTGTGGATGTGGGTATGTGACACCTATGACACGTGCACAATCCGAGTCTTATTTTAAGTCTGCCAAAGGCAGCGATGACGGCGCCGATATATGAACAAGCGTCTGTGAGTAAATCGCACAACTGCTGCTGTGCGTATCTAAGAGGACAGATGTTCTACATATTTGCCTCAACTGTTACCACCCCCCCCCCACACACACACACACACGTTTATATTACTGTATTTTTGAGAACATCCATATTTTAGGACAGGGGTCTTCAACACAGGCCAAGGACCCCTTAGCTGTGAGTGAGACAAAGCAGGGACTCCCTATTGTTAAAAAAAAGAAGTCTTCCATGCAACTTGGTTAGAGGCTTTCAAAGCTTGTACCATATTTAGCTGATTGTTTCTTTAATGCCTGTTGACCATTGAGAGAATTGAGACTAGATTGGAAGTATTCCACAGGTTTTTCTTTCAAGTGACTGTGGTGCTGCAATTTGATGGCTTCATTGTTTGACAGCACTATCCTCAGTGTTGTGCTTTTGTAGTTTTTGTTTGTTTACACATTATCTTTGATAGTAATATGTTGGATTCATGTTAATGTGTATTTAACAACATTAAAGTTTTGTTTTAGGACGGTGATTTTATAAATGCCATTTTTCAGGGCAGGGTTTTGTGGCATTTTTAACCCTAAAGCCAAAAATAGCAGATCTACAAGCTCACAATTGTCCTCACAATGTCTATTTCTCAAATTCTACAATACTTGTGGGGACAGTCGGCCCTCACAAATATAGTAATTTAAGTATATACACACACAGCTTGTTTGATCTGTTATGTCTGTTACAAGGATACATTCAACAATTACATGGCAAGCGGCCGTGGTCGGTGCACTTGTCCTTCCTGTCGACGACACCCAGACCAAATAATTAATCAGTGGCTCAGGAAAGTGTGCCGTCCGGTTAATTACATGCTGCACAAATCCATCTTTTTTTTTTTTTTTTTTTCCTGTCCTTGTAGAGTTTTATTTAGACTTGTTTGCGTGTGTACAAACAACACTCTCAGCAAAACAAAGATAGGGGAAATTTCCGGGCTGTCTCCTGTTTAATGAATTCCATTGCTGCTGCTGCGGTGGAAATCTATATAACAAAGAAAAAGAAAAAAAAAAGAAAACCTCTCCGCCAAGGAACAGAGCTCAAATCCTTGCCCCGAGAAGACGGCATAAGAAGCCTTCTCTATTCAAAATGGCGTTCCGTATGCATTTTTGTGTCGTGCACCAAAATGAGCTGATCTACAAGTTCTGAACGCGTCGCACTCGACGCGTTCTGAGCTTGTAGATCAGCTATTTTCGGTGCACGACACGATGAACATTCCAAGCATAAATCAGGCTTTAGAAGCAAGGCTGTAGCCCTATCTGATAGGGAGCCAGAGGAATTATAAAAGGCCCTGTTTGAGTGACATTAATTCCCATATATTGCTTCATCCTAAAAAAAGGTCCAGGATTTTCAATTTGAACTGATTCGGCAACTAGCTCTAATTAACATCAGCATGTGGTAATTCTAATTCTTTGGTAATCCCCCCCCGCGCCGTCCTTTTTTGTCAGTTTTCTGACACAAAGTTTGTATCTAGTACACTCGCTATCTCTTCATTTTCACACTCTCCCTCCCTATTTTTTGGTCTGGATGTCTCGCTTTTTTCTTTTTTTTTTGCTGATCCTC
The DNA here is from genome assembly GCF_963280865.1 of Gymnoscopelus braueri. NCBI lineage: Eukaryota > Metazoa > Chordata > Actinopteri > Myctophiformes > Myctophidae > Gymnoscopelus > Gymnoscopelus braueri. The sequence goes on along the minus strand of NC_137620.1, from coordinate 32,789,914 downwards.
TGAAGTCCTCCCAAGTTGAGAGGAGTCAGAAGTCTGTGTGCCTCCTATCTCTGTGCTCTCTCACTACTGGGAGTCTGGTCCGTTTGTGTTCACTTGAGGAGTGTGAAGTCGCTGCTTTATGTATTTCAGCTGCAATAACCCCAGGGATAAGCCGAGGAGTTGTGGGGCCATTGATGCGCGACATGTTGGTGCCAGGGCGAGGAAGGGAAGGACGACAGGGTCTGTTCGTTGCAGCGTCTGCGTGTTAGTGTGTGGGAAGAGATGCTGAAAGTTTTTGCCAAGGGCAGTGACACCAGTAATCGTCGCGCTCGGTTGTGTCACAAACACCTTCAGATCTAAAGTAACAGCCACGAAAGCCAGCCGGATGACTCCCTTTGGCTCACAGGAGGAAAGCCAGGGATAGTCACTGTTTTTACTCCATCTCACTTTTTGTTTTCCCTTCCTCCTATCCTCTTTCCTTCTAGAAATTACCAGCATGAATCTGATTTATTATACTGATTTATTATCTTATCGCATGGACAGAAAGTAGACACAGGCACTTGACAGAACAATAAAAAAAAGGACTTAAACACAATCAGTAAATCTGTTTGTTTGGGTCTTAAACAGGCCCGACACAATGTTTCAGTATTACTATGCCATGCATCATAATTTCAGTTGAGATAAATGGAAAATGCCTCTTTGTGTTCTTGAGATCTGTGCTTATGTAGGCTTGAACCAACCAATTTCAACCAATGATATCACCCATCAATCAATCAATCTTCAATTGTCCATGTTTGCTTTGACACGCCCAGCTCACAATGTTCAAATCAAATTCCATCCAATGTTACAATACAGTATGTCAGTCCTGTTTCACTTTGAAATACATCATGATACGGAAGGTTAGGCTATCCAACATACTGTCTGGACTTTAATAGTTGTGTCTGCATGCAGTACCAGCTCAGTGGCCTTGTGGTTAGAGTGTTCAATCCTGGGCGGAGTCATACCAAAGACTATAAAAATGGGACCCAATGCCTCCCTGCTTGGCTCTCAGCATCAAGGGTTGAACTGGGGGTAAGTCCCTGCAACATACTTGCGGCATGTCCAGGGAGTGTACTGTACTTGTACACAGTGGTGGGAAAAGTACTCAAATTCTTTGGTTAAGTAAAAGTACCAATACTGCAATATAGAAATACTCTATATATAGTAAAAGTCCAGAATAAAACATGTACTTGAGTAAAAGTACAAAAGTATTGGCATCAAAATGTACTTAAAGTACCAAAAGTAAAAGTACAAAAATGTTTGAAAATAGCAGATCTACAAGCTCACAACGCGTTGTGAGCTTGTAGATCTGCTATTTTCAAATAGCCTAGGTATAAAATAGGGCTAAAGTGGTTAATGTATGCTTTATAACATGGTAATTTATATCTGAAAAGTAACTAGTAACTAAGTTTTCAAATAATTGTACTGGAGTAGAAGTACAATATTTGCCTCTGAGATGTAGTGGAGTAGAAGTAAAAGTACAGAAAATGGGAAATACTCCAGTAAAGTAAAAATTCCTCAAAAGTGTACTCAAGTACAGTACTTGAGTAAATGTACTTAAGTTACTTTACACCACTGCTTGTACATCATGGCCAGGGGATGTACTTGTACATACTGTACATGTATATAGGCTCCTGATCTATGGGCCGCATGGCGCGGGAGCCGTTGGTTTCCAAGGCTACTTACTTACTGCATGCAGTGAAGAACCTTCTTGTGTGTGTCTCACCTGCAGTGTACCACCATGGGTCCTGCATCCGGAGGGTTGCAGGCTTTGACTCGTCTGAGGAAGGCCAGGAATGGCGTGGGGTGCTCAGGTACCCCGTGGTCTGGCCATGCCGTGAACTGGAACTGCCTGACCTCTCTCTTCTCACTGGAGCCGTTCTGAGACGGAGAGAACAAAGAAATACTGATAAACCCCCCCTCGATCTCTCATCCCAAAGGAAATTGTAAATACATTGCTTGCGATGTCAATTGATGGTGTCGTATTTATTTATTTTACTTTTCTGCTATGCATTTCTACAGTATGGTAAAGTAAAGACGCGCTAGGAGTGCTCCTCTTCCCAATGCCGTGCATGGCGTTCTTTAAAAAAAAAACGCTTTCTGTGGCCCCTAATGCTGTCTTCCTCTAAGTCTCAAAGAAGAGGGACAATGAGGGGTTGTTGCAAACTAAAAGTAAAATAATCAAGGCTTTGTCGGCTGAAAAAGAACAGATTTCTTTCTTTTTTACACGCACATACTTTAGTCTCTGATGTCAACTTACTTTATAAAGTGCAAACGTCCTGACACAGTACGTGGCCAGCTCCACCGTGTCCAGCAGTGTGACCTGAATGAGACCATATGTCTCTGTCCCTCTTGTGGGCCAGTACTGGTCACATTTCACCTGCAACACAGAGCAGAAATAACATCACGCCAAGCATAGTACATCGTTGCTGTCAGGTGGAAACCTTGTATGTCCACCGTCACTTTTCAGGAAATGGGAAAAAAGAACTTGAAACTCTTGTTAATACTTTGCAGTGGTTAAATATTTATAAAACCCACATAATATATAATATATATAACAAAAATAGGAAATGTACAAGCACAACACATTGCGATGCAACGTGTTATGAGCTTGTAGATGGACTATTTTCACTACTTTTGCGCGACACTGTTATATGACAGGGCATTCATTTACGAAAACATTACTTGAAATATGGATATACAGGGTTTCTGAACAACATTGACGAAATAAAGTTAGGAACCTGAGCTTTTCACTTGTCTCATGCCAAAACATTCCATCCTCTATTAATATAAAATCTGTTCTAATATTGGCCAAACAAATACACATCGCAGTTTATACAGACCAGGTGCGATTTCACAGTCAAGAAATAAGCTTGAGAGAGTTGGATGGGGACAGACCGCTATTTATTGTTCTGACAGGCTCTATAATTGCAATCATAACCGCAGTTTTCCAATCATATTACAGGCTTGGGTTTATTATGATTATACAGCTTTGTTGCCCAGCGAACGGCCAATAAAACACTGTTCCATTACAGTAATTGTTTAGCTGCCAAAGAGACGCCCTGCTAATACAGTGGAAGGAAATGACAGATGCAGATGTTTGACCTAATACGGGCTATTCGTAACGTACTATATCGTCACTGTCGGGTGGAAACCTTGTATGTCCAAAACTGCTCCTTTCAGGGAAAGGGGGGGAAAAATAACATGTGTTCCAATGAATCCAATTCAATAAATAGTTATTATTTAGTCACAAGCTCTTGTTAATACTTTTCAAGATCCACAGACACACTTGATAACCACCACACACAATCTATAATAGCAAAAATAGCCAATCTACAAGCAACGTGTCTCATTGAGAGCTTGCTGATCTACTATTTTTGCATGACACTTTTGTATGATGAAGTAGGGCACTCATTTATGAAAAAACAGTTGCAATACGGAGATATGGGATTTCTGCCCGACAGCAATGATAAGCTTATGCGAGAGCTAGCATAGTTTCAGGGATTCAGCACATTCCAAATATCAACGTGATGATCAAGCGCTTTTTCGTGGCCGAATATAAGAGCAACTGGTCGACCAGCATTAATAATAAAATATGATATTGACGACGGAGGCGATGGAGGGATTCAGATCAGAATAGCACTTAGTCATTCAGGAGGCAGTCGATATTAGAACTCTGGATATGCAAAACACAAATATAGCTCATCATGTGCTATGCAGAGAGAACGGTACGAGTAATCAATACGCCGTTAGCAGCAACAAAAGCTCCAAATGTCAAAGTGTGTGTGTGTGTGTGTATGTGTGTGTAGATTTTCACCTATCATGCCCATAATAGGGATCGATTACTAATCAATTTTATCAAATTATCCATTATCGCAAAAAAAATCGATTAAATCAATTATCTTCGCCAACCTATGAATGATGCCTTGACTTTGAGAGAGGGATACGCCTGGAAATGACATCATCTAAAACATTTTCTCCCCGTCCACTACAATGTTATCAGATTTATAAAAATACATTTATCTCTGATTTCTTTTCCCAGATTGCGTTTTTGGTGAAAACGAGCTATATTCCACTACAGAACGGACGATCGTGGTTACAACGTTTTTTTTTCGGTGGAAAGAAGAGGCTCGTCTTTCCACCGAGACATTGTTTGTTTACATCCGTTGAAAAAAAATCTGTGGATCGTCAAAATAAGGTAAAACCGCTGGCAGTGGCGGATGAATTAATTCATTAATACCTGGCAATGAATGTGTTAACTGTCAAGGCAATTTCTTTTTTTTAGCTCTGGCAGATTTGCCTGGTTTCCAGGCTATACTAAATAGTTCATTCACCGTTCACTTTCCAAGGTCAACATCGATCAGCCTTCCTGTCAAAAATACGTTTTTGGAAAAGGCATACAAAGGTAAATTCAACTTTTCGTTTCCCCCCCCCCCCCATAAATTGATACCTTACTTCGTCATACTACAGTGTCACTTAAAAGTAGCAAACATAGCTGATCTAAAAGCTCACAACTTGTCGCAGTGTGCCGCGTTGTGAGCTTGCAGATCGGCTATTTAAAAAAAATACATTTTTTTCCGTTTTATTATTTATTTTCTGAAAATGCACGACTTTGGACACATGGTACTGTACAAGGTTTCCAACCGACCGTGACGAAATGTGCAGACGAATGAAGACTGAAGTAGATGATGCAAGCTTTTGACCTTAGACATTGTGAGATGTGCTTGAGTCTAGACCAGTCTAGCATCTCAACCTTGAGGAGTTAGTGGGTGGGTGGGTGGAAGGAAGGAGGATGATGGCTTACTAAAGTTACTTTAGTAAAGTTGAATTGATTAAAAAATGTTGAAAACATTTGGAATATTTTTGCCTATAATGACATGCCCAAAATACGGTTGCCAGGTTGGACATGGTTAACTGAGAGAAGAAAATGATGTGTGTGTATTGGTATAGAGGGGAGAAAGTCAGGAACCAAGTAAAGACCCCTGGGGGACCCCGGTCAATATAGTATAGCGGTGGTTCTCAAAGTCCAGGGGTCCTTGAGAGGGTTCTGAATTGTACCCTCTCAGAGTTATGGGGGGGGTCCTTGAAATTAAAAAGGTTTGAGAATCACTGGTATGCAGGGTTCAAGTGATACGGGATAAATTCATGCTTGTATTTCCTACCCTGGACCTCTCCTCCAGTTTAGTCATCATGACGATGTTGGCACTCCTCTGCTCCCAGATCATTCTCCAGAAGTCCCCAAATGTCTCTGGCAGAGAGCCCTGGGTGGCGATGTAGGCATTCTGCTTCCTGTAGCCATCAATGTAGTTGGCATTGATATAATCACTGCCGGGGATGCCTGCAGTAAGAGACAGCCAATGCTTAAACGCTGCTGAAGTGCATTTCAGTTCATTGTCGAGGATTGGTCATAGTCTATAGCAGTGGTTCTCAACCAGTGGTCCGGGGACCACCAGTGGTCCTTGAGGGGGCTCCAGGTGGTCCCCAGGTAAATGATGGAGTTGGTAACCAAATGGACCCTTACAGATCTTTTACTCTTGAGAGCGTAAAATGGAACCAAATGGTTTAATTTTACACTCTCGAGAGTGAAATTATTGTTAAACATCTGCATTACTTTATTAAATAATTGTTATTTTGATCAAGGTGTGCCTGTTATCTCTCCTATTGGTACCAACATCAATACAGCATGGAATTGATGAGAGATTCTAAATGTCATCAAATGGTGGTCCGTGGCTCACATGCCCAACAAATAATGGACCTTGACATGAAAAGGGTTGAAAACTACTTGTCTATAGAAGCACAATATTTATGATACAACACAATACTGACATAGAATTCAATCCAATGTCTATTTTGGCTGATCTTGGCGTTCACATTTTAAAGGATCACTTCACCCACTTTCAACCGTATCTGCATACAATTGGTCCTCGCTATTGCTCATTATAAGATAGCACCATGTCTCTCTACTCACTCTGTGCCTCATTTGGTGGGATATGGACATTTCAGAAACCTGCCGCCTACCAGTGACATCATCGGTAGACAGGTTTGGAAAGTGTTTTATCAAAGCAGAGCGAGTAGACGAAAATGCTGCCATCTTACAATGAGCATCAGTGAGGACCACGTATATGAAGATAAGGTTGAAATAATGGGTGACGTGCTCCTTTAACATGATGCATTTTGCGGTTAAGCATCGCCCCGGCACACCCACACGACGGTCTATGAGCTGGCATTAAATCAACCTGATTTATATTTTCTGCTGGCAAGATCACTATTTTACCGTAAGCACAGCGAACAAAGGGCAATGTTATGGCCCCAAGGGCAGAGGCTAAAAACCTGCAAGAAAGGGTTGTAGTTTTTATATTCAGATTTAGCCCCATTGACATCGCTGGTGTTAAACCTTTCAGCACGACTTCGGTGGCGCTTCGGAGACACACACAGAAGACTGCTAAGTGTTGTGACTATAGCGATCATGTTGACAATTGACATTGGGGATTGTTAAATAAACAGACAGCAGCACGCTGCAGAGAGGGGGTGGATGGGTGTGGGCAGAGACAGTGACATAGAGACAGAAAGATGTGTATAGCAGTAATTAACCTTGGTTGTTTTACACACATAGAAAAGCCAATAAGCGACTCGAAAGGTAGTGGCTTGGCTGTTAGTCAAATCAATCTAATTCTCCATCTATTGGCAGTTAGCGGGCGAGGTAATGTCAGATGCAGTTAGTCACGAGGTTCAGGTCTCATAGCAAGTTCCCTTGGCATTGTTGGTTTGATAATGCATGAGGTTTGACCTGGTCTTTCTTCTGTGTCAAATTGAATTGGCCCACCTCGCCGGATGTGCATTTGTTGCTTTTCTCCTCCTGGTTTGACATTTTCATTGGGCAGCCTTGACACAAAAAGGCGGAAAAAACACTAGCGACGGTATTAGCTGGTGTTCTTTTGTGATTGCAGAATTTCTACCATTCCCCCCGCCAAAAAGGCTTTGCATTTGCTATCTACATTCAAGTTAAATCCATAGTCTGTTTCCACTATCTACTACTAACTTGAATCCACAGATAAAGCTTAGTCTTTAAAAGTCCCTTTCAGAATCAGCTACCACACACAGAGCAAAACAAATAAACAAACCCCAAAAAAGGGTGAAAAGGGGAAATCCTGGCAAAACAGTTTTCTTTCCTTTTTCTTTTTCTTGCCCTCCACTCCTTGCTGATTCTTGCTCCTCTTTGCTAGCGCTAAATGAAAGGCACCGCGGTGGAGCTGACAGCTAGTCAATGCTTCAGGACTGGCAGTTTGGGTGCACCGTGCACACATGGTCTACCAAGATAAGTCTCATCTGCATGGACGCCACGTCTCACCGAACCCCTTCACTCCAACTCCCACTTCTTTTTCTCCCCCACATCCCTCAGTCTCGCTTTTCTCCCAGGTAACTTATTCAGGGGAGGAAAAAAATGAGAACATATAATATGGACATATTCAAAACCCCATCGTGTTTTTTCTTAAACGGCACTCTTTTTTTCTCTCCTTCTTTCTCTCTCCTGCTGTGCGGCCAGGCGGCTGTGCATTTCCATGCCCGACAAGGGTTAAATACAATTAAGCTTGCCGGCTTTTCAAATTGAAAGGAAATGGCAAAAGAGACATTATTGTGGTTTAATGAGAACGAGGCGAGTTGGTAAAAACATATTTGCTAAATGGTTTCAGCTGCACGCTGTCTGTCACTCAGGATTTGTATAAAAATGCAACCATCTTTTTTCCCCCCGCCGACTGTTAATACTTGTTAAAAAACAAACACTGACTCAGGACTCAAACCTCCCTATACTAAGCAGAATTTTGTCATCAAAGGCTAAAAACTTTAACAGTTTGACATTTAAATGGGTTTTAAGATGGAAAAAGCCATTTGAAGTTAAGTTGTTCTTGCCGCATTGGTTTGCTGCACCTCCAGGAAATGTGTCTACATTCTGTTTTCTCATCGTCTCACTAACATAACGATTCATGAGCGTGGCATGATTTTTCCAACAACTGGAAAAGAACCAGACACTAGAATCAGAAGTTCCCCCCCATTGCAGCATGGAAAGAAAGCCCTGGGCCCTGGAAACTAAACAGATTGAATTTTGTTTTGATTTTCCTGTTTTAGAAGCAGTGACCTCTTTGTGGAACAGTTGCCCAGTGACTCAAGTTTGTCCATTTTAAGCAGTGTCTTTACAGAGTTAAAAATAGGCTTGTAACAGCTCCCATACTAAACATAGAACAATGGAGAACAGACTGTGTACGGTATGCTGAAAGGTTTTAGAGCGGGGGTTTTCAAAGTGTGAGGCGTGCCCAGTGCCCACCGGTGAGGGTGGTGCCAGAGCATTGTGGGGGTGTGTGGAGAAACATGAGGTGAAAGGGACAGTCAGTCAGGAGGAACAACATGAAGTTACCAGTTGTGTTCGATTCACCAGTTTTGTCAGATTCGTGCAACAACGGTTGCTACATTTCTTATTATCTACTGTATATTAGTTAGCCTATACTAAATCCACCATACAAATAGTGAAAAGAGGATCACCTCTTACTTGTCAGTAGTACAACTCTGGCGCCGTAGCAAACTATTACTTGACTTATTAGTTGAAAGTATCCCATTGTCAGGGCCGGTGCGTCCATACAGGCGACCTAGGCGGCCGCCTAGAGCGGCAGTTTGGAGAGGCAGCAAAAAAAGTCAGGAAAAAATTATAATAATGATAATAAATCGGTAAAATCTGAATTAAATAACACAACCCTAACCTAACCCTAACCCTAAAACCGAAATAAAGTAACCAAAGACACAAAAAAAAGTATCATAATCCGCCCAGAACCGCATCAAAGGAATCTCGCCTACAGCGGCGATCAGCCCTCCACCGGCCCTGCCCATTGTCTGTTTGTGAGTGGCCTTGCATAGCCAGAAAATCTGAGATCTACATATACCGATTTATGATTCTAAATACAATGCTGGGGTTTGCATAGTGGAGAAAACCAGCACTGATAAACCTACATCCACTGCTTTGAAAACCAATCATGATTCCTCACAAGATAAAGGACTACCCTAATGTCTTTGCATTGTTTTTGTAATGCTGTTTGTTTTGGCATTTCTGAATAGTTTCTAACCAGTTTTAGCCCATTCATTGACTTAAAGGTGTCAATGGACGAATCGTTAGGCTGAGATGTCCTATTATCTAGCTACGTGAGACTAGTTCATGGGCAGTATGTAGTGAGTACTCTGTCCCTGTGTTGAACATGGCTGGCACAGCTAGGCCTATCAAGACAAAGCTGAAACACAAAGCTGCATTTCTGTATATGTTAATTCATAGTATACGGCTGATGTTGACTTAATAAACGGTATCTTCCTGCACGTGAGTAGCTACATTTATAACACATTGTCATGTAGCATGTTTACATTCAGAATCAGATATCTCTATAAGTAAATAGAGATGGGTAGCAGCATAATTTAACTAAACAAATGTAAAAGGGAATTACTTTAGATACCTGCATGAACTTCCTAATTATATATGATGGAAAAACATGGTAATTTCGGTTCTATGAATTCTAATCTGTGGTTAATTGAACCATTACGTCCAATATTGGTGCACACACAAGCATGTTTAACCACAAAAGGTGCAGTAAGTGATATCTTTTGTAGAATAAGTGTTAAACAGCTCTCTAATATGATAGTAATCATTGCTAGTGTTTGTTCATTAACAATTAAGGGTCTCCTCGGCTATTTAGAAACCAGAAATTACATTTTCAGTTCAGGATACCACTTTCATCCAATCAGGAGAGAGAACTCAGACAATTGGAAGTGCTAAACAAAAACAATGGGCAGGCAAAATTGGAACTGGAGCACAAGCTGATAAATGATCTTTGTGTGGTTCTCAACAATTTGCAACCCACCTGACCTTTAGAGCTGGAGAGACGCTGTTACAGAACAAACACTCTACACAGCAATGATTACTACGACAATATAAAACTTTAACTTTTTAACAAAACCTTTTTTGTTTTAGAGAAACAAATATCACAGCACCTTTAAGCCCTTATCATTTGAACAATTATTTGAACACTTTTTAATGTTTTCGCCATGCTCAAAACAGGGACACCAGATTGAAACACCAGGGTGCCCGGGCCTTTAGATGATCCCCGCAGTGCACATGTGAAAGACAAACAGAATTGTGGAAAGTAGACAGTCCACAAATCCTAATGTCAAATCCCAAGTGCCTTTTAACCCAGAGAACTCAATCAAAGTAAACAAAGACGCCTCATGCCGCCAAAAGGCTTTGTGGAGGCTTTAGAACAGAATGAAGAAGTCCCTCAAGTCCACGCTGGCTGAGAGCTTGCTCACTTCCGACCACACAAAGGCTTCAGTGTGGGCGTGCAGATGTGTTTATGTGGCCGGCTAATGGGATCCATCAACACTCAGCTGTGTGTTCTTTCTGGGAGACTGTGAAGGGACTCCAAGTTTCTATTTGTCGGTTGTTGTTTTTTTATTTTGTCACATTAGCGTCCATTTAGTAGCCAGAGTTTGTTTATTTTTCTTCGCCCTCCCGTGGAAGAGGCTCAATGGAAATGGGTAATTAATGGCTGTGGGTGTGCATTGGCATGTAAGAACAAACTAGTAAAAAGATAAAAAGCTGCTACTGACTGGCTATTTTAAATGGCTATTTAAGAACTAGAATGCCAATTTCAAAAGTAAAAACATTACAGAGAGGATCCTTCACCCGCATCTCTATTATGTTTTTTGGGGTTTTGTTTTTTACATGAAACTCAAAACTTTGTCACTCAACTTTTCAAGAGAAAGTGGCCTATTATTGAAGCTATTTCCCTGAAATCACCCGGGGCATAATAATGTATTACATTTTGACAGGGAAAGCAAATAGGCAGGGCATTACGCTTGTGGGACATTGCGAGTCACAGAGTACGGTACGGTACTTTTTTCCTCGAGCCTAGAAGGCAAGGGCATGATGCTTGTCTGCAGAATCAATAGGAGCCTTGGAGGGCCTGGTGGGGTGAGACTCACCGTCGATGGCGGACAGCAACACTCTGGAGTGGTCGTACGCTATCACGTTGGCATATCTGTTCTTTGGTTTGTTGACTTCCAGGTTGGAGTGCTCCCACGTAAACTGCTGCCCAGGATCAATGGACTGACAAGGAAGAAGAGACGGATATATGAATTAGTTCATTTTTTACCACGCAGAGGAGGAAGAAGTACAACATTTTTTTAAGTAAACGTACAAAAGTATTGACTTAAAGTACCAAAAGTAAAAGTACTAGTTTTAAAAATGAAATGAATGGAAATAGCAACTAAAACAGCAGATTTACAAGCTCAGAACGCGTAGATTGGCTATTTTCAAATAGATGAATACAATAAGGGTGATGTCATTACTGTGTGTGTGTGTGTGTGTGTGTGTGTGTGTGTGTGTGTGTGTGTGTGTGTGTGTGTGTGTGTGTGTGTTTTAAATGATAATCAAGATTTTGAGTACCTAAGTACCTAAAGATTAGAGAGCACTGTACTCTAGTAAATGTAATTAGTTACTTTACACCACTGTTACAACAGTATATTTCGCACTACACTACATTTGGCTATAGCTCGTAGCAAGGACAGAATTTCACCCTTTATGGCAGTTGCCCATTAGCCATTCAAACATGATCAATACCAGCTAGGAAAAGTGATGGATGTCTGCAGAGCTTAAATTGCTTCTATTCAAGTCTGCTGTTGCTCGAAAGCAACTGTCCAGGAATCTGCTTGTCAAATTCTTCAGATGGCTCCAGGGCTATTTTAAACATGCATCCGAGCCTGGAATGTGTTTATATATATAAAGGTGGCGAGGAGCATACAATGTAGGAAGATTAATCTCAAACAGTGTATTGAAACAAAATAAAAAAACATGTCAAAATTGTATTCTCCCTCTCACTCTAACTGATGACGATTTGCACACAAAAAAAAGTAGACCGATTTAATTGTCTGTGCCTATAAACTTTAAATAGCCGGACCCCAAATGTCACAGCTATTAGCCACTGCAATAACAATGGGAAGACTATGAGATATTTTCAAATCGTCACTGTCGGGTGCAAACCTTGTATCTCCATTTTCATCGTACAAAAGGGTTGCATGGAGTAGTGAAAATTGTGATGCGTTGTGAGCTTGCAGATCGGCTATTTTCACTATTTTAGAATCAATTTTGAAAGTGTAAGTTAAAGCGGTTAAGTCTGTCTGTGGGTTTTATAAATATTGAAACAATGAAAAGTGTTAACAATATATTTTGAAACAAAAACTACATTGGATCCACTGGAACACAGGTTCTTTTTTCCCCCCCATTTCCTGAAAAGTAACCGTTTTGGACATCCAAGGTTTCCACCCGACAGCGACTCTTTTCAAATGTTCACAAAGGGAGAGCTGCATTTCCATTACCTGTGGTCATTTGATTAGCTGCAGTGGAGTAATGCACTCGAGACCAATTCCGAAGAATCAGCAATCTAAGATTTGCAAAGCAGGGGTTGCGAAGGGTCCCTCACCACAGATAAATGAACTATAAAATGTAATATTGGGAGCGTGCAAAGGGAAAATACCAAGACGTGAAAGATTGCATTCAATTTCACATTACAGTGAAAGTATTGTTTCTTTTTTAATGGCTACAGTCTTGTTTTTATGAGTTAAACTACGCTTCCCATTGGGAATATGAGTTCGAGACGCCAAGCAAGAGGATATATCCTAGGATTAACACCAAGATTTGGACAATGCACTTTATTCCCCCATGGTGCTTTATAAATGTGCTCATTTTAGCATAGTAGTAAGTATGCCAGGTAGATGTAAAAATGTAGCTCTAGTTTATGATGTCTCTGGGGGAAATTGGTAGAAACCACAAATGTCAGAAATTTGTCTTAATTTTCCCTCTTTAGACAAAGGTAATGACAGTAAAATGTTATGCAACACCTCATATGATCTCCTGGCTAGAAGGGGACGAGAGGACATGATTGTATGAGCTCCATATGAATACAACTTTGAGACTTCTAACAGCCAACTTTTCCCATATTGCAACTCAGGGAAGGACACGCTTTTGGTTCAGCCTTGGTATTTTATTGAAATATGTTTAAAGGGTGGATCCTAAAAATGCATTGAAAAGAAAAATAAATCTTTCTTTAATCTGAAAATAACTTTCCACTGCCCATGAATAAGCACTGTGGAAGTGAGATCTACCACGCTTATGCTGCAATAATGGCTGGTTCTGTCTGGGACTGAGCCATTTCGTGACCTCGTGGAGTTTTTGGAGCAGAGGCAGAACCCGTGGAGAGAAAAGGGGTTACAGAAAGGCTGACCCCCAATTCTGGGCAACACAATGTCCCTGAAAAGACTTTGCACTGATGCAATTTTTCAGCTTTTCCTGATATTCACTAAACAAACGTTCATTCACAGTGCGCGGTCAACATGAGGTGAACACTGAAAAACACAGTGTCCCTGCAGTAAACGGCTCTGATGCCAAGGAAATGTTCAGAGGTCCTTTTTGGTTCATCCATCCCTCTAGTGGTTAGCATTCAGGATAATCACCAGTAATATAAAGATTCCTAATTTCCTAGGGATCATCTTTGCCCCATGATGTCTTTTTTCCATCATGTCATATTGGTTAGAAACGCATGAGAATTATGGTAGCCGTATAGCATAGTGATTCCAATAACGTGCTATTGACCACTACCATCTAAAAGCAAAACTTTTTTCATTTTTTTCTTTCAGATTGTGATATTTTTAAGTTACAACAATACATTTTTTGTTAAAATGTTAAAGCTCTATACAGCTCTGACAGTAATAACTCAATAACCCAGCACTTACATTTTCAGGTGGGCTGCCAATTTCAGCCAATCAGGAGAGAGTAACCATTTATCAGCTTAAATTGTAGAGTGTTCAATGTTGTCTGCTAATTTCTTTGCGTCATCACTTCCACTTGTTTAACCCGTCTCCTGTATGAGTTCTCTCTCCTGATTGGATACAATTGATATCCCAACCTGAAAATGTATTTTCTGTATACTAAACAGCTGGAGACGTACACGTTACTGAACAAACACGATTACTATCAGAGTATAGAGCTATTTAAATATCACAACGTCAAAACCGATTTCAATGCTATATTAACTAACTTTGGCCGGGGACCCCATGGAACCACCCCAAGCACCCCTGGGGGTCCCCAGACCCCACTTTGAGAAGCACTGATCTAAAGGATTGGCTTTGTGCAGCATTAATACATTGCGATGGATTCACACTGGAGCTCCTTTGGTGATTCAGGGTGGGAAAATATTATTTGCTTTGACCTTAGTGAAAAATACGATATCTCAATCCATTTCACAATCCCTTCACCCATGTTGTCATTGATTGGCAGAGGACACTGCTGCTGTCGAGCAGAAACCTTGTATCTCTGCATTTCCACTTTTAGTTTTTTTCCGTAAAATTAAAGCCCTACTTCGTTGTATACAAGAGTCGATTGTGAGCTATTATACATCGACCGCTATTTTTGAAAATATTTTAAAGTGAAAGTGGTTATAGGGTTGTATAAATATTTAACAATATTAACAGGAGCTTTTGACTAAATAATAACTACATTGCATCCTTTGGAACACGGGTTCTCTTGTCCATGTCCTGAAACGTAACGGTTTTGGACATACAAGGTTTCAGCCCGACAGCGACGACATACTGTTTGGTAAACATCACGGTAAACATCATTATGATGGTGTATACGATCCAGGAGGATATCACTAGTGCTTCTGCTTTTCAGGACAATCATCCTGGGGAGGACCATTGTTTCAAGGAATAATATGAAAATGTCAACAAAAAATACACCAGTGGCTCAGAACCACTGCTGTGGGGACTACACTACACTGTACTTGCCGGTGAGGTATTTTACTTCCACAGTGCTCTGCTCTGAAACGTGAATTTCATAGCTGAATTGGCAGAGAGCCCGCCTGCATGGGAAGAAGGTCCCAGGTTCGAATCCCAGCCCTGGCAATGTGTCGAGGTGTCCCTGAGCAAGACATTTAACTCCTAACTGCCCCCCCTGCGCTCACTTGAGAAGCTGGGCGAAGCTGAAAACTGAATTTCCCCCGTGGGATGAAATAGGTCTAATTATTAATATTATTATTATTTCAGTGATGAGTAATAATAATGGGAACTTTACTTGGAATGAAAAAAAGTCTAAGTCAGTGGTTCTCAAAGTGGTGTCCAGGGACTCACAGGGTTCCTTGGAGGGGTTACAAATGGACTCTTACAGGTCTGTAACTGAGAGTTATGGGGCCCTTGAAATTAAAAACGTTTGAGAACAACTGGTCTAAATCAATCAATGCACTGTAGGGGCTTACTGCCATAATACTTTCTTGATAAAAATCACAAAATGTCTGCCCTAATGCGCCAACAAAAACTCCCTGTCTGCTTCTTCTAGGAAGAGAGTATTGCTTTGACTATTAATACGATTAGAGGAGACTGGTGAAATGGTGACCTTTTCCAGACAGACAAATGAAACGGTAAAATGATTGACATTCCGATATGGTTCACATACATCCAGGTCGTTTCAGTTTTGCCGCTGCTCTCCAAAAATGTGTAATTTCTACTTTGTGCAATTGAACCGAACGATACAAGATCTGCGAGAAGGCCTGGATAAAACAGGTCATGACCACTTCAAACCTCTGCCGTCAAACCCTCCGAACCAGCTGCCACATGACGGCGGCTGGCCTGAATGGCCATGTGGTTGGAATGGGTGTGTAACGGCAGAGATTAGGGCTTCCAGGAAAATATTATTATGGTGAGACCGTGGGCTTTCTTCATTACGCTGAACAGTGACCGCAAAATTGAGACGGCAGTCCTGCATCAGCGTCTAGCAGGCAGCGGTAGCGGCTAGGGCTGGGCAATTACCCCGATATGTATTGGAACCGACATGCTCTCACCGACTTAATCTGGCTCATGTCGGTTAATCGAATAATTCTGGAGCAGGTTTGTATTTTTTTTATTTCATGTATATATCAATGAATCAACATGAAAATATTCGTATGTATTTTTTCCAATCGACTAAATCAATTTAGTCTGATTAGTCCAATTAAAGGAGTAGTTCACCCAAAAAATTACTTATTTTCTATCAATTACACACCCCATGAAGCCTTGAATTCAAGGATTCTTTTGGGGTTTTGTCGCATTCCTAAGCCAATCATTTGATTACCGTCTCCTATCGGCTAATGTATCCAGTAGGAGACACAAAGGAGAGTCTTTGTGTCTCCTACCGGAAATACACACGGTCATCAAATTATTGGCTTAGGAATGCGACATAAACAAAAAAAAATCCCTGAATTCAAGGCTTCATGGGGTGTGCAATTGATAGAAAATAAGTCATTTTTTGGGTGAACTACTCCTTTAAGCCCTATATTATCCTTTGTACGCTTTTATTAATAGTGAAAATCTATGATCTACAAGCTCACCTTATAATTTTCATTATTTTAGAATTGATTAAATCAATTACTTTCATTAAGAGTTGCACCCGTAATATTAACAGCACAGACCTTGTCAGAGAACAGTGAAAAAACGAAACCAAAAAAAGGATACAAAATAATCATTCATTACTCGTAATCCAGGCAAAACTTTGAAATCACATGTCACATGTCCTGTCCATGCCAATGTGCGCCCATCAACCGGCCATTGAAGTAGGCTCGTGCAAGTTATTGAACACCTACTTCCTGACTTGTTGCGAGTCGCTCTAAAGACTAATTTATACACCCTTGTGAGACCAAGCATAAACTCTAAATGCCTAAAACGTAATGCATGTTTCCAAGGTCTCAGAAAATACATGCTAACAGCCAGGGCTCTGAACCAGTTTGGAAACAAAGTATATTTTACTAGGAGCAAAAATCAAAACGGAAATGCAATCATCTGTAATTCTTCTGAACATAAACGTTAATTAGAAATCTCCATTATCGGTTAAATAACATATAATATAATATTTTCCCTCTGATAATATTTAACACTAACTCAAGCATTTCTGTCCTAACCTCTAAAATGCCTTTAGATTTACAGATATTTATAAATGAAATGAATTGTTGAATCATCACATTCAATTGCCAAATCCTATTAGACTGAGAACATTCTAAGTCGGCCACTGCCCTAGTGTTTGAGCATACTGCATACATTAAATTCTCCAGTAAAGCTGCTCTGTGGCCAACAGTGTGGTTGTGCTGGGCAACCCCCAGGTGTGAATGTGTGTAACTGTTGAGACTGACATTTGTTTTGTTTGTTTGTTTGTTTCACCCATTCTAACAGGTTTAGGAACATTATGTTGGGGGTGGAATGCAAGAACAGAAATGTTAAAATATTAGTTTGTTTAGCTTGGGACAAACCATAACATAACATTTTCAAGCCGTGTAAAAACCGACATAGGTCGATTCTACAGACATAAAATATTACTGCCTATTGGATTGGTGTACGGTAGTCTCAGGGCTAGATCTCACAACACCCTGTTAGATCAAATAAAAAATATTACTTAAATGAATACAAATAAATATGTTTATAATATTGGTGGCAATAAAATGCAGAAAATACTGTATATCGTTGTATGTATGCTTTGCATTTATTTTCTTCTTTTTGTACCGTGTAACATTGAAAATGGGTGGCCCGAAGCTCCTCGTTACCTCGTATTCCTGTGAAAACTTCAGGTTGTCGTTGGCTTTGAGGCGCTCCAGGTGATCTGCCAGGTCGTTGATGGGGATGGGAGGGTGGCTGGTCATACCTGTCAATCAGACGCACAACAGGTCAGCGGCCAGCAGCAAACCACATGGGAATCACCCCCACCACAAGCCAACACTGACTCATTAGAGAAGCAGCATGTGTGTGTGTGTGTGTGTGGGGGTGCGTGTGTGTGTGTGTGTGTGTGTGTGTGTGTGTGTGTGTGTGTGTGTGTGTGTGTGTGTGTGTGTGTGTGTGTAACGAGACTGATCCACAGATGGAGACGTGGATCTGGTTAGGCAAAGTTTGGGCACTCAAAGCAGTGGGCATGCTCATAAAAAGAGGATATGGAGACAGAAGGCAATGAGAAGTCATCGAGCACACTCCCCACACCGTGACCCTCCCTATTGTGAAGAGAAGAATGTTATTTACACCAAAAGCTGCGGCGAGGAGTTAGCGTGACGAAAGGACACGACCGGACAAGGACAACAAACAAACGTGGACACAGACAAACAAACAAACGCTCAAACAGAGAATAAAACAATCCAAAATGTTAGGCCAGATGTTGACGTCTGCTTTGAGTGATGACATAGTATTAGGCTGTCATTTCAAACTCCGCCTCCTGTGATGACATGGCATATAAACACCGGGTGGATTAGATGGGTGGTGTGAGAGTACAAGGCTAGGCAGGAAAAAGGGAAAAATAAATAAAAAGAGAGGGAATGGAAGCTAAAAACAAAACATAAAATAAAATAAACAAAGTCATGTCAAATGCGTAAACGAGACCAACTAACTTGACGAATGGAGGTTACTGGGGTAACTGGGCGCACCTGAACCTGTGGAGGAAACGGCGGTATAAATAAAAGAGGTTGCAGACTACATAGCAATGTGATGACTAGTATTGTCTTTTCCAAACAAGCGGGTAGAAATAGTTTGAAATGTGTGGGCGGAAACTATTTATACACATTGAATGGCTACTGCACGTCTTCTAAATGGCACATCAGTTAGTAACACACAAATCGACATGCTAGAAGCTGCTTGACTATGCCATCATGCTTATTATTTTAGAGGAAACAGACACTCAACTAGGGATGGGGGAATGGGGGGCAGGGTTGGCGGGTGGGGGTAAAGATACAAAATAAATAAAGAAATAAAACCTGGTGAATTCAGAGATGCCGCAGACCTGTGTCAAACTGCCGTAGGGTTTCTATTTGACATTAATTTGAAGTGAAAATGCTGAGCAGCTGTGTGTACGTGCATTGTCTGCAGCACAAAGTTCCTGCCTGCATTTGCCTTTGGTTGACTTTGACACACTGTACACTTGACATTGTTAAATGTGAGTGGAAGTAAATGCGCGTGCTGCGTCAGCATAATCCAGGCAGCCGAGGTGTAGGGTATAA
This sequence comes from Gymnoscopelus braueri, assembly GCF_963280865.1. Taxonomy (NCBI): domain Eukaryota; kingdom Metazoa; phylum Chordata; class Actinopteri; order Myctophiformes; family Myctophidae; genus Gymnoscopelus; species Gymnoscopelus braueri. Next base: position 32,770,817 of record NC_137620.1, on the reverse strand, counting down.
AGATCAAGGAGGCTGGGGCATGTGCGGGTTTGAACCAAGTTAAGAACTGCACAGCCCGTGAAATGCTAACTGTGAACAGTATTTGGCTGCAGCAACATTCCGTGACAACATCATGTCACGTACAGCGACATTCTCCCAACCCACCCGCCACCCCTTTCCCAGATAGCGGACGGTTCTGTAACTGCCGTTTAGCCGAGCCACACGGGTGACACCTCTCTCTCCAACATGCCTGCGGCGTTTCATCTTGGCTGATGGCACAAGTGGGCATTAGCTAATGGAGAGGGTGGGGGCCTCTCCTCATCGTCTCTCTCCCACTCCCACTCTCTGGGAGATGGCAAACGGATTCTATTGAGGCCTGCCACTCAGAGTCCATTTTCAGCACAGCATGGCCATTTGCCATGCTGGGATGCTCATGAGTCGAGCGTCCTTAAGATGAAAACGTCCATTTGAAGGTGCAAAGAGGTGAGAGGGAGGGTAGGAGGAGAGAGAGTGAGAGAGGGAGAGGGAGAGAGGGTAAGAGGCAGTATAATGTTCAGTGGTTTGGAGAGGACACTGTCATGTAGGAGGCAAACATGCTGGTCCATTCTCCGCTTTTTTGGGGTATTTTTTTTAGGGGGGGGGGGTTGACAGGAGATGGGAGTGTAGTTGAGCTCACTCCGAACCTGAAGTAAAAACAGAAAAAAACACCCATCTGCCAGGTTGAAGCCTGTAATGGCCCTAACGTCATTGAAGAGCTTTCATAAATATGCATAATCTTTTCTCTTTTTTTCTGTAAAAGAGCCTGCAGGGATAATTCACTCTCCCTTTCAAACTAGCTGACCTGAAAAATATGGCTTTGATATTACAACATTATTGGCAGTCTCTGAACACCTGTCCCACAGCGTTCGGCGCCAGAGGAACTCAAACGGCAGTTGAGCGTGTCTCTCACGGTCACAAGGAGGCAAAGAATGCGTATTGCCTTTTCCGGGAGATAAATGGACTGTGACTCTCATCCTTTACCACCCGGTGAGAAAAGGCCACATGGAGACACGAACCGAAGCGTGACCATTGTTCAACTCTCCGCTAAAGGTCAAGCGCAGTGAACACAGCTTGTCATCGCGTCTCTTGTCGCTGAACCATTGGCTCGTGCACGAAATGTGTCACCCAGTCAAGACACTTTTCATAGTAGCCTGACCTCCGCTGCACTGCATCCTGTGACTTCCACCCAACAGGATGCGGTACGAGGCACCTTGTTCGTTTCTGAATAAGCATGACAGGTCTTAATGACCTGTATGGTCAGGGTGGACAGGATGATGTGAGCTGCCATGAATGTGTCAACCTCGCATTTCTGTATTTTCACTCATCACTAAGCAGTATCTCTCTCTCTCTCTCTCTCTCTGGGGGGAACACTGTCATTTCTGACCCTGTGTCCCTCACCTGTCACTTTTGTAGCTGGGACGAGTTATTTTTTGCACTGATCCTCGTTTGCAATGGTAATGGTTGGTAAGCGATGGTGTTGCACTTAACATCAGCAAAGGTTGCAAATGAGCAGGCGGCAAATGGCAAATAACTCAAATAAAAATAAAACAGAATTTGTCCTTTTGATAAATTGCGCAAATTCGAATGAATACAATTACTTTGGTTTTATGACCTTTAGTTCTCTTTGTGTTTATACATTTTTGTACTTGTGCATTTTTTTCCAGTGCACTGGAGTGTGTTTTTCAAGACTGAGATGGACATCAGTAGGTAGGTTCTGTTGGTTCTTACCAGGCGTTTGGAAGTTGAGACGTCGGAGCTCGACTGGGTCGGTAGGATTATGCAGTGGCATTTCCTTGTTGTTGGGGAGGCTTCCTTTCCTCGCTTCAGACTCTGCTCTTTTCCTGCATAAAAGAAAACCCAGCACATTCAAATCACACTTATCCTTTCCTGTCTTTCCTCACTTACTCTGCATTCTTAAGACCTTTCTTTCCCAATTCTGGACTGCGGTTCAGAGTAGACTAATATGACCTCAAACAGCTTTGTAAGTTGAGGGTAGAGATATGTAATTTATAAACAGCGATGGGATAAAAAGATGTCAGGATTAATTCCTCCTGATACTATAAAACTAACCATTGACAATACATTGAGAACATAAGCCTTTATGTTTTAACGTGAATACTTTAGAGGAATCAAGGATATCTAATCCTTTTCATCAATGCCAAAACAGATTCATAACTCCCAATGCCAGAGACCGTAAAAACATTATGTTAAAGTCATTGTGGCCTTTAGTTCTTTGGCCCCTTGTCTTAGTTCAACTTGAATAAAACAAGCCACCATTCACCATGAAGGTCAATAACTATAGATGACGTGGTTTGTAAGAGATCACAAGACAAACAAACTTCAAACACACATCTTGATATTCTGAGGGATAGTTTTTTGTTTCTGCTTGTCAGGCAGAGGGCACACATGAACGCACGAAACAGAAAGGCTGCTGGTGTTTGTCGAAGACAAAGGGAAACCGAGATCACACAAAAACAACCTTAAAGTGCAAAAATCAAGGAAAGTATGAGCTATGGGAGGAGAAGCAGGGAGCGCATGTGTGGGTGAAGGTGAAATTATACTGTAAGTACAAGATCCTACGATCACCCCATGTGTACTGTAGGCGGTGAGATGTCATGCTGTGCTGTTCTCCATTGGTGAAATAAAGGCAAAGCAGTTGAACATAAGGAGAAAGGGGTGAGATTTAATGAAAATAGGGGGTGAGAAATAATGAAAATAGCCGATCTACAAGCACAGCACGTTGGATCGTGAGCTTGCATATATATATATATATATATATATATATATTTATTTATTTTTTGGAAAATGTGGCCTATAATAACATGCCCAAAATGGGGATGCCAGGTTGAGTGTCCAATACTGTAAAAGTGCACAGTTTGAACATTGTGATTGTATAGAGCAGTGGTTCTACTCAAAGTGGGGTCCAAGGACCCTTAGGGTTCCTTGAGGGGGGTTCCAAATGGACCTTCACAGGTCTGTAACTCTTGAGAGTTATGGGGGTCCTTGAAAAAAAAAAAAAAAGTTTGATAACCAAAAGGTATAGTGTACAAAAGTGAGGTCTATGTAGTAAACCTGCTTCAGTGGGAATTGGTGCCGTAGCTGTGTAACTTCCTCATAGTCTTACCTGTCTGGTTTGCTGCTCCAATTGGCAAGCAGGGAAGGAAATGAAACAACATTAGACCCTCTGACCTTGAGGAGAATTTAACCCCCCCCCCCCCCCCGCTAAGTTCTCATGGCTAAATTAGCCCATTAACACATCCACCGCCAAGAACGTAGTCCTACGGTCCGTTAAATCCAACTGTTAAGCGCCGAAACCGTAGTCCTACGGTCCGGGTGTTTTTTCCTTTTTTTCGATTTTTTTTTTTTTTTCAATTTTCTAGGGGGACCATTTTCAGTGTAACACCACTGGAAGTCGACCGGAAGTGCGATCCCGTTTTTTGTTTCCCGTCGGCCTCCATTCTAAGTCGTACACTAAAAGCCCTGTAAAACCTATGTAGTTTTTCATCCTCGCATTTCCCATGTTAACATAAACGGTCAGAACTCAAACATGGCGGCTCCGTTTGACACGCGGTCTCGACGAGTAGACACCAGGACATGTGTACGTTGTTTACAAACAGTGGATCGCGCAATCTAAAGGATTTTAACGGGGCCTATGGCGACCTGAAAAAAACAAAAAACAACAATAAAACCTTGGCACTGGTGAGTACATTATGAGATTAGCCCTTGGCGGTGGATGTGTTAAGACCGGGAACGCATCTGTGTCATTTTATGATCTCTTTGGGCTATAAAAAAAAAATAGCAGATATAGATCTGCTATTTATTTGAAAAACATTGTGAAAATGTGTGCAAATGTTTGAATATATATATACACATTTTTAACTCAAATCCCTGGAACAAAATATTTTCAGATGGGGGTACGCAGCCAAATACATATCATTTTTGGGGGTCCTTGACATGAAAAAGGTTTGAGCACCAGTGATATACAGTATAGCGACAAATGTTAAGATTTAGAAGACATTTGTAGAATCCCCGGAAGCAAAGATTTGAGTAAAACATTTTTGCTTAAAAAATATATATATTCAAAGATTTGCACACAATTTCATGATTAAAAAAAATATATAGCAGATCTACAAGCTCATAGTGCGGCACTCGGTGCCGCGCTATGAGCTTGTAGATCTGAACAGCCAAAGGAATCTAAAAAGGACACACAGATGAGTTCCCGGTCTTAATGTGTTAGAATACTGGCCATCATTTTGTATAGTTTGTGTAATAACTGGGAATCTCCACAAAATGATACCAATCACGGCATCACTTTTGCTTCGCGTGCGAGATTAGAGATGCTTCACCTAAGAGACTATACGCTTAGTTATGCAGCCTCGGGACTCATTTCAGATACTACAGTTTTTGTCTCAGGTGCAACCGGAAAGCTTTGCTATGTGTCTTTGGTTATTTCAAGCTGATTTACAGCAGCCGATTCCTTCTTGTTCAAGCATGAACATCCTCTTAAGCCTCACATACTGTAAAACCGTGATACTGTAGCGATTATTCAACTCAACAATAACGTGTTTGATATTGTTAAACAATTGGGATCAAATGCGATGTTTAAACTGGCATCAGCACATTGTGTACAGTATGAACTGAGCTTGGGAAGCAATAAAAGCAATGGTTTACAAGCCCCTTTTTATTGAGTCCTGACCAGGGGGCCATAGCACCAGACCTGGGCCTTTTGACCTTCAGATCAAACTGATTTGACCAATAAAGCGTTATGCAAAGGACCGCAGAGCACCGCAACCTCCCCACTGTGTTGGATAGCTGTTATCATCTGGCCCGTCCTTTCCCCATGCTCAACGTTACACGGCTGTCCTTTGCTCCACACATGAGACGCACATAGTGTCACATAAAAATTGATTTCAACGTGTGAAATATCGTCCGGCTACGCGGCCGAGCGCTCTCCCAACGTGGCAGTGACATTGACGTGAGTAATTGTCGTGTAAATCTGTCGGCCCGCAAACAGAAACACAGGGAACGGCCACCCCACCCACACCCACACCCCCCCCCCCAAACGTCTTTTCTTTCAAGGGTTCCTCAGTTCAACTCTACTTCTTGGATCTCCTTGGCACTGCCTGATCCAGAACTCAAACCGAGTGTTGGAGTCCAAGGACGAGCGGGTTACAGAGTGAAGACTCAGTGTAAAGCTTGTAGGCTTAAAGCTCTAACCCTGTGAAACGCATTACAATGATACTATAGATGGAGCAAAAATGTACCGTTACTGATTATACCTTACGCTGACTCTACACTTATTAATCTGGCCTGCCTAAAATTACTTCCTTAGGACTATTATGAAGTTCAGCTCAGTATCAGGGAACTGATTGAATGAGCCCTGCAGAATATTTCAGCGCGCACAGTAAAATCCTGAGCGCTGACTGAACTCCGAAAGTGTAAAACTGGACCCGTCGGAGTTGAATTAGCGCTCAGGATTTCGCTGCGTGGGGAAGAGAGAGAGACGGGGGTGGCGGAAAGGCAGCGTCGAGGAAAGGCGGTGAAATCTGTACGCCGAGTGCCTGCCATGTGAGAGAGAGCGCACGTGTGCGTGGGCGTGCCTGCACGTGTGTACCGGTGAAGGTGCCACTGGAGCTGAGTTTTTCTCCAGTGGGGTCGGGCATGGGAGGGTAGGGGGCATGAGGGATGGAGGGGCCGGGGCGCATGCAGGCTCAGGCCCGGGCCCTGGGGCCCCCACTCTAAAACTGTGCACGCATGCAGTGACACGCAGCAGACCGTCAGGAGAGAGCTCTCCCTCCGCCTATATGCTTGACTGACGAGCACTGACAGCAAACCGGGCTAGCTTCCGCTGCAGGCTGTTTTGATTTGAGGCGGGTATGCTACTGCAAGTTGTCTGTCTGCTACTGTGTGTGTGTGTGTGTGTGTGTGTGTGTGTGTGTGTGTGTGTGTGTGTGTGTGTGTGTGTGTGTGTGAGGGGTGGAGTAGATGGATGTGTCTGATTAACTTTCAGTCAGCGTTCGTGTCTGTGTAAAGGATTGTGGTTGTCTGCATGTGATGGGGAGACGGCTTGTACAGCTTGTACAGATGGGCTCCTCAGAGATTTTGAAATCGTATGCGTGTGTGTGTGTGCGTGTGTGTGTGTGCGTGCGTTCCCCAGAGTGAGGGTGATTGAGAGTCTCAAGATGGTGTCTGCTTCTAGCTTTCAATCCAAATATGACTGTGTGTGTGCGCGCACATACTCGCGTATTCACAATAAAGCACACGATTCCTTTAAGCTAAAAGTGTTTTATGTATTTGTGTGCATGCGCGTGTATATTCATAATAAAGCACAAGACTTCTTTATGTTCTGTATATGCGTGTGCACGTGCACGTTTTGCATGTACATTTTTTCCTATCCTCACCTCTTGTACAGGAGAATGGCGATGACAATACATATGATGAAGACCACGGCCAGCACAGGGCCCACCACCCAGATGAGGCCTTCCTCCTCATCAATGACGGGCTGAGGGTCGATGTCAGCTGACACCACAGGGTCAGAGTAGGGGCTGGTGGCGTACATGGTCTGAGGAGAGGAAAGGGAGTTATCGATTGTTACTTCATTTTCTGATCTGTCAACCTTTAAAGTGGGTTATTATGCTAAACACGGCTTGTCTGGTCTTTGTGTTGGACTTTTGCTGTCAAAATTGTTATTCAAAAGGCTGTAAAAGTATGAGTCTTGTACTCCTTGCCGTTTCAGCAACTTTTTTAATTTGATGATGTGACAGCGTTTGAACAAGACGATCAGAATTTGCTCTCGTTGTGCTTTCACAATTTGCATAAGGCTGACTGGAACTCTAGTTTGGCTAGCCTGGGAACTTTGCAATGTCTTATCCAGTCTTATCCGAAGGAGTTATCCGTAGTCAATTGGCTGAAAATCAAGCAAATAAACAAGTACACAAAACACTCAAACAGCCATTTGTACTAGAGGTCTGGAACACTTACTTTTGATCATACCGAACAAAAACGTTTGGCAGAGAAACATGTCACCGGTTTGAACTGCTCTCTCTCTCACGCACGGGCGAGGTTGTTTGTACATTTGCACATACCTGGAATTTGTCCTCTGCATTTACCCATCCCAACTGTTAGAAGCAGTGGAGCAGTTCATAATAATCATCTTTTCAGTATTTTGTAAGGCCAGTTTCATCCTGTCTCATCTCAGATCATTGGCCTTTTAAAGTGCACAACTGTTGTGTGTGTTTGGCACAACAGTGGTGTGGAATTGGCTATGCCGGGTGGATGATGAATGCTTGCCTAGTACTGCAGTCTCTAGGGACCTGAGACATCGAACCAGCAAATAGGAATAGAAATGCACAAGAGGAAACATGAATTTGATCGCTTCATGCTCCAACGTGCACGTATGTATTTTGGTCGGAGTTTCTTTCTTACCCAGACGGAAATAAAATAGTCCTCAGAGGTTTTTGGAGAAGCAATCTCGACTACCCATCAGAGCTCACCACTGAATGTCAAACGATACACCCTGTCCTCAGGGGAGCGAAGATATTGAAAGCCTTGCATCAAGACTTCCATTTTATCTACCTCCCCACGATCCTACCTGATAACAAACAGACTATGACATCACTCCCACCTATGCTAAATAAGTGTAATTAGCAATTATGTGTGTGTGCGCGCGGGCACGTGTGTTTGTGCGTGCATGCATGCGCGCGCGCGCGTGTGTGTGTGTGTGTGTATTCCTGCTAAGTTGCAAACTGACCTGATAAAAATGATGGGTTATATCGCAATATCTTACATTTGTGGGCTTTGATTGAGGTAATTCACATTCAGAGTGGAGAGAGATAAAAGAAAAAAGCTTGGGGGCAGAGAAAAAAGCAAATCTTTGCTTTGGTGGGTAAAGTAGAGATTTCCTTCTGTCCATCATTATCGTTTTTATTTTTTTTCTCCACCTGAAGTCAGGGTTGTGTGTGTGAGACTGGACTATAGCCCTCGAAGCTCATCAAATCCATCATCCTGCCTGCAGCCGCCTAATCATGCAGCTTCTTTCTCCACACACACACACACACACACACACACACACACACACACACACACACACACGCGCATGCACACACACACACACACACACACACACACACACACCTACACACACAAACTGCAGCGGTGGAGATAAGGTGGACCGCACATAGGCCGCAATTAAAGAGAAGCCCCGTTATCAACGCATTCCTGCGATTGGCTGGGGTCTCAGGAGGCCTCCCCTCCCGCAGCGGTGGGGGCCGGCTTGTCTGTGCAAGCGTTAGACTTTCAACAGGAAGCCTCAAAGTAACACATCCAAGCAGAGTACAAGCCCCCCGCCAAAACACACCGGAATTCTTCCTTTTGACTGTTAGTGTTAACACGCAACTTTTAGCACCGAGTGTGTATGAGACATCCTCTGTAAGAGTGAAGCCGGCGGCCACATCACTCATGTCATTAAAGTCATGAGGAAAGACAAACATGGATCAAATAATTATGAGAAATACAGTTGGGGAATGAAATAGTAGACGCGAACAAACTAATATGTTTACAGGAAGGACATACACACACAAACAAACAAAAAAACATTGTGCAATCGGCCTTACATTTTCAGACATCTCCAGAATGGCAAGCACAAAGAAAATGTACTCCTGGCCATTTTGGAGCAGCTTGTTTTCAAAATCGCCATAGATCTTGGCATCTCCTAAGGTGAACTCTGTAGGCAGGTCTTTGAAGTAGGCAGCGATGTAGGGTTTGGGCTCCATCTGCCTCCGGAAGCGAAGGCCTCGGCTCGTCCGGTTAATCTCTTTGAGCAGCTGAAGTGAGAAGAGTAAAAAACGTGGACAGTTGTGAATAACTCGGAAGCACTGAATCTCCTCCCAGACAAGCAAACAAAACGCTCACACACACACGCACACGTTCTGCAAAAGGCAGACCACTAGAGAAAAAAAGAGTAGTTATTCTATCTGCTTTGGACTAGGATGAAAATTAAGAGAATGTGTGGATCTCACCAATAGCTGCGAACAATATAAACAGGACTAAATTAATGATATTCAAAAGTCACACAGCTCAGCTACTCTCTCTTGTAGATACAATCAGATTGACATCAAGAAATAGAATAAAGAAAAATAGAATAAAAGCGGTTTTCTGCAACTTTTTTTTTACTTTGATTCTGACTGATGAATCTCCATTCTCAAACATCCCATTAGTGACAAGTGAGTGAAAGAAAAATATATGAGAAGGGACAGCAGACAGTGTTTTTCTTTCCTAACAGACTGTATCTCGTCAAAAATCTAATGTTGACCTGCAAATCAAACTACTGTCTGCTTCAATGACATGGCTACCAAAATAGTTTTTACAGATCCGTCAATAACAGGGATAAATAACAGAGTGAAGTGGCAGACAGTTACAATTATACTTCAGAAGAATTGTGCTTTGATATGTCATGCTTTGAGGGGGAACTAAGATATTGAGAGCCTTGCTTCAAAACACCCATTTATCTACCTCCACACCTGACAACACACTGACAAAGATATCACGACCACCTATTCTAAATAAGTGTAATAGCTAATTAAAAGTTTGTGTCGTGTGCGTGTGCCTGTGTGTGTGTGTGTGTGTGTGTGTGTGTGTGTGTGTGTGTGTGTGTGTGTGTGTGTGTGTGTGTGTGTGTGTGTGTGTGTGTGTGTGTGTGTGTGTTGCAGGCAGCCTTAATAAGAATGATAGCTACATTACAGCCATCTCTCGTGTGTGTTTTGAAAGTCCTAAATGGTGACCTGCTTCAATGAGAAGACTACCAAAATAGTATTTTACAGATCAGTCAATAAAAGGAATAAATAACAGGCTGAATTTGCAGACAGTTACAATTATACTTCGATAGAGTTGTCATTTTAAATTCCTTGGTAATAACAATATGAATTGTAGCACTACGTGGCTATGTGCCTGTATGTATGTGTTAGTGTGTCTGTATCCGTGCGGCGTGCGTGTGTGTGTGCGCGCGCATGTGTGTGTATGCATGCATTTGCCTGTCAGTCAAGTATGCATTGTGAGTGTGTGTGTGTGTGTGTGTGTGTGTGTGTGTGTGTGTGTGTGTGTCTATGTGTGTGCTCTGTTTTGGCTGCGGGGCTGTCGGTGCCCCGATAATGTCTTCAATCATCTCCCCTGTCAACACAGCTAACTCTAGCTGCCCTTGGGAAAAGTTGGGAAAAGGTGAGTGCCAATATTGACAAACAAATAAATTCTAACCGAGGGTGGACTTTTGGGCGACCGGTCAAGGCTACAGACAAGGGGCCCTGGAGGCGAGAACGATAAAGTCATTGCAAGTGCAAGACGAGACACATATGTGTGTTCTTCTTTGGCCTTTTACGTACTACTGGGGACTTGATTGATTACGTTCATGGCAAGCTTAAGACAAAATATTTGAAGTCTCAAGTGTTCCCTTCAACGTCTAGACATTGCAGTGGGTTAAACAGTCATATGAATCCATGGGCTGATTCCCAACTTCCATTAAGGGGAAAGGGTTGAAAGGCAGTATTTACAGGTACCCCGGGGAAGGGGAAATTACTTTTCGGCGTTTACCCAGCAGATAGCTCAGATGAGTACACTGTGGGAGTTCTTTTAAGTGTCTTGCTCAGGGACCATTGTTGCCATGTCCGCTTATTATAAGCGACTTTGGGCTTGTTTTTCTGTAAAGTCGCTGGTCACTGGTTTAAATGTTGTTTAAACCAGTGGTTCTCTAACATTTTCATGTCAAGGACCCCCCAAATGAATATGTAATTGTCCGCGTATCCCCATCTGAAAATATTTTGTACCAGATTTGTGTTGGTAATATTTCAAATTTGTCTATTTTTTCCACAAAATGTTTTTTAAAATAGCAGATCTACAAGCTCACAACTATTTGCAAATAGCCGATGTGTATAGGTTTAAAGTGCTCTTTTGGGCTTGTTTTCATAGACCTGGTTGCTTATTTCTCTCACAAAATCTGGCAACACTGTCACTGTCACACTTATTAGACTGGGCGAGCTGAGGGTTGAACCGGCGACCTTCTGATTACCAGACGGCCTCTCTACCCACTCAGCTATGTCTGGCTTTAGAAATAAATTAAGAGTCTCACACAAGGCCTGAGAGAGTACTTTTACACGGCCAAATCTCGGCTAGACACCGATTTGAGCTGCCACTCATCAGGTGTGTGAGGAGGTGTGAAGAGAGAAGTTTCCGTTTGTTCCTCTGAAAGTTTTGCCAAATTTCACCTCACAAGCTTGTACACGGTTGCCACCGCTAAACAGCAATAAATGCTTCCCCCGCTAATGCTTTTAAGCAGGCTGCACGACGCACAGGATTAGCTAGGTGAATTAAAAAGTCGTCAAGTTCTTTGTGCCCAAGTGCTGGCCTGCACACAGCAAAACCTGGAGTGTTCATTTAACTCTGAAAGTGCAAGCGAAAGTGGTCACTTTCCAGAGATAAAGTAACACTCCGGATTTTGCTGTGTAGCTTTCCCCTGAAATGGGGAGAGACACGGAGGTCTGATGCAGCTCTCCAGGTAATTACCAGACAGTCAGAGAGGGAGGGCAGGAGAGAGAAAGAGAGAAAGAGAGGGAGAGAGAGAGAGAGAGAGAGAGAGAGGATGATGGAGCGGGGGTTGAGTTGCAGTACACTTGATGGCTACTCCAACATTGTCCTCATTTCCACGAGAACAATGCTCTCTGCAGCCATTTGCGTCAATCAGCGTGTGAGCATCACTCCCTGTTCCCGACGCCCCCGTCAAACCTGGGGGTAGACTTACAGTGGATTACTATCTGTCCAACTTCTTCCATGCATGCCAACTCTAGAAGAAAGGTCTGATACACTGTATGCATGCCGCTTATTGGATTGGGTTTAAGAGTAATTTTTGTATGTAATGGAAGAATGAATTGAAGAACAATAAGAAACTGAATGCATTTAGAAATTTTCCTTTAGTTTGATTGATTGATTGATTGATTGAAATTCATCACAGGAACAGGTACTACAGTACCTGTTCCTGTGATTCCTGGGATTACGAAAATAAATAATAAATAACAATAATATAACAATAAATTGATCATTCTACTTTACATTTTTTGTCATCCTTTTTGGTGATAAACACACCTTCTTGTATGTATTGTAATGTATTTTCTGTAACCTGTCAATAGGCATTATGTGTTTCCTGGCAATCTTAAACACTTAAGCCCTATACTTTGTTGAATGATTAGAAATAGATGTTACACGATGCGACACGTAGTGTTTGCAGATCTATTTTTGTTATTAAAAATAAACATATTTTTAAATTCTTTTTTCTTTTTTACAATTTTGAACATTTTCCCAAAATAGGGACACCTACTTCTACTACTGTGGTTAAAACAATGTAACCAACTGTTCTCTTGAACCCACCTCTTCCAGGTTCATCTCATCAGGGTTGTCCCAAGGTTTGAAGAACTTGCCAGTTCGCTGCTTCTTCAGTGGCACCACCACCACATAGTAACCCCTGGATATGAACAAAAAAAACCCACACAAATTAAGGCTGAATTATATTCTAGCCAAGGTCAAAGGTCACTATCAGTTTTTACTGCACACTACATCAAAGTTTCCTTTTTTTAAAGTATAAGCGGCTGTTGTCCTGACCTAAAACAAACAAAACTCACATCAAAGTAGTCTGAATTTCTGCAGTTTATTAGGGGTACAAACAGTATGTACATCATCATCAACGCAATTAGCCTATCTATGCTCCATCACTCAATTAGGGCCATTCTCCTCATGTTTTCCAACTAATTGAGACCTGTTCAGAGAACATCAAGCACCACTGTTACACCTCGCCGAGTGGCCCCCCATGAGCTAATTAGCAGTCCTCTGTGTGCACAGAAAAGAGATGGAATTAGAAGGATTTTCAACCCTCCATCGGGGTGGTAACAGAGATAATGGCTTCTGCCAGAGTTTTTCTGGGGCTTCTTGGCCAAGCTGAGCCCAAGCTAGCGTTAGCCAGGGAGGCAGCGTGGCAGGCTAATGGGAAACTAATTAGCTTAAGTTTTGTCATGCGAGAGAGAGAGCCAAGTGCATCAAGCAAGATCAAAAACCCACAACGGGTTTGTAGCGCCAGTCTACCGACAGATGTGGCTGTTGGCTTTTTGACAACACCAAGCTTTGTTCAACCAGTAGGAGAGACTTTGTAAGGCTTAGCACAGACTAGTGGGCTTAGTTTGATAGGATTGTCTCAACCTGCGTGCCGACTGAGGTGTTATAATGAGGTAGTGTAATGGAACAAACGGAAATGCATTACTATAGTAAAAACAGGACAATGGGATGGTAACTCTGCGTAGGACAGTAGGGACGCAACTATCAATGATCTTTTTAGCAATTATTCTAACAAATTCGTTTTCGATTAATCAAATAATCGAGAAGCGGTTAAAAAACAAAATCCTCAACGAATATGATATTCGTCGATATGAAAACATTTGTATAGATTTTTTTTATAATCGACTATATTGATTAGTATGAATAACCACTTAAGCCATATTTTACACTTTATCATACAACGGTGTCGTGCTAGTGTCGTAATAGATTGTAGATCATCAATGTTTTATGTTTTGGAAAATCTATTATATTGTAAAAATATATATTTTTGTATAATCGATTACATTGATTAGTTCAGTAAATTGTTGCAGCCCTATAGGAAAGCTCAAGTTGTACAAGCCAAGCAAGGAAGCAACCAAAATAAATCATTTACTAAAGTCCAACCCAATTAGTCTGAATAGCAGCTCAGTGATACAAGCTCTTCAATCCCATTAAAGCATTACCTTCATAATCTCATCTCAATCTGTACAATTCTCCAGTAGAAAAGGCTCTATTTTACACTGTTTTCTAAATGTGAAATGGAAATTTAAACAAAAAGCTCTGTTATTCTACTATATTCTATATTACATTTTATTAGGCAAAAAATGTAAACATTGTAGTGTTTGATTATGTAAGTATTACATTATGTCTTTTGGCATGTTATGCTTTATTTAGATAGGGGAGTGTAGAGAGACAGGAAACATATGGCAGAGAGAGCAAAGACATGACACCAGTTGGGAGTCGCAATGAGCATTATGGTCAGTGCACTAGTCTAACTGCTATCCTGTTATTTGTTCCGTGTTGCCTTCATCTCGATTATCTCTTTCCCTATTCTAACTCATCCTGCAATTGCAATGTTTAGAGCTTGCACAAAACATTATTTCACCCACTCTGAACTGGCTCAACCACCATGCACCCTGAGCTAAATTCTACTACAGTGAATCAAAATGGTAATTTCCGAGTGTGTGAGTAATATTCTATTCTGTTCTGTGCCGTCTTTGCTACTCACCTGACTTTCTCAGAGGTCTGCACTGTTGGCAGCTCCACGGTCACCATGCCGTTGGTGTTGGTCTTGCCGATCACGTATGGTTTCGTACGTAGGATGTCTGGGGCAGTCATGGTGGACACGCGGTGTTGGAGACCTCCGGCGCTGTTCCCACGGTTGGTCAAGAGGAAGGAGTACTGCGTTTCCGGCTGAAGACCAGTAATCAGCTTCAGTGTGAGCTTCCCATCCACCTCCACACTTTGGCCATTGTCGTAAAGAATCTGCATAATTAATTAACATATAGGTCAGCGTCTGACACATTTAACATTCAACATCTGACATATTTAACCTTAAAAGGGAAGCCCATAAAGCATTATTACTTATAAGGCAGAGAATAAATACATTGCAATCTGCTTATAACACTGTATAAGTGAAGTTATAAGCACTCAAGTACTCATAAGGCAATCACAACACGTTATAAAGCCTTGTAGGTCAAGTATCGTAACACTTCATAATTGCTGGACACTCACAGAAAGACAATAGCATTAAATCTAAACAAGAACACACACATTTCTGACTACACCGTCAGGAATGTCATTACTTTACTTAAAACACCCAATGACCACTTGAGGTGACTTATAATCACATGATCATGCATTATAACAGTGATTATAATACATAAACATTTTTTACTACAATTATGATCTTTGCCAAAAAGAAAGTCTGAGTGTCCAGCAATTATGAAGTGTTATAATGCTTGACCTTATAATTTGTTATAACATTTTCTATGATTATTGTTATAAAGAATTATGAGTATTTATGAGTGCTTATGACTATAATTATACAGTATTATAATGCATTGTAAGTATGTTTATAAGGCAACATTGAACACATTTACAATGCAACATATAACTGTACACCATGGAAAAGTCTTGGTGACTTCTCTGCATTTTAATCTGGTCGCCATTTCTAATTTGCCAATTAACATAACTGTTTTCATGGGGTACTAATTATTTTCATAAAATGAAACTGTTGATTGAAATTGTTAATTGACTTAAATGTTCTTCATGTGGTGAGTCATAATATATTGTGTAGAGCTAAACAAAAGTATCTAGAGAGAGAGCTTAGCACTCACGGTAAAGGGTTGAGCTGGGTTGTAGCTGTCTGGGATCTCCCATGTTAGGAGCACTGACGTCTTCGTGGCAGCTTTCACATGAAAGTTTTTTGCAAACACTGCTAAAAGAAAGGGGGAGCGGGTGATTTAGCCACAAAGATCAACCAACCAACAGAGGCTCCACACACAGTGCTTACCTGCGATTGCTTCCCTTCATAACCAGCCTGAAATTAGCACTAAAGCAGACTTAAAATACTCCATTCTTACCTTCTTACCAACAGCATGTCTTACTTTTATTGACTGACCTGTACTCAGCTGACAAAACAAAGGACACAGATACTTACACCATATTATTTATCTTTCTGTTTTAAATCATTCTTAAGGTGAGGAGACTATGGGAAGGACAAATAGTCCTGGTGGTTTGTACCGAGTCCTTTAGCGGATCCGATTTCCCCTTTCACCTTCTGCCATTTGAGGACGCTTGCAGAGGACGTTGCTGTTGTTCGGAAAAATCTGGTAGGGGCAGAATTCTGAGTAAGGTGGAGGGGCTAAAAAGGGTTTGGGGAATGGTCCTACCTTGATCCAAAGGCTGTGTCCTGAATTGGACACTTGGGCTATAGGGGCCAGCGCCCTTGCTGGAGAAGGCGCACATTTTGATATCGTAAGTGGTGTCGGCCTTAAGGCTGTCCAGGACGACGGTGGACTCTGGAGCGGTGATGAAGAGTTCCGATGGACTGCGAGGACTGTTGATATCCTTGTACTGCAGTGCATATTTCACGATAACGCCATTGCGCTCTGGCAACAAAAGGGGTCTCCAGCTAACCTGGATGGTGGTCGTAGTGGCGCCCTCGGCCGTAATGGTCTGAGGATAGCCGCTTGGTACATCCTCGTTGGTGTTGACCTCTTTCACAGTTTCTTCACCGAAGCCCACCTTGTTCCGCGCCGACAGTCGGAAGGTGTACGAGGCCCCCTTGTGGATCTCTTTGGTAGTGTAGTGGTTCTCGCGCTCAGGAAACTCGATGACGGTCAGCGGATCCACGTCTTTGCGGCCGAAACGGAGGCGGTAGCCTTGCAGGGGTCCGTGGGTTAATGCAGGGGGGTGCCATTGGAGGAGGGCTGTGCCCATGTTGGTGGTGCTCACCATGAGACGAGGCTTATCGGGAACTATGGCAATGCCAATGGAGAGAGAAACGCATTGTTACAGTTATGGAGGACATTGGTGCTCCCAGAGTATCTGTAAGGCAACTTGGTGGAAACGTTAGTGCAGTGCTTCTCAACCTTCTTAATTTCAACTAACCCCAGTTTGATATGTATTAGGCCATGGACCTGGATGTTTATCTCTGGGACCCCAGTCTACACCCAGTCTAAAAATCCTCATTTGTAATTATACTCATTACAAATGTGTACACTCAATGAGTTATTTGGTTCCTAACTATCAATTATTTGGTTGGGGACCCCTGTCACGGACTCCTGGGGGTTCCTGGACCCCAGGTTGAGAACCAGTGCGTTAATGTAATCCACATCCAAGTGATCAGGGCAAATATGAGCCAATAGTCAGCAACTAAGATGAAATAAAAGGAAATGTAATATTTTAAGGCCTTTTCATGCCTTTTCATCAGGCAAATAAGGGATTTTTTGCACTTTTTCTGTGCCACACAATGATCAGGTGATGCCACCATTGTTACACCCAGCAGAGAGAAACAGACGTCATGCTGTGTTTCTATACATATTGAAAGAAACATAACCTTTTCTAACAGTTCTCTCTCTCATTTCCATCTCAAACCTCACTACCTGTGTCTGTACACCTAGAGGCCGATGCAGCATGAAAGCATTTTGTGACACAAATAAATAAAAAAATCCCACCATTTTGCATTATGAACATAAACACAGCAGGTATTCCCGACTTGCTACCAGGATTCTCTCACAAAGGAGGCCAGTGAGACTTGGAACAGCTTGCACAGGAAGCAATTTTTTTTTCTCCTTTCCTTTTCTTCTATTCATTTCTCTTAACCCATGTGAGCATTCCGGTATCATAGCAGTAGCTGAGAGGATTTACAATTGTTGTCATAAATGAGGCCAGCAATTAGCCGCATTCACACTTTAATAGCCATCGAGGGGAAAGGTTCATCTAGCAATTTCTTTTTCTCTCTCCGCCGGGTGCAATTTCACAGCTTCAGACGGCAAACGCTTTTTTTTGGTGGGGGGGGGGAGGATCACAAAGTACATTAGCAGAGGAGCTATAGGAGATTTGTCAACGGTGACAGTTGCTTTACCTGCGCCAGTGGTTGTGATCAGCTTGGGCTTGCTACGAGCCCCATCGCCTTTTGTCGTATAGGCTGCTACGGCAACAGAATACGTAGTTTCTGCCTGCAACTCTGTGATGACCATTTCCTGTGGAAAGAACACACATTTTAGTCAGCAGACACTAGTTATAGTTATTTTGCAGTTACTCAGTCAAGCAGGGGTATGGGTTAGGATGCCAGTAGCAACCGAAAAATACATTTTCTCAATTTGCATAAAGAATTGGCACGTAGTGCAGCATATGTACAGTACACAGCAATGTCCAGAGTGTTGAACTAACTCTAAAGCCTAATACAGACCAAAGATTTGCGACGTTTTAAGCCCGATTTATACTTCCATAAATTGCAGATCGACACCGCGAGTTTGTAGATCTGCTATTTTAGGCGCGTGACACCATCGTATGACGGAACGTAAATTAAGCATTAGCATTAAGCATTAGCCCGAACCTAAAAGTGTAAAAAATGGACCCGTAAAATGAACACTGTGGATTTTACTGTGTACTGAGCAGTAAAACAATTTGATTAATAAACAAGCGGCAAATAGAGTTTTGTCTATCAACAACTGCAGCTGAACACAACCGTTTAAAGCTGGATTTCATTGTATTCTTTGAACAAACTTAGTAAATAGAATAGAACCGTTAAGCCATTAAACCATTCCTTCTGACATTTGAGATAAACACTGCTGTTAGAGGGAGTTGTTGCAAATAAATCGTCATGAGCAGAGGATGCGGAAGACAGACATGCAAGTTCATGCAGAGGTTGGATGTATAGGGCTGGGCAATATATTGATATATCGATATCCTGATATCATTATACTTAAATTGTGAAAATTGCCAATCTACAAGCTGACAACGCATCACATCGCGATGCATTATGAGCTTGTTGTACATCGGCTAAAATGTACATTATAATCACAATAAGCTACTATCGTCACACTATCGATACTGAGGCATTTGGTAAAAAATATTGTTATATTAGATTGTGTCCATATCACCCAGCCCTAGTTGGACGTTGGGGAGGGGGTATCTCTTATCTACTCACATGTTCAGCTGAATCATCATATTCCCACTGATTACCATGTAACAATATGGAGAGAAGAGAGACACAAACATAAGGCCAAGTACATACTGTACTAGTCACTGGTGAGCAAGAATAAGGGACGATGTATACAGTCTGTGTTTTTGGCAATCAACCCATTCAATAAGCTGTACATCAGAAATGATACAGGTAATCATAGCCTAATCAATGTTATCAGAGTGATAATGTGGCATGTATAAAAGTGTAACCAGTCACATTATTACAGCTGATAAATAATAAACCATAATAACAGTTAATAAATGTATAAACCATGAATTTGTTCCCCTGTACTGTGTGGCATGTTTGTAGCCCTGCTAAGTGTGGCTAAAGACCGTCCATCTGTCCCAAATAAGATATCATCAGGTTCAGCTTCAACTTTTTATGTTTTTCTTGTGAATTAATGCCCTACTTTGTCATACTACAATGTCACACAAAAATAGCTATATTCATGCTCCCCAGAAGATGAATCCAGCTGATTTCAGTGACCCCAGCGCCACCCATAGGCCACATTTTCCAATTGCACACAAAATATCTCAACACTCAATGGGCGGATTTCCATGAAAAGTGCTGAGCACATACAGTTCATGATCCCTCAAGGATTAACCCTATTGATTTCGGTGACTCTCCATGGCCTTTCCTTGAGTGCCACCCTTAGAACAAAAGGCACTTTGCCATAATTGAAAAACTCAATTATGGCATGACGATAATCTAACATTTTCCTTCTCTTTTTTTTTGTGTGTGAGAGTGAGACACGAGGCTCACCCATCCGGACTGTGTAGCTAGCTGGGCTTTTAGCCTCTTCCTTTCAGTTGTATTCTCTGTGTCAGAGAACTTGTGAAGGTTATAGACACAGAGAGTGAGAGACGAAAGCCAGATAAGACAGAGTGGCTGTGTATGAGAGAGAGAGAGAGATAGAGAGAGAGAGAAAGATAGAGAGAGAGAGGGGTGGCTGGCTGGGGTGGGTGCTTTACCTGAGCTTCATCGATCAAGGTGTCCTTGATGACTGGCTGTCCCATGGGCTCCCCATTAACCATCCTGACATAGTGCACCTGGTACCCTCGTATCTGACCGTGCTGCTTGGTGGGCACCGGCGAGCGCCAGATGACTTTAATTGACGAGGAGTTGACAGCCTCCACCTCAACTTTACGAGGTGGCCCGCTGGGAACTGGATGGGGACATCATGGAATAAGAGAAAAAAAAGGTCAAAATTATAGTGAACCCCTTCCCTCTCCTTTTTAAATTCCTGGCCAAATCCAGAGCAAAACGCTGAGGTAGGGGGGTTAAAAAAAGAAGAAAAATCTACAAAAGTGCTGGCAAACTGCAATAAGCACTGTATGACACCAATATTTCAACAATGGCAAGGAAGAAGAAAAACAACGCCAAAAAAAACAGGTCTGACCACTGACATGGGTAGAGTGGATTTAAAAAAAAACATAAAAATGTGTTTCATCAAAATAGAAAAGGGAAGCCAAAAAATTGGCGCTTCAAATGTTTTGAAGCACAGCAAGAGTTTTGGCTATGGGGCGGGGAAAAATGGATAAAAAATGATTGTATTCTATCATAATGCAGAGAAAAAATATTTTAAAAAATGGCCTTCAAAAAATTCCTTCCATGTTATGTCATTCCCACTGTCCAGAGTGTTGCTCATTGTAAAAAAAAAAAAAAAGTGGTTATGGTGAATAAAATGTATTATTCAAAAAAGTTCGCAGACAGAATTTGATATTTAGTAAAAAGAAAAATGACAGTTGGGAGTGGAAGTCAGAGGCCTGTTGTGCTTCAGTGCAGGTCAAAATGCCAGTGTGTTGAAATTGAGTACTTAAAAAAGCCAAGAAAAATATGCTTTCAAAAAGTGAGTCACAGTTTCTTTATTAAAAAAAATAAAAAAATAAAGCGTAGTCCAGGTTAGTAAAAGTGGGCTCAAAAACATGGCCAGTCCTATTAGAAGCAGGTAGAGGCAGAGGGGTTATAAAAGAAGAGGAAGAAGAAGATTGTAGATTGTGAGTGGCAGAGGAGGGGGAGGTTAGTGTTAGAAGGGGGAGGAGTTTTAGAAGGGTGCGCTGGATTTGCAGCTGGGGGGCAGTGCTTTGTCGAACACATACCATCCTCCTCTGTGCGGACGAGCTGTTCCAAGCTCTCTGGTCCATCCCCGACATCTGTGTGAGCAGTGACAGTCACGCGGTATTCCGTCCATTTTTCCAAGTTTTCCAAAAGGTACTGGGAGTTTTCCGGAGGGATGTCGGAGATTTGCTGAGTGGTCGTATCCTCCCCTTCGGTGATGGCGTACTGCACCGTGTATTTGGTTATGATTCCGTTTTGTAACTCCGTGGGGGGTGGCCGCCAACTTACCAGAACAGTGGTGGAGCTGGGGCTATGGCACCTGACATCCTGAGGTGGGCCTGATGGCTCTGATTGGGCGTTCGGTTTTTAGGGGTAGCAGCAAGGATTGTTTTGTTTGTTTGTTTGTTCGATCGGGTCATAAGTAGAGTTGGATTGTGTTTTAAGGGATGTTTCACAGTGTTGGTTTTGATGATGATGATGGGTGGTACACACGACCAAACAAAGGAAGGGAAAAAGGGAAATAAAAATAACACAAAATAAGGACAAAGCACAGGGACTTATGTGGACAAAAATGGTATTTGAAGTCAATGAAATAATCGCAAATAAAGAGGAAACCACACAAAATTAAGAACACAGATGATGTATGAATGGATGCGGGGGTGATGTGAGCATGGACAGCTTGACATTATGTAACCTACCTTTGAAAAAACAAAACAAAAAAACACACCCTAACACATTACTGGACTAAAGACTGCGATAAACCAGTACTGTTCAACGTTAAACTGGGTAATAATTGTGATGAATTTGGCAAGCAGTTTACCATCAATCCAAAAACATAAAGGTTGATGTATCAACTAGTTCAAAGAAGAAAATGTTGTATTGGTCACCAACCTTTCCGAAGCCTGTTGGTTTGTGGTAAAAGCCTGATTGTACAGAGAACTTCCCAAGGAGACATGACTGATTTATTTCATTTTGACAACGTTGGCATGCAAACATTTTTATTTTCTTGTTTTTGCAAGAAATGTACTATTTAAATTTTGAACTTCTGATCTTATATACCTACCTACAGCGTCTTTCAGAGACCTCAGATTTACTTCAGATGTGCAACAACAACCATACGGTTACAGTAATGATTTGAAGCGAATCCACTTCAGAGAGATCAGAACAAGATAAATGTAATGTATCTGCTTTCATCTCTTAATCCACAACTGAATTTACAATTTGCCAGTTTCCATGTCTGATAAACCTGAGGTCTGTTGGGTGGGAATTTCCCTAATTTCAAAGACAGTACTTGCTTTGAGCTTTCTACGGTATTTTATTTATGCCACAATCACGAATGTAATGATTTACAAAGTGGTTCAAAGGACTAATGTCAATCCCCCCATTAAGGAAATGGAAAACCCCTTTGACCTCAACGTAAGTGTTTAGTGGCCGTGTTTAGCCGCATAGAAAGCTCAGTCTCAATATGCTAATTCTCAATTTTGGCTGACGTGTGATGTCAGGAGACAAGGTTTCCTATAGACCAAACTTGCCCTTCTGTTAATCAAAAGACGGACAGTTGGATAAAGCGGAGATGGGGATTCATATGAATAATTCAAGGCTCTATTATTGGCTTCAGCCAAGAATGTTTTTGCACAACAAAGGTGGAGGAGGAGGAGATGATTCTGTAACCTTGCCACCCGACTTCACAGGAAAGCCTCCTTGTACACTGCCCATGCAACCTTTTCAAAGTCAATACTGCATGGTCAGCTGGACTTAGAAAACACTTAATTGCTAAACCAAATATACAAAAATGCCCAATTTTCAAATGCACCCGTCCTTTTGTTTTAATCTTTTTTCTTTCTTTTTTTGCCTGAGACATAATGCTCTTCACTTAACCAAACATTTAATGTATAGCAGCAGGGAGTGTGTGAGGGAATTAGGAATGCATTTGAAAACGTGGGCATTTGTTTAGTTTTTTCCCCACGGTTTCTTTTTTTACCTTTTTTTTTGGCTAACTGTACAAAGCTAGAGCTTGGATAAAGAAGAGGACCTACGTGTTTGGGGGGTGTCTGAAGAGATGTCATTGGTGTATGCTCCCACTCCGTGTTTACTACGTGCAGCTAGCTGGAAAGTATAAGTAGTGAAAGGCTTCAAGTCCTTCAATAGGTAGGTGGTGGTGGGCTCAAAACTGATGCGTTTCTGTGAACAAAGTATGTAAAAACAATATGTTTATATAACACAACAGTTTAAATATATATCAATATCAACATGCGTGAAAGGGCCTATTGTAGATCTGTTCAGGACATTTCTTATGTTTATTTTGTTTGTGCCAGATTCGGGTGCGTTTTTACACTCATGTTTAAATCAACACTCCAGATTTTACACAATGTTGCCAGAAGGTTGCGTCAACTGCCTGAAAGTACTCAAAAGTAAATTTTCTTTGTGCCGCTGTGATTGTCTTGGCGAGCTATGAATTGTTCTTATGTGGTGAAACCCACTTATCTGGCGCTCAAAGCAGCAAACAAAGCTATTTTAAAAAGTATTTACTGCCCGTTTTTTTTTACCAGTGTCGTCAAGGGAATAAAATAAATATAATACAAACACAGTCCCTATACTTAAATAAATAATTACCTCCTCCTTGTCATCTCCCTTCTTGTACAAAAGTTCATATCCAATGATTTGATTGTCCTGTCCGGTCTGTGCTGGGGCCACCCATGAGAGCAAGATACTGGTTTCTGATTTGGCTTCTCCTCTGAAGTCGGTTGCTTGAGAGGGAACTGGAACACAAGCAGAACGCAGAGACTCATTACTCTCTATCTTGCATTATTCATTATATTCCAACCGTACACACACTAAAACTTGGCTTTAACTATTGCCACTATAGACCGTATTATTGCAAATGGCCATTTGCACTTGCATTTGCTGGTCATTTGAAATGCAATAAGAATAGTAAGCACTAAATGCAGACATATTACAGGGATAGCTCAGGCTGAATTGTGTGTGAATGCAATCTGCAAATTTCCCACAAGAATTAAACAACACAACAAGTAGTGCTACTGATAAACAGGAGAACCTTTTCTCCTGCAGTCAACAGTGAGGAGGACTAATTGAGTGATTGCAAGGAACTAAAACTTACATTTAATTAAACCTTTCTTAAACAAGGAAATCAAACAATAGAAGTGGCCTTAGATATTTACCTGTTGGCCGATTGTTCAAATGCAGAAACTAATGAATGTGTTGTTAATTGTGAACTTGTTCAACCTAATCAGGTCCAACACATGTGTCATTAACCGCTTAAACCCTATATACTTATTTGATCAGGGTCCCCCAGGGCTCCCCTTCCTTTTTTCCCCTCAACACCAAATCTCTTTGCCGAAAATAGGCGATCTAGGTCTGCTATTGCCGCTGTATGTTCGCCCCCAGAATAGGGTCACAAAAACAATTTCAACGACGACAACAAAACAATAAACAGCTCTCACCTCCGGTCTTGGCGATGATCTGCAGGTCAGGTGAGAGAGGTCCGTCACCCACTGAGGTGTAGGCCAAAACCTTGATGTAGTAAGTCTTATTGGGGATGAGGCCCTGGATGGTGAGAAAGTTGGCCCCCCGAACGATCTGCTTATCCCAGAGGTTGACGTGCTGGTTGGAGTCCATGGTGTAATAGACGCGGTACCCCATGATCTGCCCGTTGGCCTCCTCCGGCTCGTCCCAGTGGATGACAGCCGTAGTGGCGCTCATCATACGACCCCTGACCTGCCGCGGCGCCGTGCTGGGCGCCTGCTCGGCCGTCTTGGCCTCGATGCTCTCGCTGGGCGGCCCGCGGCCGATGTTGTTCACCGCCACCACTCGAAACTCGTAGTCCGAGTAAGGGCTGAGGCCTCCCACACTGTAGCGGGTGGTGGCAACGCCGTCGATCTCCTTGTACATGTCCTCAGAGTACTTGGACTTGTGCTGGATGATGTAATAGGACACGGGTTCGGGGTTGCCAGAGTCCCACGTCAGTGTTATGCTGGTGGCCGTGCGCTCCGTCACCACAGGGATGCCGGGTGCCTTTGGCAATGCTGGGATAACATCAAGATCAAAATTAATGAGCATGAACAAATTAAACATTAAGAGTGCACTGAGAACCCATTAAGATTAAATAAAAAAACTTAAATGGAGTTCAAACAAAACATTTCAAACCAATGATTCTTTCAGTGAAGGGTAGCATGGAATTCAGTTGCTGAATTTCACTGAAAGAGCCGGCAATGACCGACAATGTACGGCGCTGCTGTTAATCTGTGGGTACTCCCACTGTTTACCTCTTTAATAATTTAGCAGGTAAATTTATTACTTTAATTCCACCACACCGGTGGCACACAGCGAAAGATATCAGGGCAATAGATTGTCTTTATATGCCATGTGAAGCGCTCTACTGGGGGAGATAGCTGCCAGGCGCTGTTATATTGTGACTAATATCTCTCTGTTATGTCTATGGGAAAAAAAAACAAAGCTGAGCGTGTGTGCGTGACTCCCTCTACAACAAGGGGGGGGGGGGGGGGGGGGGGCGGCACCAATCTGGGATATCTTTCTGGTATGGCGCTGCTGTAGATATGATTACACCCAGATAAGTAGCTCTCCTACAGTGAGCACCAAACAATGCCCACTGCGTTCCCCCACCACACACACACACACTCACGCACACACACACACACACACACACACACACGCACGCGCACCTCTGTCTCTAGAATGGTGGGGGCTGTAGTTCGGTTGTAGCGTTCTCCAGCTGGGAGATAAGCACTTCACTATTATTCTCTATCTGTCATCTGAGGCTGGTGCCAGGGCTTGTCCATAGCTTTAAGGAACCCTCTGTAGATGACTTATCACAGCAGGGGGAGGTAAATAAAAACCCTTCTGCCGTTTTTTTTTTTAAACAGCATTGCCAGCAGATATCCCGCTGATTTTTTTTAAAATTCATTTTTCCATTCTCATTGGAAATATTTCGGAACCTATGCTCCATATTATAAGATTAGGTCCTATGGAGAAAGAAATTCCTCTTTTGGGTCTCAAGCTCAAAATGCTTGGGGAAACCCAGTAGCACACAGAGCGGCAGCACGGAAGTTTGAACCAGTGCCATCATTTCACTCATGCATACCTTTGACGGTTATCTGAGCCACGGCCTCTATCACCCCCAGGGTCGACATGGCCACACAGGTGTAGTTGGCCGACTGTCGGACGTCGGTGAGCTCCAGCACGTTTCGCCCAATGGGCATGTCGTCCTCGGGCGTCAGGTCTTCTGCTCCGAGCATCCACTTCACGTATGGCATGGGAGAGCCCACCGCCACACACGTGATGTTGACACTACCACCCGGCATGATCTCGTTGTCTGTGGGCGGGATGGAGAATCTAGGGGGCACTCGACGCACTGTGAAAGGAGGAGGGTGGTTTGAGAATAAAAAAATCAAGGAGAATGGGTGGAGACTGTCCCAAAATGGCCACACATGTTAAAAGATAATATTTTGTAAATAAAAATGATGGTAAAACTCATACCCTACACAGCAAAGACATTGGTATTCAGTATTTATCCTTAGCATAGATAATGAAAATCTGGTGCATACATGGGTAAATTGGAATTGGATGGAAGGGTAAAAAAAAGGAACAAAAAGTTGCACAAATTTATTCGGTGGCCTACAGATCTCGCTGGTGAAACGGCACAGACAGTAACACCATGCACATGTTACTGTGTCATCACCATCGGTACAGAGAAATAGAACATCACAAAAGGTACTGGAGAGTCCACAGCATTTCCGAGTCGCGTGCAGATTAGTTAATGCTGCGCACTTCCCCCTGATGTGAATTAATGTGCCGACACACATTTTCACATCCCACATAGTACATACAGTAGATAATCCTGACAAGGGGAGCGCTCGGAAGAGCTCCGTTCATCAGATTCAACCCAAATAAATTCTATACCAAAATGTTTTTTAACCACTTAAACCCTATACGTTTTACCTTGTCAGCTTGTAGATCGGATATTGTCACAGAATCTTCACCTATTTTCACAGAATCTAAGCCTATTTTCGCAGAATGTTCACCTATTACGAAGGCCCAGAGTAGGCACGCTAGGGTTCAAGTGGTTAAAAATGAAATAAAAATGAACATAATATGCAGCCAATAGCCTGTGATAGAGAAAAAGGTAACACAAAATAACATTAACATCCATAATGCACATGGAAGGATTCAAAGCCTTAGAGGGGTTGGGGGGGGGGCAACATCATGCACAAAAGAACATAGCCAACATCCTGGGGCGACCATGACAGATAATCGATGAGGGAGGCTAGCACTGCAAAATCCTCAGTGTTACGGTAACTCGTATGGTTCCATCAATGTGTAACACTCTCTGGGTTAAATTAACACTGAGGATTGTTCAGTCTACAGGGGCCAAACAAACAGGAACACAAGCACAAGGAAAAAAAGACAGGAACTTAACAAACATAAGGTAAAAGGAGGGGTCAGAGAGCCCCGCTGGCTGTCAACGATGTAAACAACACTGGAAATGATAGATGAGGGTGGACAAAACCAAAACATAACGGGACCGTGTTGTAGGAATGCAACATCATAACAGGACAAAGTGTCAATAATTTGGTGGCAGGACAAACACAAAAGAGAGGAGTAAAAACAGAAGAAACAAACACCCCGCTCTCTTCAGGTTTGCCTAATAAGGACTTAAAAAACAAATCTCATCATTAGATGAGATGGTGTAGACATGAGAGGGGCCAGGACATAAGGAAAGCAGGAAGGGGCAAACCATTATGGCTTTTTAATATTTTCCTGGGAAGGACTGAACATAAATGGAATGAAGTCAGTGTTACTGCTGCTGGTGCTTCAAATGAATTCCTGCGGGCATCAGCTTGGCAGGCTGAAGGCATGCCAGAGTGCCGGAGGGGATTATTTGGGGGATGCTGTGTTTCTGCAGGCTGAAGGCATGTCGATGGCAGAGGGGATTATTTGGGCGATGCCGTGTTTCTGTTGTCGGCGGCCGGGATGAGAGGTTTTTCCTGATACTAATAAGGAAGTGTCTGAAACGCTTCTATTTATAGCTTCTGCTTTGTCAAGTGCCTCTTTGATTTGTAGTTATCGTGACCACTTATAAGCATTTACACTGTGTGTGTGTGCACATGCGTGTACTGTATGCCCTTGCTGTCGGGCAGAAACCTTGTGTATGTCCAAAATGGTTACTTTTCAAGAAATGTGATTTAAAAAAAGAACCTGTGTTCCAATGTATCCAATATACTGTAGTAAATATTTGATCACAAGCTCTTGTTAATACTTTTTCATTGGTTTAATATCCATAAAACCCACAGACAGACCTAACTACTTTCACGTATATTTTTTTTTAGCAGCTTGTAGATCGGCTATTTTTGCTACTTTTGTGTGAGACCGTAGTATAACCGAGTAGGGCATTGACCCCCCCCCCCCTAAATAAAACAATAAATAGTAGAAATATGGAAATACAAGGTTTCTGCCCGACAGCAACAATATCCACTTCATTTGAACACATCATAACGTTGGTGCTTGATGACGCCTGGCTGCCAGCGTTCCAGAAAGAACGTTACGTTCTGCCGAGCAGATTGCACCTCTCCCGAGAGGCAAATCTAGGGGAACCGCTTGCATTATTAAATAAAACTTTTTCACTCGCTTAATATTTAATTGATATCCATTTGGGTCACGGTCCCGGCAGACAAAATGTTATCCTCCTCATTTAAATATCACTAACATTTGTCAAGTCTTGCGGATAATTCTCCCAACACATTTTTCTTTCATGACTTTCCTCATCAGAGGATGTTTAATCATAATCACTGGTGAGTCTTTTGTTTTGTTTTTCCAGCACAGTGCTAAGACTTCATCAACAATCAAGACAAACTTCGTTGATTAACCTGATTCTTCTCTGAAAGACTTTAGAAGTGAGACCAACAGAGGGAGACTTGCAGACTAAGTGCTGGTTAAGTGGCTACAGAGACTAAAGGAGAATAAAACTAGTTCTAGAATGGCCAAGCTTTCATGGACAAGGGAGCTTTCGCTTTCAGCTGCCCATTAACATCAAATACATACTTCCTACTGTACAGTACATGTCATACTTATTTTCTTTTTTTTATTACAGCACAGCCCAGCAGGAACACTGACACAAGAGGGCTTGTGGTCGGGACAGAGTAAGGAGATCGTGGAGCATAAACAGGTGACCATGCAAACAGCGCCTCCAAAAGATGCAAATATGTCTGTCCCTCCCACCAAACCCCCAACAATGCAAAGTCCTCATTATGTAAACATGCATCACATTTCTGGACAGTCAAGCATTCTGGCAATGATGGGGGCATTCGTGATGGACACCGGATGTACAACAGTAGCATATCGCTATCAGTAGAAATACAAAAATATATAGTAATAGAGAATGAAGAAAATAAAAAACTGAAATGCAGCCAAAGTTATTTCATTTGAATTCTTCATGACTTGTGATGATTTTCTTTTTTCTTTTTTTGTGGCAAACAGAATGAACTTTCAATATCTCGTTTTTTTGTGACATGGTTAAAAAGTTAAAAACACACCAACCTTCTCGTAGTTCTGAGGGATGTGGGGGTTTTGATGCAGAACAAAATGAAACGAGGAAAGGAGAAAAACAAGGGAACACAGAGAGAGTAAAAAGGCCATGTTCAAGGTGGTCAAATGCTACTTGAAAACAATTCGAAGGACCTTCTGTCTCAAAAGTGCGTAGGAATCATTTTTATCTCCCTGGCACCGGGAGAACTGAAACAAAACTCTGACCTATTAGATTTAGCACTTAAACATTTTAACCACAGAGAATATTTAGTTTTTAACAAATCAATCCTGTTCCAGTTATGTGGTTAGCTTAAATTAAGTTGAACTAATGCTATATAGTTAATGAGTATTCTTACTATGTTTATTGATACTGGCAGATGATTATCATTTTAAGCAAACAGTAATTTGTATGATGTTTAATTGTTAAGCTGAATTTATTGGTTATTCACTGGGGACTATAACTGCTAACCATAAAACTGAACAGCATTGCAAATCCTAGTGTAAAAGTTTATATGGGATAACTAATACTGTATGCTGGCTAAGAATGTACAAACTATCAATAAATATATTGTAGTATGGAGAAGTAACAGTGAAAGTGCTACAACACTGTAAAATAATAAAATACAGTTCAAGTAGAATTATATTTGAACTAGTTCCCAAAATGTATTTTTGGACTTTGACAGAAAGAGTTGAAATTTGTCCTTCCAATGTTGCTTAATAGGCGAAAAAAGAAAGAAAGAAACCCAAAAAAAAGACATTAGGAGAAACAACAAGGACATCAGAGAGGATAAATTCACCGCTGGGGAAAAAATTGGAACTGGTGAAGGGGAGGGGGGGCGCGTCTTTTCTTTTTTTTTTCATCCGCCGCCCCCCCGACGCGGTCTGGACTGATAGGTGATTAGTACAGCAGGTAAACACGGCAAGCAGTCAAGTCATTGCGGTTACAATTAGGAGAATCCAAGGAAACAAACTCAGTAACACAACAGAGCACGTGGGTTCAAATCAAGGCAGGTACAGTAGGTTTAAGTGCAAGAAAAGCAGCATACTTACAATGACCTCATGGAATGTAGACCCTTTTTGACTGCTTTGGCAACTCAGCTTTTATCAGCATTTTTGGTTTTATTATTCAACATTGTTACCTCATTTCATCAAAGTAACAATATGATTTAAAGGTCTTGTTTCATGTGTTTTCTTTCGAGGAGGATAATATATTACGTTGGCATGGAGTGCCGCTGTTGTTTCAGATCAATTCCCTACCTCTGACGTATAAATTGGCTGCGGCGGAGTAGCGGGTTCCATCGTTGTTGGTGGCGACACACTCGTACTTCCCCTGGTCGGACTCTTCGCTCTGCTCAATCTGGAGGGCCCCTGGGTGGGAATAAAAAAGTGGATGATGGAAGCTGGTTAAACATCTGCTCGTTAAACATCTGCCAATCTGAATCTTATTCATAAGTAGAAAGAAAAACACAAAAAACCTGGCTTTTATTCGGAGGGGCCAACATATTTCTCGCTGTAGTTGGGACACTTTTAAGAACGTTGTGCAGGTAATCAAAGTCAAATGAAGTACGGTTAGCTAATTACTAGTTAGAATGTGGTTTTGAATTGTCTCTCTGTTGCTACAGTTGTTCGTTTCTGTAACAGTAAACTATGTTGTTTAAATAAATGCACAACATGTCCGAAAATGCTCTAGTATTTCAACAGTTATGCCCTCATTATCACAGCCAGATACCTAATTTAAGGCTAAATAAAGTACCATAAATTAGAGATAGCTTTGAATAGTACAAAGGCATCACTGCATCAATAATGTTCCGGTGAAAAGGTTTATAGTAATAACAAGGGGAAGAAGAACCAACCAAGGAAAACTCTCATAAGCTCTTGTGATGTCTATTTTACGTTTACCTTTTTGATGGCTTCAGGAGAGAAAAGGCCTGAATACAAATTTTATGGTCTAAGGAGGCACTCATCTTTACGCCAATGTAAAAAATAAATAAAGAATTTCATAGGGCAAGCCCTACAATATACAACATGTCACTGGACTGGTCAATATGGGGATGAGTGATACTGCTTCAGGGAAGCATGGATTAAACAAAAGAGGTTTACAGTATACAAAAGCAGCATAACAAGGGAGGACATTTGGAAAAAAGAAATTTAGGTATGAGTTTTAGCATATTCAATCACAGATCAAGTAAATATTCACCTAACGTGATAATTTGGGACTTCAACTAGGTGAAGTTACTTTTAAAAAAATGCAGCACATTCAAAAAATAAAAAAATGCTGCTCATCTACGTGAAAAATATTCTGCAAAGTGATTTGTTAGGCGAAACCATTATATAACCCTCTGTAACAAAAGTTTTGACATGCAAATCTTCCCAAATAGCAAGAAATGTATGTCGGCACAACTTACAACCTTCTGACAACCCTTAGCTGAAAAATAAAATGCAATTGTATTAGAAGACAAAATTCAAAATGGTGGCCTGAGCCAACAAGAAGGCAACCAACCACTGCTTTAGCTTGTGAAAGCTACAAAAGACACCCATAAAAATCCACAAATGGGATCAGCAGTGTGGTGTCACATGACCCGGGGGAAAAAGGGCTTTATGCATCAACAACTCTCCACCTCCATGTCACACGGCAAAAATGAGGCAATCAGGTCCTCGCCAGACTCTACTGTTTGTCTTCCCTCAAACCCTGAAGAAAAAAAAAGTCAAAAAGTAAAATATTCTTCAAACCCAGTAAAAGTAAGAAAAATTGGTGAAAGAGGAAAAAAGCACCGCAGAAACTTTATCAAAAAAGTAGTTGTTTGGGCTTTTTTGTAGAAGGTACAGGAGAGGAAAGCAAATAGAAGAAATGAAAAAAAAACAAAAATTTCATTTTTTTGGGAGAAAAAAAGCATAGGAAAGGCAATGTTGTCTTCAGCATGCCTGCGTGATTCCACAGCATCTGTGCGTATGTTTTAGTGCTGAACAAGAACAGCTAAGGGGAAAAAAATGCTTGGTTGTTTTAGTTGGACAAAAAGAGGGACACATGATTCGCTATGGCCAAAAATAAAACAAAAATGAACGAAAAAATAGAGTTCAAAAAAATAATTGTCATTGGATATGCTTATTTGAGCCAGAGCAAGCATATCACAACTGAGTTGAAGAGGCTCTCAAAACCAAAATACAAAGGCGTAAATAAAGCATAGACATAAAAATGGAATATAAATTTAGTCAACGAAACAGGACAAATAAGAAGGAAAAGGAAATGGGATTTGGAGTTGGTAAACAGGACAAAAATGGAGGCGATTCAAGTGAATGGATGGGTTGACAGCAAGAATGAATTTGTTTTATTTTCATTCTGTGAACATCAGTTCAGCACTCTTACCTCTTATTGGTGTACCACCTGGGTGGATAATATGAATGCAAATAAGATTAGAAAGAAGAAGCATTAGTACGAGAAGATAGAGGCTGGGGGCTTTGGAAGAAGAATCAAATTAGATTTAACAGGGTACGTAAATAGAGGTAGAGGTACTAGAGGAAAGAGAAAGGAGAGAGAGAAAGAGAGGGAGAACTTTTCTGTACTCTTATTGGCAAAAAAAAAGACAGGATTCATCATAGGAAAATCATAGGTCAGAGAGAAGAACTTGTACAGTGGTGTGCCACGGGGTAAGGTGCCATTTTGGAAGTGGCAATGGCATCTGAGGAGCATCTACTGAGGAGAAAGACTCTCAGCACTTTGCATAATGAAGAGGGACAGCGGACTCGTTTAAGAGACCTGGAACCCTTTTAGCTTGACCTGAGCTCTGCGAAGTTGCAGTCACCTCCCTAAAAAACATTTTGTTTCTCAAAAAAAACATCTACACATACAGTACAGTGCTGGTGTGAAAGGATTGAGTAAGTGGGTCAGTGGAGTGAGTGTAACAGAGACAAAGAAGTACCTACAGTACAACTCAGGTCATGTGAACTGCTACGCTAAGGTTTTGGTTATGATGTGACCTCTCTGGCTGACACTGTAGGTGTAGGGTGAGGGGAAGTGTGTGTGTGTGTGTGTGTGTGTGTGTGTGTATGTGTGTGTGTGTGTATGTATGTGTGTGTGTTTGTGTTCACCTAACGGTAACTCTGTGACTACACTGACTGTTAGTAAAATGCATGCCATGCATTTTAATAGTTGTTGGAAACATGAACATTAGTGGGGGGTGATGTGTGCTTCAGAACTAAGCACTTACCAAAGGATTCTGTAGATTTAAAAACACGGAGAGAAGAAAGACAGCATAAGAATATGATTATATTCCGTAAGTTTAGTGACAAGCTATTATTAATTCGTCAACTCTATGTGAATCAAAGTCGCACATTGAAAAATAGCGGGTTAATTCTACACATTTCTGTTGAAAACAAGGCAAACGTGATGTTAACAAGACGATTTAACATATAGGACAACTGTGAAATCTGAGAACACATGTGGTCAAACATATAGAAGATTTAGCAGTAGTTGTGTGAGGGTCAACAGCTTGCTACTAGCTGGTAAACAAGGCTGTAAAGCTCTGATTTTAGTAGCATTATTTGAAATTAGGCCTAATATTCTATTGCTGTGAGAATAATAACGTAGAACTAGGAAGATTCAGGGGGTTAGAAATGTGTATATTAGGGTAGGCCACAAGCAAATAGAAGCAAAAGCTGGAGTCTACACAGACATAAGCAGGGTTTGTGGATTAAAATTATTAAAGCGGTCAGGGGAAGCTTTATGGGATTTTACACACTACTGTGGCTAGTTAGTGTCCAGAACGCTGTACCAATTAAACGTAGCCTTGATCTGAGGATAGTTCTCAAACAGAGTCAATGTCATTTTGAAAGGCCAATGATCCCTCCTATGAAATTAGAATATCCAGAAAGAAATACAAATACATTCAGAAAGAATGGTGAACAAAATGAATTTTCAGTCACACTGTTTTGTTTTTAATTCTATTCATGCCTTTTTCATTTTCTGCAAGATTCTCATATTTTAGCCAGAATTAACTGGATTGTTGACACTAATGGGTATTCTGAATGAAGCCGAATGTTGAGTAAAACAAAACACAAAAAGTCATAAGTAATGAAGAGAATGCATCTGTCAAAATCACTGCATGGAAGCAGCGGAAAAGGAATCAACTCAAAAAGTTAAATAAAAAATAAATAAACAACAACTGAACCCATTGTAAACAGTCACAGCAGTGAGCAATGAGGAAGTCAGGGACAGAAGCCAACAAACACGCGGGGGACGAAACCCGAAAGCTTCATGGCAACAACACTGGAGGACGAGGGGAGACACACAGACGCTATACAGACAACACACACCGGGGCACACACAGAGAGTAGAGCAATAAAAGAACTAGTAGAGAAACAATGCCATTACCTACAAAACCCAAGCAAAAGAACGTGTTAAAAGTAGCCAGAAGAGGACAAGAAGAACAAAAGGGACCACAGAGGGGAAGTTGAAGATCAGAGGAAACGAAACGAAAAGTAACGAGAAGGAAACCCAGGTTGTTGTTTTTGTTTGTTTGCGTGATTTAAAAAAGACAATTCCAGTGGCGACGTGGAAACCGTACCTGATCTGAGCTGCTTAATGCGTCCATTGTTGTTGGTGGTGTTGACAGGGAGGAAGTCCTTGAACCAGGAGATGTCGGGGTCAGGGTTGCCACTGGCGGCACACAGCATGGTGGCGGTGCGCGTTCGCTCCACCACCTTCAACTGAGGGCCCATGTCTATGGTGGGGAAACCAAGGGGCAGCTGATCCTCTGTGGATACAAGGAGACACACCAGAGTTCACATTGAGCACGCCACCACGTCCCTCCTCACGTCCACGGCTATGACCGAGCGATGAAGAGGAGGGACAGACTGGAGAGTAGATAGAGAGATAGATAGAGAAGTGAGAAGATAGAGACTACGGAAAGATATCAGGATATACGTGTATAATATATATATATATATATATATATATATATATATATATATATATATATATATAAATAAAATATATTTTATATGCTTCCTTGTGCTTGCCATTAGCTCCCAAACGTTGAAAATCATCAGTAGATTATAATTATTTTAATAATATATATCTTTATTCATGTGAACGACTGCACATAACATTCCCCATTACAATGTTTTAGTATTGACAAGGACGTAAGTATTGACAAGGACGTAAAAGAAAGAAAAAATATGAAAATGGAAGACGGAACAATTATCCTTAAGAATTCAATAAATGTTTTAAGGACGGAGCTATCTTCACTGACTAATATGCTACAAATTTGTCCTTCTGCAAAAAAAAGGGTTGACAGCTTATGGCAAGGAACATACAAAAGCCATACAGACAGTATATTCACTTGAATTGGATGTGCATGTTTATCTTTATGAATATACTGCTTCTTTGATGTTCTTTGATGATGGCAGGTGGCTTTTCTGTATTGCATAAGCCGCCTTGTTCAGCTTACTGCGTGAATAGGGGCGGCGGGCTGCCTCTCTCTCCTCTCAGAGATGGAAGACGAGATACAGCAACTGCCATAGCTCCCGGATCCAAACGTATTCTCTTAACAAAACATAAAGTAGACAAACAAAGGTCTACGCCGGCTTCGCCTGGTCCTCAAGGCTCTTAACAGGAAGTCTACCCCCCTCAGAGTAAGAGGAAAAACCTTTCACAGGGCCCAGAGTGAAATATTCTGCCGGCTGTGAGATCCTTGTATGCAAATACGCATGCCGCTTCACAATGTCAGCAAAGTGTTAATCTGCAAAAGAAGACCTCCCAATTCTGAATGCCAATGCGGTTTGTGCACACCTTTTTAAGTTGTGATATGGCTAATTAGTGTCTTCCAATGCTCTCGTAAACGGCACCTTTTGGAAACGCTTTCCTTCATTAAATTTTCATGAGGACACATCAGTCCGGGAACAGCTTTGAGATGCCGTAGCCTGCAAACAGCCAATGACAATGATGGCTGCCTTCCAACAATGCTTGTGTGTATCTGGCAATGCAGGATACGTTTATGGATAAATCTTCTCAGAATTAGACTTCATTACAAATAAGTGACTACAGTTTGAACCATAAAACTTTCTTCTGCAAGCCCTTTTCCCTGTCTGAATGGCTGGAGAATGAAGCATTGTGCACTGTTTATTGCATGTTTCAAGAGAGCCTAGTACAAGGATTTCATGCCTTTTCATGCCATGTCTTCCATATTTGCAAATAACTAATGAATTCTGGTGCCCATTACAGACATACCTTCAATCGTATTCATTTTCGTGCAAGTTCTTTGCTGCTGGATCTTCAAAACAAGCTCATATACGGTAGCTATCTGCATGCTGAGTGCCGATTAAGTCCTCAACATGCTGTGTGAAGCATGGTGCAATATCTTCAGTATCTTTATATATTTCATTGGCCATTAAGGTAATGAGGTGTACACAGGGGTTTACTCCCATTAAAAGTTTGTTGGCATCTAGAATCACATTTGCTTGTCCTACAAGAAGAAACTCATACATAACCTTGACCCTGTGTTACTCAATTAAAACTTGTAGCTTTTTCCGCCACAAAATACTGAACTACCTCTTGGGCTGCATGCTACTAGCTGCAGTATGTGCACTTTAGCAGCTTCAAGAAACTCATGATAGAGAAGGAAATAATGCCCCACATAAGAGGCGGGGCTAAGCGACACCAATGAGAGCCCAACACCAACCCCGGTCACCCACAACAAACCAAATGACCTCTAGGGACTAGGGAGCATCAATATGCTCAGCAAATGTCATGGTAGTCTGAGAATTTGATTGTGAGTCTTGTGAGCAAGTGCAATTCAGGCCTAACAGTGGTGCTGGAGTAATGGCAATCGGGTCACCAAAATCAGTAGGGTTTATCCTCTGTGGAACATGAAGATGCACAATACATTCCCTGAAAATACAGACAGTAGTTAGATTCAGATATCTCTTGATTTAAAGTAATATGGTAGACGGACCAACCGACTAACGGACAGACAGACTGATCAACAGACATTAACCAACATAGTCAACCTTAAAGCCCTACTGCTAGCAGGACTACAAATCATGTGAACAAGTCATGTAATATTGACCTTTTAGAAAACAGTAATATTCAAATACTAGCCGAAATTCCTAAAACATAGTACTTGAATCATATCTTTGATCATATCTATCTTAGATTCTTCTCAGCCATTTACTTGGTGACAACAAAGGATGGGCTACACATACATGTGGCACTGTTTAATAAGACATTTTCTTCATAAAGTAACACAATTATGCAAATCTGCTTACTAACGCTCTGAACTACAGTATACTAAATCAAAATGTTTTTGATCAACACAAAATATCAAGACAGGCAATAAGATACAAAATGGCAAAGGATCATAGCAAGTTTTTCGCTTTGGTAAAAAAAAATATACTAAAGCACCATTAAGAAATGGCCTAATGAAGGACTATGAACTCGCAAAGGTGTGAGAAAGAGAGGGAGGTGGAGGAGGAAATAAATTAATTGTGCAAACGCAGCACCCTTCCAAACTCCCTACAGGCTCTTCAAGGTCAAATGGAGAATCAGTCCATTGTTTAGCGTGACTCAAGTGTATACCTGATCAAACACAACAGCTAGAAGCTTGCCTAGGAGCACGGGTGGGTGTTGAATATAATAATTGTTTGTTGTAAGGAAAGAAAAAAATGAAGAACAATATGGTCATAATTTCTAATTTTAACTGTTTATGGAGAGATCACAGCTGGGCACTCTGCTATACCCCTGACTCCTTTCACACTACACAACAGAGATGAACTCATTATCAAACAGCCAACAGTGAAAAGACCATTATACTGTATAATATATGAGGCTGTGATAGTGATACTACAGGCGCCTTTCGCAACATCAGTTTTTGATTTCCTTCTTTTGCAGTGTATTGCATTATGTTAGGTTTGGACCACAGAATGGACAGCTGATGTGGCTCGGGGCCGGGCGTTTTCAAATAAATGGTCTGCTACAACAGTTTCTGGCCTTTTGAACACATTCTTGCTTAGCCCAGAAAAGTAATTTACAACTCTTTAGTGCACTCGTGCTCCTCCGGAGCTGCCACAAAGTCATGACATCAGCTGGGAACTATCTGTAGACTTTGCTAGTGCAAAACTTGAGCTGAAGACGCAACTCCTCTGGCTACTTCTGCGACTCAAGCACGTTCCCGCCGCTGTGATAATAAATAAAGGGAAGGAAATTAAACCCACTCTGACACTGCTGCTGTGATTAACAACTCAAATCAAGGGAACTGCAGAGGCATTTTCCTCATGAGTCTCAGAGAACCTAAATAAAATCGGATTAATTGCCATTTAATTTGCCGCACAGGCACGATGCTAGTTATACTTTTATTTTCTCTTTCTTTTTGTTTGCTATTGACAAAGCGTTAAAAAAGAAGAATGAAATAATTAATCGAATGGGGCCAGGCAGAGAGCAATTTTCCCATGTGCTATGTTTCGCAGTTCCATTAACAGTCAGGGGCTTGGTTTTCGACTTGTGGTCACATAAATTATCTGCAAAGGACTAATTCATTACTGCTTTAGGAACTCCGGTCTGCATCCTGTGATAGGATTGGAAATTGGAAAAGTTTGGGGTGTGCGGGTGAATGAGTGTATGTGTGTGCTCATAGAGCACTGATTATTTGTCTATGGGACTGTGTTGTATCTCCGTATATACCTGAGGTGGACATGCATGGCCACGTCACTCAAATCAAGGTCACAGCTGAGTGGCAAGATAAAAAAATGAAAAAAAAGTGTACGTTTGAGCTCCCCCCCCCAAACCTAGCTGAGAACTGCAATCTCAAGGACAGTCTAAGACAAGGGCAGTTTCTGCTTTACAGCGTGTTCAAGACCCATACGGCATATTCAACAATGGATCTACACACTAAATGAGATGGAAGGGAGAGAAATGCTGAAGTCACCTCCCCAGAAGTGCTGAGTGCTGGTGCTTGATATAAAAGGACTCCCAATGACAATTTGCACACATTAACCACTGCAAGCCTCTAAGGCTATATAAGAATGTGATGCCAAGTATGGGAGGTGTGTAAAAAGGACACTGGCTTAAATATTACCTCCGTGAGCATATTTTGCTCAAGACATGAGGCCACCGGACGTGAGCTCAGTCCATTAGCTGATTATCTCAGATTGATCAGTCATAAACAAACTGCACGCCGCCAAATCCACTTTTACTGTACCAGCGATGACATCAGTCGCCATTGCAGGGCCGATGACGTGTTGGCACAGGACAGCGCCACTGCCCAAACTACTTACAGTAGATGCAAACTTTAACCACATGAACCTATTCTGGGGTGAACAATTCACAACGTGTCGTGATGTGAGCTTGTAGATCGGCACTGTTCGGCAGTGGTGGAAAAAGTATTTTTACTTAAGTAAAAGTATCAATACTGCAATATAGAAATACTCTGTTACAAGTAAAAGTCCGTAATTCAAAATTTACTTGAGTAAAAGTACAAAAGTATTGGTATCAAAATGTCCTTAAAGTAGCAAAAGTAAAAGTACTAAAATGTTTGAAAATAGCAGATCTACAAGCTCGATGCGACGCGTTGTGAGCTTGTAGATCGGCTATTTTCAAATAGCCTATGTATAAAATAGGGCTAAAGTGGTTAATGTATGTTTTATAATATAATCATTTATATCTGCAAAGTAACTAGTAACTTAAGTTTTCAAATAATTGTAGTGGAATAAAAGTACAATATTTGCCTCTGAGATGTAGTGGAGTAGAATGTTACTTAAGTACAGTACTTGAGTACATGTACTTACTTATTTTACACCACTGCTGTTCGGCAAAGATATTTAGTGTAGAGTGAAAACAGGAGGGGGACTAGTATAGAGCCTTACGGGGACTCCGAGTACGTATAGGGTTTTAGTTGTTGACCTACAGTAGGTACATCAAGTGCATTATAACTATTCTTCCCCCATTATGATAACCCTAAAAAACCCTCCTCACCCGTGGCAGCTCGTCCCTTAGCTGAGTGGTGTAATTACAAGTGACAAATACAAGTAATAGTCACCTTGGGAGGACACTAATTAAATCACGCTAATTGAGTGTCTGAGGAGAGGGATAACATTCGAATGAGATTAGTTACTGTTTACTCGACCAACTTGGCCCACTTTCTGCGGTGGTGGAAAGAAGCAGGTGGGTGAGTGGGTATGTGTGTTTGTGTGCGAATGTCTGCGTTTGTCTGCCAGTGTTGTTTACAGGTCTAATGCAGTTATCTCTGTGGGGAGTATTTCATTAGCATGGTGCAGTGACCCAGCTGAGAAAACCCAGGCCAAAACTGTCAGCCTCAGTTTGACATCTGCTTAAGTGCCGGTGATCGAGTGACACGGGGGCTCCAGAATCGAAAACCACAATTGGCAAGTCTATAAAAATCATACAAAACAAATCAAACAAAAGACATTTGAATTGAATAAAAAGGTACTATACGTTAGTCACACAAAACCACAGTTTATTGGTGGGTGCCGTTTTCCTTCATTCAAATCATGTGACTCCAAAAGTACCCAGCTAGTACAAAGCGAGTTTGAGGGAATGGGATTTTTTTTGCGATGGACTTTCCAACCAAAGCCATAAAAAAACATAACCCTTTCCGGTCACATTTTGGCTTTAGCCCTGTTGTCTGTGCCAACGAGGATTGGATTAAGTCTGACTCTTTTCTTTCCAGGCAGAACAAGACTTTTCCCCCCATGGTTGGGGTTATTCTTCAGGGAAAATCCCCTGCCGGCCATAATAAGATATATTTGTTGGATTGTATTTGAGCGGATGCAATCATCTCAAAAGAGGCCGTCACAGGTCACTTGTTGAGGTGCTACGTTGGGGAAAGGAGATACATTGTTGTTTCGGATTATCGGACAACTGGAATTTGGTGCTGGGCGGGGTGAGGGTCCTCAAGTATGACACGCATTTGTCTCATATTCTTTTCGGTCTTCCCTTCTTTAGAGTATTTTTCTCCCAGCAGTTCCAGCGTGGGATTCAATCTGATTCTTTGCCATCCCTTGCCAGATAAGATTTTTCAGCACAAAAACAGGGGCACAAAGCATTATCCATGGAGTGTGACAGCAGTAAGTGCTTATTTTCTCAGCTGCTTCAACACAAATCCATTCTTTTTCGACCACACCATAGCATGTAATTTGCAGTCGAGGGACAGTGATTAGAGCTCTGTCCGCACTTACAGAGCCACAAACGGACCATAGCATAGTAGCATATAGTGGAATATTGCAGGGTTTGGATGTTAATCATGTTAATTGTGTGTCCATTTCGCCCACAAGGACACTCATTTGACTTAGTTTGGCTTGCCTGCATGGCTTGCTGATTGGTCAATTAAATGACCTACCGTAGTTTATAGTATATTCAGATACAGCTTTTATGGGCTTTGGGCAATGCTGACCTATAAGTGCAGGCATCCAAGGCCTTTGTTGTGGCGTCCACTTGGTGAGATGGGGGTATGAGGGTACTGATACCAGGAAACACTCCCTGCTTTGATGCATTTTTGGAATTGGACATTGACTCAAGACTGACTTTGGCCCCGTTTTACCCATTAAGGCCTGAGGTTCCGATTCTATAAATGTCTTCTAAATCAGTGGTTCTCCAACCTGTCCCATGTCAAGGACCTCCAAAATTGTATGTATTTGGCTGCAGACCCCCACCTGAAAATATGTTGTTCCAGGGACCCCCAGAAGCAAATATTTCAGTAACAAATGTTCGCTTAAAAAAATATGTATATTCAAAGATTTGCACAAATGTTCACGATTTTTCAAAAATAGCAGATATACAAGCTCATAGCTCATATCTGCTATTTTTGAATAGCCAAAGTATAAAATAATAGTTTAAGTGGTTACACAGATTTGGTTTGAATGGGTTAATCAGTGTCTACAGAAAAATATAATATGTGATTGTAGCCATTCACCATTCAAATTAATCTGGGGGTCTTTTTGTGGGCTAAGACATCAGTTTGCTGGTGCTGAATGCCATTGCTTTGGTTTGGTCTTCTGACATAACATTCTGTGATGTTTGTTGATTTCGAACTCATCGCCACAGTAACAGCGTTCATTCGAATCAAACCCACTATTCATTGTTCTCCGGCAAAATTAGCCGCAAAACCTTGTTAATACATCCGTTCAGCGGTGACCTGAATCCTCTTCAGCGAAATGTTCCTCTCGGCTCCTGTTCAACTGATGTATTCAATTATGTTTTCTTTGGCGTAAGAGAGGGAACTGTTAATTACGCTTTTGTTTTTTGCACAAACAAAATTACTCAACCAAATGTAAGAGCTCTTGATTAACAAAGGCGGGCGGCAATTCCACTTTGTGCCAATTCTATGACAGCATCTGTTCCCCTTCTCTCTCTCTCCCTCTCTCTCGCTCTCTCTCTCTCCACCTCTTTCTCTCTCTCTGCAACATTCTGTTTATCCTCTTCACTCTCACTCACCCCGTTGTTGTTTTCCTCGCTCTACTTACAAAATACACTTTGCACTGTGGTAAAAAGGTATTCTTTTACGATCTAGCACATTGTGATTGACAGTTCTAAAAACTAAGCCCACCCTTGCTTTATCAGCTGTCTGCAGCTTGGTTCAAATTTCCCAAACTGAGAGTCAACGAGCACACTGTTATAGACTAAACAGAGTTCTATTTCCCACTGTATGCATCCATCATTTTGCCCACAAACCAGTGCAGAGGTAAATCTTATCCCCACATGCCCATTTTATCTTTGACTAGGACATTGTGGTATTTTGCTCATCGTTTCCTTTCCTATTTTCATTCCACAATCTATAGTAAATGAATTGAACTCATTTGCCTTACCCCCGACCGTTACAGAAGTTATCTCTTGGGTGCCAGCAAGGCTTCATTCTTTCCACTCCCATAGCTTTGTATTTCTTGTGATCCTTGCCCACAGTTATATACATGGACAGACTGCGGGGCTTTCATTCAAAAACTCGCCTAGCTAAGGTCCAGCCAAACAGGTGCAGATGGCAAGAAAAAAAGAAATGGGGGTGGTGAAAATGACTCATTATAAAACCTGCCTAATGACCCCAAACTGCTGACATGTTGCTTTCTCAAACATGTCCCGTTGCCTCGGCTATGATGACGCGCACAAGGAAGCAGACTAACGGGTTGCACAAAATGAGCTGTTTAGCACATCACTAGCGATAACAGGTGTGCTGACTCTCGATGCGAACCAGGATTTCGAGTGTGTGTTTGTGTTAATGTGATGGAGATTAAGCCTGCAGAGCTCTTGAACGTAAATGTTTATTGACTGTCGGGAGATGGCTTTACTGGTGCGCAGAATGACCTGTCTTTGCTGATAGCGTCTTTTGCGAGTGAGTCTAATGCTCACTTTAAGGGCAGTAAACCAACGATTTGGCTTAAGTACAACAGTTTCTGGGGATAAAAGGGGAAACTTCTTCTCAGACGCCAATCATGCAGTCATTTGATCTCTCTCTGGAGGAATTCCTTGTCAGATCATAGACGTCTTTATGTTGCCTTGGGTGAAATACTTGGAATTCTTTGGACGTGAGAAAAAGTAATGACCTTTGACACGGAGGGAGTTGAATATCTTGCACCATCAGGCAGGTGTAGCAACCCGTTCAAAGGGTGAAAAAATGTCAGAGACGCAAACCCGGGTCTCAAGGCAAGAACGGTAAACATGTATCCTAATTACAATCGAGTACAAAGAAAAGAACTACAATTCCCCAAAGTATTCAGAGATTACAATAAAAGCATCTCATTTCCATTTTATTTAAATTCACATTTTCAAACAAATGGATGGCAAGGGGGGGGGGTTCCACATTCATGACACTCAAGAGTGTATTTTGAGGCCTTGCAGATTTGAAACACTGCGGGAACAGTTGTTTTTTTCTTTTGTTTCCAAAACTACAAAAAGACTCCTGGTGAGATCAAATGCAAGAGCATGTTCTCAGGATACACCTGCGGAGATGCAACCATTAT
Source organism: Gymnoscopelus braueri (assembly GCF_963280865.1). Lineage (NCBI taxonomy): Eukaryota > Metazoa > Chordata > Actinopteri > Myctophiformes > Myctophidae > Gymnoscopelus > Gymnoscopelus braueri. Next base: position 32,726,404 of record NC_137620.1, on the reverse strand, counting down.
GTTCAAAAGATCTTAGATTAAGTAAAAAAATATATATAAGAAAAAAAATTGTAGGGAGAGACAGGAAACCGAGAGTCAAATTCAAACTCGGGTCCAAGCGTCTCACAAGGAGGAAGGTGGTCAGTGTGCTAACTGGCTGAACCATCAGGCACCCCAGATTATTCAGATTTCAAAGAATGGCGAGGTGAGAAGCCTGACTGCACTAACCACATGACTCCTAGCATCCCTATTCTGGGCATGTCTTAACATGCAAACACTCAGCGAAGATAGCTAATCTACAAGCGACTACAAGTCGCAATGTATTATGAGCTTGTAGATTAGTGTTTTCGAAATACAATATAGTGTTTAAGTGGTTAATTGGCATTCACACTTGCAAACAGGATTGGAATGTCAGGTCTGTTATCCTACGGGAATTAAATGGTAGTGAGGAAGGGGTCAAGTCTGCCTCAAACTCCCTGACCCAGTTATCTGGGTGTATACAGTATGCACCTAATGCTGGTGGAGTCAGTTACTCAGAAATGGGATTTCTGTGAATAAACAGCCCCTACCTGTGTATTTTACAGGTGTACTGTGTACTCTACAGGGACACTCCAAATGAGTTACCATTACTGTGCCAGAGTTGGTTTAAGAACAGGCCTAATATTCTTTTATTTGTCCCCTCCATTTACTGTAATTGAGTCTAAATAGGGCTAGGCCTTACCGAGCAAGTTAAATTAATAAAGTTTCACAGCAGCTCGCGCCTCTAAAAGAGAAAATGTGTAAATGAGGGACTTTCTAAGAGCCTCTCCCCAGTGGTGGAAGACTAACTAAGTACATGTACTCAAGTACTATACTTAAGAACAATTAAGTATAGTAAGTATTTTTATTTTATTTATAAGTCCATTACATTTATTTGAAAACTTTAGTTACAAGTTACTTTATAGATTTATTATTACTTTTATTACAATACATACATTAACCAATTAAGCCCTATTTTATACACTGTCTATTCGAATATAGCTGATCTACGTGTAGATCGGATATTTTCATGTGTGTTCAATATTTGGACACATTTTTTCAAACACTTTTGAAAAAAAAAAAAAAAAAACGTGAAATGGGACAGTCTGCACAATGAGTACTTTTACTTTTGATTCTTTATATTTTGATGTCAATACTCAGTTACAAGTAAAATGTTACTAGTAACTGAGTATTTATTTCTACATCGTGGTATTGCTGCTTTGACTATAGTAAAAACAGAAATCTGAGTACTTCTTCCACTGCTTCTCCTCTGCCATCTAGACTAGAGGGGTCAAACATGAAATTGTATCCAGCGTGTTCATTAATGATTGCAATGTATCAGGCTTGACAAGCGGACGAGGTATTCCTCTACATGCAAGTACATCCATGGCAACTCTTCTGCTAGGATGGAAGATGTGGATGGGAGTGAGAAGAGAGAATTTGAATATATGAGCGAGAGAGAGAGAGAGAGAGAGAGAGAGAGAGAGAGAGAGAGAGAGAGAGAGACAGACACACACACACACACACACACACACACACACACACACACACACACACAGGGAGAGAGAGAGACACAGGGAGGGAGACAGAGAGAGGAGGGTGAAGGAGTAGGAAGCTCTCCTAACCCCAGGTTCACGGCACTCTGTCTCAGTGAAAAATAGCATCCTCTCCCCCCTTTGCCCTGCGTTGATCGTTTCTTCCATAAATCCCCTTTGAGATTGTATAATTAATTGAACGCTGCTTATTCGCTATTAAAAACCCATGGCTATTGCCTGAGATTATGAGAAAACCATTGTCGAGTCAATCAATTAATCATCAGCTCCCACCCCCCCCCCCCCTCTCCATAAACCCCCCCTTCACAGATGAACGCTTTCCTCACCTTTATTCACAATGACATTGAAAAACTTATTTTATAAAGTCCATATGAATGTACTAGCATGGCAGTGATAGGCAAAACTAGCTGATAAAATGTCGGCTTCACAAACCACAGTTACTATAACATCCATGTAAAGACATACTGTACTGTAGTCTATGTCAGAGCTTCCCAAACTGTCCCATGCCAAGGACCCCCAAATAAGGTAGCCTCTGGCCGCAGCCCCCCTACTGCGAAATTGAATAGTATGAACATGGTCAATAGTGTGTGCGTGTATTTTTCTATTGTCTTAAAATGCCATTTTAGCCATAATGCTTATATTCCTATTTATCTCAATGCTAAATTGCATTTTGACTGCCAATTATTTCATATAAACACTGCACATGATCACAGGACATACTGAACCGAAAATGTAAAGGTCCGATACAGCAGCAGTGTGCAGTTAACACAGTAAAACTAAACACAAACACACACACACACACACACACACACACACACACACACACACACACACACACACACACACACACACACACACACACACACACACACACACACACACACACACACACACACACACACACACACCTCATCAACATTCAACCCGATGCAACATCAAAACGGGTTAATTTGTACATCAGGGAACCGCTCAATATCCAGACCTACAAGTACATGGCACCTAATGAGGTATTGTCTTGCCAAATGTCGACCCACCCAAGGAGACAGTGAGGTGAGCGATAGGAGCTTATGGGCAGGCTAACTTAAGATGACCCCGTCTGGTGTACATTCAGGCCTGCTACCCCCATCCACCCCTCACAGAAATCTTTCACAGCCATCAATGCTGGGCAGATTGGGTCAGCCAGGCAGAAGGTGTGCAAAAGAGATCTATGCCACTGTTGGCCAAGTGCCTCGACTCTCTCCAGGCCCTGTGTCATTCATAAACATGACGGATTACCCATGATACCCCATCCCACCCCCCACCCACCCCCCATATTTACTACGTAAGCAAAGCGAGGGGGTGTGAGAATATACGGACAAGGGAAGCGACAGAGAGCTTTTTTCTGTCTTTTGCCTTCCTGTAGCTCTCGTCTCTCCTTCTTTTAGATTTTCACTTTGCATATTCCATTTGCTGGTTGTTACCTTGAGCGATGATTCTATTTTCTTCGGAAAACAGGGGCCCATTTATATCGCGAAAAAAAAAAAACTTGTCTCTTGTCTCATCTTATCTACCATCAGCATTTGTCCCCCCTCTTGTTATTATTAGTAATATTCAAAAGAAGGCGGAGGGAGCGACTTTGACAATGCTTTGAGCTATTTGCCAAAATGTCTCTCTCTCTCTCTCTCTCTCTCTCTCTCTCTCTCTCATGAGATGAGACGGTACATCTGAGAGATCTACTTTTTAACAGTCCATCAACCCATATTTGGTGGTCCCGCTTGAACACATTAAGCATTCATAAATAAAGACGGCGTGCAGTGGGGACTATACAAACAACGGCACACAGCCTTGTTCGCCCGTCCCAAAGGACGCCTCCGTTCACGCAGACGATCCCTCTCGCTTTGAAGCGAATGCCTTGAGACACACGTTCACTTTTTGTCTGAAATTATTCATTGTAGGTCTAACCTGTTCAAATAGCCTTGGGAAGGGTACACCAGGTCCTCTGAAGTTCGATAAATGCATTGCTGTGGGTGGTCCATGCCCCCCCACCCCCCCCTCCGAACAATAATTAACATTGCTAAATTTAGAATCCATTTAAAATCTCATGTATCATTCATCTCCTTTCCCCGAAGCTTGTTCACTTTACCCAACCACCCACATGAACACACAGAGTGGCCACACCATAAACACACACACACACACACACACACACACACACACACACACACACACACACACACACACACACACACACACACACACACACACACACACACACACACACACACACACACACACACACACACACACACACACACACACACACGACATATCCATTCCTCCTCGTCATTCTCTCCTCTCTTTCAGACAACGTAAAGTCACATTGGCGCTGACCCATCAACTGTTAAATAAAACAACTTCAAGCGCATTATAGCAAACATCGTATGAGCGTATGGTATATTTAGCGTTATAAATAAATTATGCCTGGGTTATATAGGGGTAAGCTGACGCAGAGCGAGGGCCAGAAGTCAGAGCCAGCGGGGGCCCTGGGGAGCATCGGAGACCAGGTGAGTCCTCCAACTGGGCAGGAAAACCGACAGAAGGCAGACCTGCGAGACACTGCTCTGCTTCATTAACCTTCATGTACAGTACGTTCAGAAGCAGGCAGGTCAGCGTGGTCAAACAGGCATTTCTAATGCCTTGAAGGAGGACTGTGGCTCAGCTATATCCAGGCTTCAACTTGTAAATAAATAAATAATAATTATTATTATATCGTCTATTTTCACTATTTGTCATACAGCGAAGTGTATAAGCCTATACTGTAGAGCACAATATATACTTTGTTGTGTGACAAATACCTAAAATAGGCGATATATAAGCACATGAGCTTGCATATTGCCGTTTTCTGTGGGTAGATTGGGTTGAGAACTTTTGAAAAGTTTTGAAAATTTGCCAAAAATAGGGACACCAGGGTACATTTCTAATTAAATTGTTAAATTGTGATATTATCAAACATATCAGACTACAGTCTACATTATTTAATTCTGTATGACCAGAGGCAAGGATAAAATATACTCCCCCAGTAGATCAACCCTTGGATATATAAAATACACTGAATGTGTGCGCACTTGTCTGTAACCTTCGTTAAAGAGGAGAGATTACATCGGATTACATTTGTTATTGTTTGCGTGTGTGTGGTGGTGGGGGGGAGTGATACTACTACTACTACTAAAAAATAAAAAATGTTTTACCAAGAACTCATCCCTTTATATATGTGAGCACTTCATAAATCTCTCTGCACTTTTACCACTTTTAGCATTATGGCATGACAGCACCAGATATCTTTATAGGTCACGGCTCAGAACTCATCTATTTCAGCACGGTATCATCATACGAGAACTCCAGGCACCGCGAACTATAAACGTCGAAGGAAACCGACTCCACGCAAGCTCCCGTGCTCCTGAGGACGATTCTCCTCTCTAAACAGCAGTGAGGGAGAGAAGAGGGAAAAAACCTTGTCATATAAATTATTGAAATGTCTGGGTCTAAGAGCTTGCTACGACTGAGGTAGCACATAGAGATTACTCATTCTTGCTAACACCGCGTGGAATGGATATTTTGGCTCTCAAGGGGCCCTAATGGAAAAAAGGGGGTCACTTTATGCCCTTCCGTTTTGGCAGACAGGCATTATCCCCATAAGTGACCACGAGTGTTGTCTCGGCAAGCAGCGGGTGGCATTTCTGCATTACGGCGAAGACTACATTTAAGCTACGTGGTTGGAACTTTTAACGGGTAAGTGTTTAAGCAAAGGATGACGTGTCTATTGAAGGCCCAAAGGCTTTTGCTTCCACCAGTCAAAACATTGGGACTCGTTAATGGTAAACGGTATGTGGTATTATGTATGGATAACTAATTAAGCACAGCCTGCCAGCAAAAGTTAAGCCTTTTTTTACCAGACCTAAGTTGTTTGCTATTAATTAGCATGTACTGTACCCTTGTGAGACTTGGAAGTGTTTCTTGAGAGCATAATGAGATGCGTTCGGAATGACCCTGAGCTAAGCGATTAATCTAGTAGAAAATGACTTCTGAATGCAGCTCAAAGTAGCCGACATTAGCACCCCTCCTCTCCCTGGCTAACACTTCTCACTTTATTAACCTGTACCCTCTTCAGCCCATAGAATGTGCAATGGTACCAAAGTCTCTAATCCACCAAAGGGCAAGAGCATGCCTTGTATCATTGAGGTAATGGTTATGAGGGCAACACACATAAGCTGCACCTATAATTATGCAGGATTACGCAAATACTAAGACCATTAATGCTAAGACTTCTGATAAAACATGTTAATCTTAAAAACACATACATATGCATATACAGTATAAACACATGCACACACACACTTGTGTGAGCACATCCCCAGAAAACACCTGGAGAATTGAGAAATAATTAGCAATTTCAAATATCTGCACATACTGTACACATACCAATTTTTTCTCAATCAATAATTATACAAAAATATATACATACAGTATGTACACACGCAGTATATACTATATACTATATTGGAAGCTGCGTTTACTTTTGTCAAAACAAATACTCAGCTCCAACAGCACGCCACATTATCTATCATGTTCAAAGTGCAGTCCTGGTCCTTTTGTGTTTCGTGCAGATGTTTTCTCACTCGCTATCGGACCGTAGAGCCGCACATCCGTCTTGCAGCGGGGGTTTCTTTATGTCTTAGATCACGCTGCGCATTGCACAAATACTGACTCGCTCCCACCATTAATTAAGCGGCAAAATTTAGAGGGGGGAATGGGTATTTCTCTGTGGGGAGATCAATTTCGTTGAGGACAGTCAGCTCAATCTTTTTAATTACAATAGTGGAAAACATGTCATTATCTGTTCCATTTTAGAGACATATGAGACTGTGAGGTCTGGAACTGAGGGGAGAGCCACACTGAGTCAATACGTGCCATTTTTTTCTGCAGGAGCATTTATTCATGTGCTGTCTCGCAAGTCCCACTTTGTTTGAGTGGGAAACAAAGGCTGCATATGTCCTGCAGAATCCATATACCTGGACATGTTGAAGCGTATATAGAGTCAGTTGGACAAGTATTCATGAGGTAAAATGCAATCAATAAACCTGACACATTGAGGTAAGAGATTAAAGGGATTTCAAGCATATAGATTTCTCAAGAAAAGTAGTATATTATTGTGCACAACATTGTTCTTTTTTCACTGATTGCATAACACATCTACGGACAGAGGGGGACAGGAGGAGGGAGAATGCAAATACACTGCTTAAATAAATAAATAAATGAACTTGAAAGGCCAAACGAAAGGGTTGAACACGGGGTGAATTTCATACCACAGCAAATGAATGGGGTCAAGCAACTTTCACTGAACTGGAAAACGCTGTCTCAGGCACTTTATAATTCTTTCATATTTGAGTTTTCAAAGACTGACTGGGTTGTACAATAAGTCAGCATGTTTCTGGAGCACCATCTTTTTTTTTCTTTTAAGTAAAATGTATTTTTCCAACAAAACTGAGTGTTCTGTGTGGCGGTCTGGGTCTTGGCATCTATAGAACTTTCCCTCAGTAAAGAGAATTGGTGTGCTAGCTCCTGGCCCCCTATGCTCCCTGCTACATTGCCTTTTGCAAGCCAGTGATCTCAAGCACAGCAATTTTACAATGGCCACCTGCTTTGTCCCCACTGCATACCTTGCTCTGGCAGTCCGAGACAGCTGACACAGCACATGTATTTTCTTTCTTTCTTTTCAAAAGCAATTTGAGCACTCCGTTGAGCTTTTGTTTATCTGTCATTCTGTACTTTTGTGAAGGAAAGCCTAAGGCGTATGGGAAATGATTTAACCGCACAACACGGAACAATGGTGAGGGGCATAAAACAAAAGCTATTTATACAAAACTCTTCCTTGCAGTTTCTGTCCACGTCTAGACAGTAAATATTGATATGTATCTGTCTGCGCCACGGACGCAGTACATGTATTTCATGCATAAATAATGACGTGAATAATCTGTCCCAAGTGGGTTTCACAGATCAAATGTTAATGTTGTTACTATCTGGCAATAGTTTCTACAGAAAATGCATAAGCGATGTTTCAAGGAGCGGTGGCAAAGCACCAGGAACATATAGCACAGTATACACTGGCTGGATATTCGCCCGTCACGTAGCAGGCCTTTCATTGTCTGTGAAAAAGATCCTTCTCAACAACGCTGCAACACCGTGCCACTGCACTATTCCATACAAATGGAAATGATGCATTTTGTTTTTCCGTCACAGGAGAGCGACTTCCCATTTTCCGCTCCCACTGTCGAGTTGCGCACATCTGCATAAGTTTGCACGCCTGTGAGGGCGGCACAGGAAATGGCTGTTGACAGTATAATGGGAGTATGAGGATGCAATATAACCCCTTAATCATGCCAGAATCATGAACTGGAGCGCTCAAATGCACACATTGCAATGCTGCCACTACTGCTACTGCAGAGGTGCCTGGGAAATTTTGGGGATATTTCCATCATTTTACCGCTGGATAGAAAGGTAGATTATAAAAAATGTACAGTTTATTTATTATTTACTGTATATTATGTTTCAGGAGACCACAGCTCCTAATAGGATAGTTAAATGCAGAGGACAAATTCCAGCTATGTGCAAATGTACTTGGCAAATACCCCAACAACAATGTGATGACAGTTTCTTGGTGACGGTTTTAACAGCGCTGGCATTGTCAACTGGCTGATTTATTGTCTTAAAGGCTCTGCTTGTGATTATCTTGTCGAAACAAATTCATGAATTAAATCAAACGTGCCAATTCACTCAAATCTCATTTCCAGCCATGACCTGCATAATATCCCATTGCTTCATTTCTCAGGCCCATCCTTTTCATTTTCAAACGTGCAGCAAATCAAGACAAGCTTAATTCAAACACGCCAGCCGCATAAGAGTCAGGTCGTTCCCTAGCTAATCAAAATGGAGAGAATGAAAAAAAAAAAAGCACAATAAGGCAACTGGTACCCCCGCTCAGTGGACAGGCAGATTCCACTCAGAACATCATTATGCTTCAGGGGTTTTCCTTCCATGTAAATCGCTTCTCTAAGCCTGGAAGTTCGTTACTAATGGCGCTTCCCATCAAGTTGGAGGCCCGCGCGAATGCTAATGTCTCCCCCAATACTTTGGATTCGTCACCTCTAGTCCCCTCTCTTCATAGGGTGGCAATTACAACAATGTGCTTTTCCCTCATTGAATTAGGCATCACACACCCCCTGGGGGGCCCAGCGTCCCACTGCAGATGCTTTGCTATCTTCACCACAGCCCATTGGAGCCCAAATGAACTAAATGAACAGTCACTTTATATGTATAAGGCCCAGTGTATTACTGTTTATTTATTTATCTCTCTATTGCAGCCATGTGCAACTCTGACATTACTTTAATTTACAAAGGGAACGGGGGAAATGCATGGTGCTTTTGCTGAACACGAGCAATCTGACTCAAAAACGAAAGAGTTGCAGAGTTTGTTGTACTGTACTATGTGTTTCTGGAACAACAAACTAACTTTCTGGTCCCCCTAAGAATATACAATGGTGTGCTTCATAATCTTGTAAGAATACCCAGGTCATGCATTGCCCTTCAGCTGCAGGGAGTCAGACCAATGCTGATCCTGAAGTTCAAAGTCGCCCTTGCCCTGGGCACAACCCCAGCAGTATTATAATGAATAAGACATTAGGCTTGGCCAAGTTCTCAGCAGTAAACAGAGTTGAAATGCATCCATACTCTGGATTTATGCAGCTTGTACGTCTATCGGCTAGTTAAATTAGAGAGAACTTGAAGAACTTGGAAAACGTTTCAGTTACAGTAGTGCTCATATTTTTTATGTAGTGTATGCATGCAAAATGTGTGAACTTGAAATCTCACCCTTTTATGGCCTGAAACGCTGAGAAAGAATAAAGCTTTTTTTCTTGTTTCCTGTCCCTGATAGGGCTCCGCTCTCCCTTCTATACGTTGATGGGAAGGGAGAGAGAGTGGGAGAGCGAGATGGAATGGTAATAAACATGCTAATGCCTCACCGTGGTGCTGAGAGGAGCAGCTTCCGTGAAGCTGATTCAACTCTTCCCTCACCTATCTATTTGCGCGCCCGTGTGCATTGTGTGTGTGTGTGTGTGTGTGTGTGTGTGTGTGTGTGTGTGTGTGTGTGTGTGTGTGTGTGTGTGTGTGTGTGTGTGCTCTCATAAACGCAATAGCGTGCACATCTCCTTTTTCTTTCACGCATACACGCACATATTGTGGCTGGGAGTAAACAGGAGAGGGACCTGGGAGGGAACATAGCGCCTTTCTCTCCCAATCGTCCTCTGGAGAGACAGTGCGAAGGGCCCTTTGTCGTCTCATGGGCTGATAACGGAGGGGGTTGGAGGGGCAGACAAGCTGCTTCAGAGACGTGCAGAGCCAGCTCTTTTCTATGTGAAGGAAGCTGCGCTCAATACCAACTCATTTGCCATGTTGTGTAATTGCGGCACATAATGGCACACACCTCATTCAGGGAAGGAGGCTTTTTCCCCCCTCTTTTTTAAAGGCCATTCTGCTCTATTCATGGCCAAACAAGCCATGTTTTAGAGAGATACTACACTGTCTTTTTGAGCCCCGGGCCACGGCACATTTGCATTCAAATGGGACGTCGCGTGTTGTCGTGATAAACTTTTGCTTTTTTTTAAAGGAGGTGGATCAATATTAAAGCTGCATTGTTGAGTAACTTTTATACTTGTCATCTGATTTCCTGAGCGCTTACAGGAGGTAAACAAAGCAGCTGACCTTTCCTATAAGCAGGGTTATTATGCACGTCTGAAGAGTACAGGTACATGGATGGTATTAACAGCCATTTGTCATTGTATGAAATAGGTATCCAGATAACGTGTGACTAATCTACCAATACACCCGACCAGCTCATGTATCACATTAGGACATACTGACATATTTTATACATGGTCAAGTTGAGATCAAAAGCACAAGTGCAGAGATGAAAAATGACTGATTTGAATAATATTGCTCAGATTCCATTAAAATACAGCAGGCCAGGAATGCATGCCTATTTGCATAATTTAACTGGCATCTTAATTATTGTGTCAGAAATCAGTATGCAAATGACTTAATTCACTTAGAAATGGAAACTTATTCAGCTAAATGGCTAATGGAGTAAATCTCATCACGTTAGCATACCAACGTGAGTGCAACCAGTCAGTGTTTCTAATGCCCGATTTATACTTGGTTGCGCATCATGTTGCACACCGAAAATTGCAGATCTACAAGCTCACACTGCGTCGCAGCAGGACAAGCTTGTAGATCTGCGATGTTGGCTGTGCGATACCAAGTATAAATCAGGCATAAATGACTGTGTAGTACGACAGCGAGGGGAGGTGAGACAAGAAAAAGAAAAGAGAGACAGGACAGACATAGAACAAGTAAAAGTCTAGCTTACCTGGTTTAGCTGGAGGATCTGAGAGGAAATGGACATGTTAGTATGTTTTGGGTTTTGCTGAGAGTGACCTACCACGTAAAACAGTGAGTCTGGTGGTTGCGCTCGTCTCTCCAACACTGTTGGAGGCGACGCATTCATATATGGCTTCATCTCGGGGCGTGCGCAAGGGCTGAATTCTTAGCACTGAGCCAGAGCCGTCATCAAACTCTATCACCTGCAGGTGCGAGAGACAAGATATGTTAAAGGAGTTTTTTTGTTCGCAAACGTCAATGGACCTTGCGCAGCGCAACAACACTCACTCCCAGTCAGAGACAACATAGTTTTGCTTATGACACTGATGGTGATTGACACAATGTGCTTTCTATGACAAAAATAAATAAAGCTGCTAGACTAGTTCATATTGATTCGTAGTGTATATCGTGGAAATTTGTGAAAATAATTTATGAATATAGTTACTGACGTATCACCAATATAGCATGGCTACAGTCAGAGCTAAAGTAATACAGTATATTTGTGACTAGTTTAGGTCAATTATTATATATTTTTTCAGTACTGTAGGGCTAACACAGGTAAAATGTTAGTTAACTGTTACAGCATGTGTTGACAAATATTGGTAAATGCAGTGGACCTAATGTGTTATCTGACTTAAATAACCTATATACTCTGTATGGCCAACTAACTTTGAGAATGGGAAAGGATATTGTGGTCAAAAGTTTTCTTTTAACATCAGAACTTGTAGACTACATTCAAATCCGAATTTGGCCCACTCTTAAAGTTAACATTCTGCTATTTGAAGATGCATCACATTTAATTGTATCAATGGGACAGGAACAAGCACAAACAGTTAAATGTGGCTTGATAAACGGTTAGGGACAACTGCCGCACCATGAGGTGAAATTGTGGTACAAAGGACAGGACCGACTGTATTGGACGGACGACACATAAAATGCTGACAAACAGGTGTTTGTTGTAGCTTGTACAGCTAACGTTGCATGCTACATGTCGTATACTCACTGCTTTTAGAAAGCCCTGTGTCATCATAACTCAATCTCTTTTAAGCATAGAGGTAGATTTCGATAAAGAAGGGCCCGAGACCTCTGCTTCAAACACACCTAATACATGTCACCACATGCACAATGCTAACGAACGAACCCAGACTCACTCTCACTCTCTCTCACTCTCTCTCTCTCTCTCACTCTTTTCACGCTCTCTCACTCTCAAACACTGCAGAGGCCTACAGACATTTTGTTTTTACATTTCATAATAATATCCAAGCATGGGTTAGTTCACAGTACATTTCAACACTTCAGTGCCCAAGCTATGATGGTAATTATGAGAGCTCCCTTTCTCAATTAACCACGTGAACCCTAGCGTCCCTATTCCGGGGCGAACATTAGGAGGTTACATTTGATTGATTTATTTTCGGCAAAGATATTTGGTGTAGATACAAAACATTTGACCTAGTATAGAGCCATGGGGGACTCCGGTCAATTGAGTATATACTTTATAGGGTTAAGTGGTTGAAACCCGAACGAGAGAGGGCTTGAAAGGCTTTTGTTAGGGGATGAAGTTAAGTAACATGCGAGCGAACGGCAATGGCAGGCGGCTGCCGGCGAGCCCTCCTGTGAGGCAACATGGGAATTAAAAATGTTTTAGCATTCAATGCACTGAGCGGTGAAAATGAGATGAACTCTGATAAGATTAGATTTCTGTGAGCATGAGACACATCGGCGAGGCCTGGAAAAGGTCTCCCGGAGCCCTGATAACAGCCTTTGCTGCTGTGCACTAGCAAGCAAATATAGCATATAGAGAGGAGGGGGGTGGGAGGGGGGTGGGCTGACACAATGATAGTCCCAAGGACTGACACAGAAATTAATAGAAATCTTATCAGTGTTCTGCGATGATGTGTTATTTCTCATGGGTATTGAGCCCAAGCGCAGATTAAAGCTGACCAGAAATCAAAGCTTCAGCCAAAAATAAGGGAGAGGGAGACCATGCATTGAGATAAAGATGCCACAAAGCAGAAGGATCTTTGGAAGCGGGAGAGAGCTACTTTCACTTTGCATTAGGGGCTGGGGAATGTAGCGTTGATGCTAATGTAGGTACAGTATCTGGGTCACGTCACTTTTTTGTTTTCTGCATCCCATTGCTCTTTTAATTTTTTTCCCCGTTTTGGTCTTTTCGGTAATCACAAATCTGTTGGAATGCTTGCTCGTTAATGCGTGTTTAAAGACCTGGCGGCCACTATTCTAAGTGCCTGTGTTCAAGGGCAGCCCTGCCAGAAGCCTAGAAGCTGAATATCTCCCGTGGCCAGAGGGGGGGGATTCCCCATTTGGCTGAGCAGTAGATTTCTGGTTTCCCAGACAAGGGTTCAAGTCCAGGTGGGTAGATATTGCAGGCTCGTCCAGAATAGCTTCCCGGTGGCGGGGGGGTCAGTGTAAGCAGCCTGGAGCCCATTATTTTCAGTGGTGGAAAGTAACTGAGTGAATTTACTCAAGTATTTTGGGGTATTTTTGGGCGGTGAAACCGCCCCTATAAGTGAGATTTGGAAAAATGTACATTTTCCTGCGCTGAGATCTGGGCCCAGGAAATTTGTAGAATTATCCTGCGCTGTGATTGGCCAATCACAGTCTATTCAGGACTGTGATTGGCCAGTGTCACATGACACATGTGCATAGCCCTATATAAGCAACCATAACTCGAAAAAAACCAAAACTTTGTTTTTTTCGAGTTATGGTTTCGTCCATCATAAAGAGTGTTTCAATAAATGTATTTATCTTTTGTACATGATTGGTTGACTCCATTCAGTATTGTGATTAGCTAGGAATACACCGCCCCACTTCACACAGGGTGTGATTTTTTTTACTTCACTGAAGTATTTACAATTATTATTAGTATTTTCAATACTTTTACTTCTACTCCACTACATCTCAGAGGCAAAAATTGTACTTTTTACTCCACTACAATTATTTAGTTACTAGTTACTTTGTAGATTTTAATTAATTTAACAAAACATACATTAACCACAGATGTTTATGCATTTTAAAAACTTGTGAAATGGTACATTCTGCAAAATGAAAAAAATACTTTTGGTACTTTAAGTACATTTTGATGCCAATACTTTTGTACTTTTACTCAAGTAAATCTTGAATAACAAACTTTTACTTATAACAGAATATTGATACTAAATAAAATGTGAGTACTTCTTCCATCACTGATTATTCTAATATTGCCCTTGGCCAGGGTGGATTCCCCTTTGCGTGAGGTTTGGTTTCCAATGTGGGACACCCCGGTTCGAATCCAGGTGGGTTATACCTGCAAATGCGCGGGGGGCACTACGGGGGAAGCAAGCAATGGCTGGTGGGATGGATTTTGTGTGGGGGGAACAGCCAAAAGCAGAGGCATTCTCATTTTTGTCGAGCATTTTACATCAGAACAATAGACCTAATACCTCAAATCTCTGGTTGCTGACTTTCTTCCCCTTCTTGTTCCACACAATCTTGGGCCGTGGATCTCCCGAGGCTTGGCAGATGAAGGATGCCACGCCTCCTTGCACGCCCTGTTTGGTCATTGGGGGTTCTTAAAAACTTTGGTGGTGCTAGAGAGGGGCAGAGAGAGACAGAGGGAGAAAAGATAACAAAGCATAGTTAGCGACCGTGCTAAGCATTGCACACCAAGCGATTTATCTCTCTTATCAAGCTCCGCAGACCAGAAAGTAACAAAGTTGCAGATTTCAGCATGCTGCCGTTAAGAGGATTGTCTTTGGAGGTCAAGACAAGCGATTGTACAGCCTTTATAGTGTGAGTGGAAACAGACAATCAGTGACGGCAATCATGGGTAAAAGGACATAGATCTGAGGGGCCGTGTTCAAATGGCATTTTATCTTACCCAGAAAAGTACCCATAAATAGCTTCAAAAATCCCTATAGACAGAGTTTTCCTCAAGAGGTTATTCACAAGGTTATTCAGACCAACTTTAAGTAGGGAATTCTTCTTCTAATCTAAAGTATAGTATGTGAACATCTCCCCTTAAACTCTGCTTTCCGCAATTGACTTTTTCTCAAGTACAGTCATACTGCTGAGATATCAGTGAAGTTAAAAGTGCTGTAAGTGATAATTTCTTGTTAATTTAAGTGTTAAATAGCTCAATATTCCAGCTCCTTATAGAAGGAGCTGGAATATTCTACAAGCTTGTTGCTACTTTTGCTACTTTTGTGCGGCACTCTTATACAACGAATTAGGGCTTTAATTTATGAAAATATGGAGATATAAGGTCTGCCCGGCAACAACGTCATACAGTATATGCCACTAGCAGGTGTGGAAGGTGGGTGAGTGCACCAGTTGGCAGTTAACTGTATCTGTTGAAAATTCCTGCCAGTCTGTTCCAATGAAAAGTTCAAAGCCACCAGGGCAGTTCTAGAAAGAAGAGGAAATACAAGAAAGAATGTCAAAAGTATAGAGATATGTTTTTTTATGACATTTTTAAAAGCATATGTCTGTCTCTGGTTTTCCTTGATGGCTTTGATAAGTTTCAAACGAAAATGAGAAGGAATAAAGTAGACAAAAGTATAGAGGTAGCCTTGGAGATAACACAAATAATAAAGTAATGTTCTAAACAAGTTTACAAAGTGCTCCTCCTACACCTTCCCTCTCAGCTTTACAAACATCTCAGTGAAAGCAATAAAGTGCAAAGGGACAAAGACTGACCACGATCTCTCTCCGTCTTTAAAAACATTGTGCCTAGCGTGCCAGAAATGCCACTGCTCTATGTGTGTCTTCTATGTTATGTGGTCTTTTGTATGCTGTTAAAGTTGCTGTTAAAGTTGTACAAAAGAAATGCCACTGCTCAGGATCTTGAAGTGCAGCCATGGTCAGACCAGAGCCATATAAGGAGAGTTGCGTCACCTCCGTTCACTTCATCGGGCCAGTCTTCTACAGAGCCTTCTATTGGCGAATAGTGACAAAGCCCTGAACCGGAAGTTTACAGAATGCAGTGGAGTCTATGAGCGTTTGTCACTATTTCGAGTTTACATGAACCACGTGACCGGCGCTGTTTTCTGTCCCCGAGGTGACACAACTCTCTAATTCAAGGCTCTGGGTCAGACCATGCTGCAGTGGAATAGCAACACTGCTAATGCACAAAATTACTAGTTACAATAAGTGTATGTCATTAAGAGTTTGACAGTCTAAATCGTTCAATTATAATGGCCACAACAAGCACAATAGAAGTCAATATAAGTGATATCAAAACACTACCTAGAATAATTCTAAATATTGTTCTTTAGAAACAATCTGTGTTTACAGTTATTTACCCACCTTCTTTGTGACCTACTCTTTTTTATTTTTACAAGTACACCTAACACTGCTGCTGATTAATCGGCTGCAAAGTAACTTTAGGAACAAAGATTTAGAGGAAAGCACAGCTAAAGTTCACATCACTCAGCAGTGTGACATAGTAACCTTTTCCCTTTAAGCAGATGGATATGAGTTACATCCTGAGAAACCGGAGTGCTCGTTCTGTCTCGGTTTCATTCAGTACTGAACACCATCCATCCCGGCAAGCTGTTTGGCATCACATTGTCTAAATGCATGTATGCTCCTCTACTGGACATGCATCTTGTGGCCCCTCAATTTGTCTAATGATAGAGGCTATCATTTAACAAACCATTACTGGAAAACAGAAGGCTGGTGCAGATTTCTCTCTCTCTCTCTCTCTCTCTCTCTCTCTCTCTCTCTCTCTCTCTCTCTCTCTCTCTCTCTCTCTCTCTCTCTCTCTCTCTCTCTCTCTCTCTCTCTCTCTCTCTCTCTCTCTCTCTCTCTCTCTCTCTCTCTCTCTCTCTCTCTCTCTCTCTCTCTCTCTCTCTCTCTCTCTCTCTCTCTCTCTCTCTCTCTCTCTCACTCTCAAAGTGAACACATTTTCAGAAGGCCATGACTTTTGCTCAAATCAGCTCCATTTTTGTATTACTCTTGAATCCTACTTTAAAACTTTTCCATGCCAAGGACCCCCAAATAGCCATAGCCTCTGGCTGCGGCTATCCTATTGCAAAATTGCTGTAAATATGTATATATATGTGTATATAAATTATGATTGTTATTTTTTTTATATCTTTTTTTCTCTCCTTTCCAATTGGGCCCCTGGCGCCCCCTAGAGGCCGTGGCCCCCACATTGAAAACCACTGTTACTATCATGACTGTCATTTCGGCTTGTAGAAACCAGTGGTGTACAGTAACATTAACAAAGTACATTTACTCTAGTACTGTACAATTTCAAGGTATCTTTGTGTACCTTACTCAAGTATTTCCTTTTATTGATACTTTGTACTTCTACACTACTACATTTCAGAATCAAATGTTGTCCCTTTTACTGCATTACATTTATTCAACAGCTTTAAATACTACTTTGCATATTTAGATCAATTAGATAAATTAATCGAATTATTAGTAAAAATGGCAGATTTACAAGCTCAGAACAAGTCATATCATGACGCATTATGAGCTTGTAGATCTGATATTTTCAAATAGCCAAAGTATAAAATAGGGCATAAGTGGTTAATAATCAATTATTATCTAATGATATATACAGTACATATGATTTTGAAATGGACATTCTGCAGAATAAGTACTTTTACTTTTGCTACTTTATGTAATATTTTTGTACTTTGACTTAAGTAAGATTTTGACTATTTTACTTTTAACAAAGTATTTTCACAATGTGGTATTCTTACTTTTCCCAAAACCTTGGTATGTCTTCCACCACTGGTAGAAACACATCACTGCTTCCTAGAAATCCACCTAGCTGGTTGTGTCCCGCGCAAATGAGACACGCACCCTGTATGGCCCTCGCAATGCTCTGATAGGCCAAGCGAGTGTTCGAGAGGCCCTAATTGGTCCCTCGATTCATCATGACAAGTCAAGTGTAAAGGCAAAGAGGAAAGAAATGTAAAAAATGCATGGCGATTGGAGCGAGAGTGAACACACAAGGTTTTCTTTGTCTAACCATGGCATCCCCATCCCTGTATAGAGATTTTATGCTATGGACGAGAGGATTTGCCCATGCTGTTATTACTACAACAGTGTGCGGAGCCGTACATTCCCGGTTGGTGGAATTAGACATTTGACATGAGGTCAAATTGAAAATAATAAATAAATGTGTCCCCTTTAGTTGCTAGCGTATTGGCCAATAACATTTGCACATTTGACTGGCGGTCCTCTGAATTTAACCCATCCTAACTACAGTATTAGGAGTAGTGAGCAACTATTGAACACCTCCCCGGGGAGAAGTTGGGGTTCAGTAGCTTGCTCAAGCCCCTTTCCGACCACCAGGAGGAGCCGGAGATCGAACGAGGAACCTTCCGGTTCCCAAAAGGCCGCGCTATCTCCTGAGCCACTGTCATTCCCTCATTCCCTAGCATCCGGAATTCTCCTTTGTCAGATATTGCAAGCATAATTTGGTTGAGCTTGTTCTTTGATAAAAAAAATCCATCCGCCTCTTCTCATGAATTAATGTTCCTTAACGACCCAGAACAAAATATAGGGAAATAATAACTGATCAAATTGGATATGCCTATGAAAGAAAAAAGTGGATCATATCTCTGTTCTGAGAGCTTTACATTGGCTCTCTGTCTGTAAATAATTGATTTCAAAATGCTACTGCTGGTTAATAGCATTGAATGATTAGGTCCAAAAATACATTTCAGATCTTCTGCTACATTATGAACCATAACATGGGATTGGTCAGCTTTATGTCTCCAGAGTCAAAACAAAATGTGGAGAAGCAGCTTTAGATTGTAAGAGTTTGTTAGCTATTACATAATTATTGCATTGACATGTCCTTTTATCATTTGTCTTAATTATCTTAATGTTGCGTAAAGCACTTTGAACTTGCCTTGCCATGACTGCATTATATATATGTTGTTACCAGAAAACATTATGTACAAAGCATTTGATGCACAGAGTAATCAAAATAATGACGCAAAAAAGCCCAAGAGCTTGTTTCCATTGTGATCCTATTGATGTAAATGTGTGTTCAGATCTAACCTACATGGTGTGATGTCATTATCGGCACAAATATTGCAGTGATTCCGAGACAGACGCCACAATGTTTTTGTAAGTAATCTTGTGAAGCTGAAGTTCCAGGTTCATTGGGTGGTACAAGCCCATCTGTCACCATGTGAGGCAACTGTTTTATCAATCACTTCAGCAGACCGACCATTAGGGCCTGCACAGCTGCAATAATACCAACTGTCTGAATCACCTCATTTCTTTCTGTGTGTGTGAGGGCGCGCTCGTGCGTGTGTGTGTGTGTGTGTGTCTGTGGACTGATCCCACCTCCCAAATGGTACTGCCCAGTGGCACTGAGCACAAGGGACGAATTAACCTGCAGGATTTTGCAGAGCGGAGTCACAAGCTGTGTGGCTGGCAATCAAAAGGGTGGACAGATAAACAGGCAAGCAGCTGGGCTTCTACTGGGCAAATGAGTCTGGGAAAATCACCTGAGCACCTCAGGATGTGCACGTGCGTACACTCTCATGTTGGGAACACACGGACAAAAACAGACATGCACACATACACACACACACACACACACACACACACACACACACACAGACATTCCTCTCGGAATCTCTCCCTTTCTCCCTTGCTCGCGTGCTGACAGATCTGACAGGTGCGTGCCAGTCGTCGACACTTTGTAATTTGTAAGTGGCAAAAAAACAGAAACGCCATTATATCTGCATTTGGACCTTATCTCGTTGACTTGGCTGGGGGGGGGGGATGTTGGCATCTCGCCGTGAGGGAGCTGATGGGTAATTGATATGCTGTTGGGTCTGTTTTCGCTCCGGGGCCATCCATTACGGCTCGGTGCGTCTCCCCGCATCAGCTGTGATAGACTGCGACGACGCGTACGGGGAGATCAGCAATGGAGGTGAGGCAAGGGCGGGGGGGGTGGGGGGGGGGGGGGGGGAGTCATTTCACAATGGGAGTGATTGAGGCGTGACATGGCGGTAATGGTGTTTTCACAGACATGGCCGCTGATATCACCATCATACCCTCATTTTGGTCCCGGCGCTGACAAACATCCATTTTTTTGCGTAGGCTTTGCATCTGGCTTGAGGTAGGGCAAAGCTGATTGAAGCATCTGTTTTGCCCCAACAATATTACAGCGAAATAAAAGGTTTGACAAGGGAATGGATTTGCACGCGGAGATCCAATGAGATTATATAGGCCCAGATACATGGCCACTGCAAGCTTATGAACTACGCACATGTCATTTCCATAGCAATTTTCTAAATAAATGAATAAGCAATGCCTTGCTTTTAAAACATCAGCTGTCGGCTACTCATACAATTTAAACTTCCCACTGCAGATGAGCGAATAGCAAACTCAAATTCAGATCTTGTGAAAGAAACACCTTATGATTACTCAAAATCACATAACAAAAACAATTATAATAACAACAACAACAATTATAATAATACAAATAATAACAGTAATAATAATAAAACCTTAATAAGCTTTTGGATGAGATTTTTTTTTTTACCTTATGAAGTCATATATACCATAGACATAGATATAGTATATATATATACTGTGTAGACCCATATACCGGTATAATTGTGTATATATGGGTCCTCAACAATGCTCACTATAGGGCAGTACCATTTCTGTATTCTCACTGTGTCTCAGAGGTGGGCTGTGAATAACTCAAATATAATACACCTTCTGATGACATCATCAGCCAAGATTTCAATTCTCAACAACCGTGGCTTCTATTTTAGCACGCTAACCTTCCTAGGAGAGAAAGGCTGTAGTTTGCATTAGCTTGAAATCCCCTCTGATGCTATTATGAGCAATCCACAGGCTGACTCTGAGACACAGAGCAAATAGACAGAAATGATGCTGTGGCTGTTCTATAGAGAGCAATAGAGAAGACCCATATGGGTTGAAAAAAAGGTAGTGTTCCTTAAAAAATGGGGGAAAAAAGTAAACGAGGAACTGTCACAAACGCTTGTACAAATTTGTCTCTCCTGAATTATTACAATGGCCAGGCAGCAAACAAATGAAAAGTGTAAAGCTTGACACAAGTAAAAAAAAATGCATACTATCTCAACATACACATGAAATGTGAGAGAGATTTGAGCAGCAGTTATTCCTATTTTCATAAAAAAAAAAAAAAGTATTAGCCTGACAACATGAACCCTATAGCATCCCTATTGTGGGGCGAACGTTCAGCAAAAATACAAGCTCAAAACATCTGCTATGTTTGGCAAAGATATTTGGTGTAGAGGGACATACTAGCAGATCTAGTATAGAGCCCTGGGAGACCCGGTCAAATAAGTATATAGAGTTTAAATTGTTAAAAGGCAGTTGATTGCCTGCTGTAGGAGGTGTGTAGAATATGTGGATGAGGGGTTTGAATCCTCTGCGGTGCTTCCGGCTTGGCCGAGCATCCGCACGAGCACAATTGGCCGTGTTCGTGGGAGGGAAGCCAGGTCGGAGATGGCAATCTTTGTTGCTGCACCAGCGACTCTTCCTGGTCGGTCAAGAACGCCTGCCAGCAGGGGTGTTGAGCTGTGAGATATATAGGGTGTTGGTCCAAAGGCGCTACGTCCTCCTGGTGAGGCTCCTCACTCACAGGTGAAAAGAAGCGGCAGATGAGTCCATTATGTATTGGAGGAGGCACCTGGTTACGATACCGTCGCTAGGAGAAACCGTTCCGCAGACCAACCAGCAGGGGTATGGGGAAATCGGGAATTGGTATACGGACTAACTTGGAGGGGAAAATGCGACAAATTGGAGAATTATTTTATGCAGAGGGTCTTTATCTTCTCTTTGCCATGATCAGACAAGGTATCTACATATTTACACAGAGCATATATGATGTAGCTTGCTATGCTTGCCCACGTTGCCTTTAAATATCCAGGCTCAATAAGTGAGTGGCGAAAGCCTCTAAAGAGCACAAATCAAAGAACGGAAGAAGGGCCGTTAATACACCCGAGTTTCAGTCAGTACCTCCATTCCATGCAGACACCAGTCCAATATGGGCTCGGTTTTCACAATTATACTGACTGACATATTCAATTTCATTTGCATGAAAGGGTCCATTTCCTCTCTGAATCTTTAACTTGCTGGTTGAGATGGGGTTGCGGAGGGCAATAATTAATCCTTACACATCGGGTGGCAGCCTGACAAATACCCGCTCCACTTTGGACATACGGGTGGAAGAAAGGAGCATTTAAAGATGCCATTAACCTAATTTGACATCTTTTGCGCCGCGGCATATCAGTTCTGAGGTATTGATGATTCACAGCGGCGGCTGATGAACAAAAGCGAGTGGCAGTGGGTGGTGTGTTTTGGGGGTGGGGGGGGGTTGGGTGAGAGTCCATACAGGTCACTAGTGCAGCAAGGGTGAGAGTGTGTGTGCGAAGTGTGTGTGTGTGTGTGTGTGTGTGTGTGTGCGTGAGTGCATATGAGCGCATGTGTGCGTGCGTGAATGTGCAATGTTTGTGAACATCTGGCCACTTGACAGAAAAAGTACAAATGGGTTATGATACTGTGAAGCTGTCACATAATCACTCTCTCACACACACACACACACACACACACACACACACACACACACACACACACACACACACACACACACACACACACACACACACACACACACACACACACACACACACACACACACACACACACACACACACACACACACACACAAAACAGGGGACGGCAAACAAGCATGCAATAGGACATATAACCCTACAGCATTTTCTTGAAGGCAAAAACAGCTTTCTATCTGGGGCATTGTGATAAAAACGTGTCTTTTGTGATGGCAGGGAAACAAACTCCACATTGTGTGCAGCACTCACAAAGGAGCCACGGAGGGAGTGAGTGAGTGAGTGAGTGAGTGAGTGAGTGAGTGAGTGAGTGAGTGAGTGAGAGGGGGAGAGAGAGAGAGAGAGAGAGAGAGAGAGAGAGACACAGACAGACAGACAGACAGTGTGTGTGTGTGAGAGAGAGAGAGAGAGAGAGAGAGAGAGAGAGAGAGAGAGAGAGAGAGAGAGAGAGAGAGAGAGAGAGAGAGAGAGAGAGAGAGAGGAGACAGATAAAAAGACAGAGAGAGAGAGAGAGAGAGAGAGAGAGAGAGAGAGAGAGAGAGAGAGAGAGAGAGAGAGAGAAAGACAGAGCGAGAGAGGGGGAGGGGGCTTAATTAGAACCGTTTGCTGATTTGCATTGCATGCTCATCGGTAATCTTGCCTTAAATGGAAACTGAAATTCTTATTGCAATTAGTGATTACTTGAAAAGGGATATGGCCCCCGAATGATTGTTAATTACTGGATCAGGAATAGTACATTAATTTGCTGCGGAGGTTCTAATGCAGTATGGTGACGGGGACCCGCTCTTCCATCAACATTGCTCTGCTTGTCACACATAATGAACTTCATAGTACAAGTCCCCACCCACCACACTCCCCACTTTCCCAACTGCCTAAATATGCTCTCTAGGCAAAATGCATAACAGCCATTATGTAAAAGTAATTCAATAGAATATACCAGAATGTTGCTTAATGGCACTTGGAAACGTTAAGGCTCAACCACTTGAGCCCTATTTCATATGTCAGTGTTGCGTCAAAACAGCTGATCTACAAGCTCACATCGCGTGGTGATCTTGTAGATCGGCTTGGACATACGGGCTAACCCTAACCCTCATTATTATATATATTTTCTTAATGCAGAGAAAAAAACGTTTTGGACATTTCTGCCTTAATGACATGGCCAGGTTGAGCATGGTTAATGTAGATGCCAATGTCCATCCATTCCATGATCGGGTCAGGGCCTCACATTTAGCTTATAGACCACTGAAAGCCTCCCATGAATCAGTGTGTACTGTTTTATGTACAGTATCACTTGTAAAGTCAAAAGGCAAAAAATAAGTGTGCCTTTGATGCCTCATAGGTCAATCATACTGTATGACTGCATAACTCACCAGTGTCCTTACTTCTTTGTTCCTTATCAAAAATATTCATCCGGACGGATATTCAATGGGACATGCTGAACCTCAGTCAGTGTCTATTACTTATGCTTGGTGGCATTGCAATGCAAGGTCTTAGCTCCTGGCCATGGGCTGCAATACTAAAGGAGCTCTATGCAGACAAACAGCAACAGCTTCAAAAAGAATGGCTAATGCTCTTGTCCCAGATTCAATGCACTAGAAGCTTCTCTGAAAAGAGAAAAAAAAGTTAAAATAGAAGAAAAAAGGACGAACATAGGCACAAGTTACTGTACTATGCACATTGAAATGAGCGCATGTGAGCGCACACACAGGTGTGAGAATATTGTGGCAAGACGGAGGGAACATTGCAGTAAATTTGGGGTCTAGGCTTTTTTGAGGAAGACAATGGAACATTAAAATTAAAATGAAGCACTATATATGGAACGGTGCTGGACAATTTAGTGCATGCATAAAATTGACCACAAAAGGTCTTGAATGAAAGCTTCTCTCATACAATCATCTGAGTTGTTGATTGTAAAACACAAAACAAACAAAAAAACGGAAGAAAGACCACATTTGTGACTTATACAATGTGACGTCAATGACCCCCCAGACACACAGGCAATCACCACACCACCATCCCCTGTGGGACACATTAGCGAGGTAGAGGGATCCAGTTTGTCACTTCATAAAAACCGCCTCACTCAAACAGATGGCTTTGTTCAAACGCTTTAAAAGGGTGAACCGGATCGCCGCTGTGGCAAATCAGACACATGAAAGCAAGTCTCTCGCTGCGGTGGAAGCCCAACAGTAGGATGCGTATAAATATTCAATTGTGCCGCTGTTGGCATGTTAACAATTTGAAAAAAATGAAAGAAGACTGGATGGGAAGGGGTGGGGGTGAGGGTGGAATACACTTGACCTCCTGATGGACATTTCTAATATCTTGGCAGGGGGGCGGGTTAGTCTAATGTTGAGGCAAAATTATATGGACGCTTCACTTCCAGTGAAACTTCATTTTCATTTCCGTTCGCTCATTACTTGTTCATTTCTGTATGAATGCCAAAACTGTTGGCCCAGCTGATAGGTGACGGTTTGAGAAAACCCAGTTGAGCAAACAATACGAAATTTGGATTTGTTTGTCTTGTTTGTTTTCCATTCGTTGTCTGGAAAAAGGGGGAGAACATAGATAAGTCATTCTAATTGTGCAGGCTTGCTCTGTTTGGTAGTCGGCGCTGTGTATTTGCAAAAAGTTAATTATCTGATAGGATAGGCGGTGGCAGCCACTAACACAGAAATGCATTTGTTCATCCTGTTATCCACAAGGCAACGGAACGATTCATTAAATGGCAGTGCTGCTGCAAAATGGCCAACAGTTATCACACTGGGGCTGCATGGACTTGAAAAGATGATTCAAATGGCAAAAGTGATAACAAATATTCTTCAGCCATGTCAGCGTACTGCCAATGTGTAGATAGTCGCAGAGCAAGATTGCGTATGATTCTGATGCTTTTACCACATGTAATTTTCATTTTTACAATATGATGGAAACGAAAATACCGCGATGGTAAAACATACAGATGGCAATCTGCAAAGCCGCTGGCTTTCCACTACTTTTAGCAGCAATCAAAATCTGTGGATGGCAAAAAAGCGGGATGGAAAATTAAATATGAAACGTGTTTGACTGGCTCTATTCAAGAGGGAATTACACTTTGCATGGGCCTGTCATATTTCTTTTATAGAGCAAACTTCACATAATTGTCTTTGCCCTCGACCACGGAGTGGAAAAGCTTGCCTCATATTCGTTTCCGTAGGAGCGCAGATGGATTATGTAGCAAATCATTCCAGGGAATTCGACATTGTATATATAAACAGACTCTAATTTTATGGCAAGGCGGTGCCAAGCCATTTCCGATGAATGCCAGTTGTCAGGCCATGAGAAGTGACACATTCCCGGGCGCTGTGTTTTCTCAGGCTGTTACAGACGGGCTAGCTCGGTATGCTGCGGCTACTCGCGCCAGATGACAACTGGACCTGGCTCTAAGTGCAGAGGTCCTGTGAATGTTCCTCGGTTCACCGAGCAAGGCTCTGAGCTCTGCGTGTATAAAGGCACTAATGACACAGAGCAGGTTGTGGGTTATATTCATAATCCTGGGAAGATACTGTAGTGCTGTTTCTACAGTTCTTCCCTCGTTCTCTATATCCTAATAATAATTCAATATTACAAAAACATTTCATCTTTATTATGACGGAGAATCTACAGAAAAGTAATGAAAAATACAGTCGAGTAGCGATTTCTGAGCGATGGGAGTAATGAGATACTGTAATCTCCAAAGCTATGATCCTGTTGTCACCACCAAACCAAGCTAAAGTGACCTTTCACGGCTCATTAATTTTATGGAACGCTGAAGGAGGAATATCAAGTAAAAGGCGAGGAGGAGCGAAATGTTGCTGTTTGAAAGGGGTTTTCAGTGTGTGGCATATCTCTTACACAGCAGCATAGAGAAAACATGTTGAATGTGCAGTGTTTCATTTGAGGCTGCAGACGGACGCTTCCCCTGTACTCTTTGCTTGTTTTGGACCCCTCCATTGGACAGGATATCAAGTAGGGCTGGGTGATAGACAAAATCAATTATAATATTTTTGGACCAAATACCTCAATATCTATATTGTGATGATAATATCATTTTGTGACAATAACATCAAATGTTTTAAAAGGCTCTCCAGGTTGTAGATGAGCTATTCTTGCCATTTTTTTTACATTCTTTTTGAAGGTATGAAATAGGGCTTAAGTGATTCAAACCAGGAAAAGACAACACTTATACCATATCACATTATTACGATAGGCCTGTCCATAATCTCAAATGATATATAGTCTAATATCACAATATCAATATAATATTGATATGATAAAACACTAAAATCATCATCCAACAATCAACACCAAGGTCAGAATACCATGTTTCCTGGACTATGTATTGCAGACAAAGCAAAACTTTAACAACTCAACTGTTACGCAAAGGGGAACTTGTCAATATTTAACGTGAATGCGATTGTTCTACTGTGAGGAGTGGACATGAAAATGTGATATAACACTTCCCGGTGTGTTCTGTGTCAAAAGCTTGCGCAGGGATATTGCCACAAGCTCACATACAATGATGCGTTATGGTTTCAGGGAGTTTTATAGGCTGCAGATCATTTTCCAGCACGAGCTCTCAACATTGAGAAGCAGTATGTGACATTTCCACAGCGATAAGATTCACAGAGTTCCGGCAAAGTTCAACACAAAACTGTGGTCCCAGTGTTGGACCAGTTGAAAGAATCCACAAAGCCAGGTCTACCGGTGAACTGCCAGACGAAGCCTTGTCATTTGGATGCCAGTGATGACAATGTCCTAGCAGATCAGAGTAGAGCATGTGAGTGGCATGATGTCGGCATCATGCTTCAAAAGAAAGACTGCGATGACTGGGTGAAAAAGATGTGAGAGATAGAGAATCCATCAGAGGTTAAAGTATCCCCGATGTGCCAGCTTTGAACAGATACTGATGATCCCATGAGTTTAATGGCTGATACAGTACGTTAGCTTTATTGCTACATCATTACTGGCAATGACCTTTGATAAGCGCATAAAAAAAAGAGGACAAAGATATACGCTAATAATGCTGTCGCTATTGATTCAATGCAAGATACCATGAGTTTTATTATTATGGTGATGTACTGTAGCAAAGGGAACCGAGTGACTGTCTGGTCAATTTGATTTTTTATCAGTGCCGACCCCGGGTCAACGGTTTGAGATGAGCACTGATTATCTGTGTATTAATATAATTTCTGTGGTCAAACTTTTGTCTCTCAGCTGCCACTTTTAATATAAATTAATTGATTGGAAGCCACAGCTTCACAGACCGCTGATCATTAATGTCAAATTATATTCCTTCAGTAAATCATCTTGTTTTAGCCATGACATACGCTAGCATATTAACTGTAAATTAGTGATTTGTTGTTCTCGACTGGGTTATTATTTCAAAATGTCTTCCAACTAAACCATATGTGCTAAACTTGAGCACTTTGATTCTAAATTGTGCACACATAGTTCATCATGTATATCGGGGTCTACATCTTTGAAGAGCCTCATAATTAAGGGGGGAAAAACATGAAGGCGGGTGGTGGTGAGAGGGGAGGGGGTGTCTGGGGTTTGATTGGGAAGCAAACAATGTCACCGCAGAAGTGAAAAACAACAAACCTCAGGGGACATAATTAAAATAATCCAGTGAAATTAAGTGCTTTGGATGATGATATGATGATGATGGTGTGTGTGTGTGTGTGTGTGTGTGTGTGTGTGTGTGTGTGTGTGTGTGTGTGTGTGTGTGTGTGTGTGTGTGTGTGTGTGTGTGTGTGTGTGTGTGTATTTGCATTTGCGTGGGTGTGTGCTAGGCACCAAGGTATATTCCTAAGTCCTAAGCATCACCTCTTCCACTGTACTAGAACTAATGAGGTTCATCTCAAAACAGCTTGAATACTGGCTTTTCTACTTTCAAACGGCACCATCACTTTGTCGTTGGACACATTTCCATGGTGACATTGCGGGTGACTCAAATGAACATGATTGCGGCAGTGAAATATGCCACTCAGCTCTTAGATCAGATGGGAGAGCTGTCAAAACAAAACAAGCAAATGAGAAGTGTCACAGATGATGTGAAGGGGTGAAAGCCTCATCCTCGATTCCAGCAGCATCAGGAAAGAAATGGCCGTTTGAAAAGCAACGGACACATATCCAAGCTGAGAAACAAAAACAAAACAAAACAAAACAAAACAAATACATAAAAATGGTTGCCAGTGCCACTCTCATCTACTCTGCAGATGAACCTGAGTGCATGTCTCCATTTAGCTGGGTGAGAATACTACAGCACATGATTGTTGGGAGTTCAACTATGTCTTCCGATGAGTGCCGTTGGAATGAAGATTGTGAAAACATTTATTGGTGGCTGTGCTCAAGAAAGGCTCCATTTATAAAGACCGGGGGGGGCCCCCCTCCAGGGCAGAAGACTGTTGGGGACCGGAGATGTGGCCTTTGGACTGATAGAGTTGGTTACACAGCTCTTTTTTGGTGCTTTTCACCCGTTGCCAACTGAGCCACAGTTGACAGTGGAAAAGGGTAAACAAAAGCTTGCCCTCAAGTGTAAACGTTTGCCAGCGTTCACAGGCGACACAGCAACTGTCCGTGTGTGCATTAGCATGTGCTTTTTGCATTCACATGTGTGAACTTAAATACTGGCCTCTAGGGCTTGGGTGGTATCCATTTTTTCATACCTTCCTGACATTTCACTGGAGTATATGGTATGTTGTTATATTAATGTTTAAATAAGTAAACAAACAAACAAAATAAACAAATAAACAAATAGATAAATGTAAAAGCTGAGCTGGTGGTGATATAAGTCATTGTAGCATGTACAGTAGCCTACAGTATGACATTGTCTAGCATACAATGCTGTCTGTAATATGCAATTAGCCTACTTATGGCCCATATAGATATGAAAAAGCGGCCATGTTCCATGTATTCAGCATACCTTGCTGGAGGACCACTTGATGACACTTGTTGCCGCGGCGGATACGACACATCAGTGGGCTGAATGGAGATGTGTGGGTGGTGGTGGCAGACTGGCAGTTGAATAAAATCATGTTGCAAATAAACTTTTGTAATTGGAAGAAGTTATCTCAAGATAAAGTTACATGCGGCAATATCCTATAATATATTAATGAAACCTCAGTCAGTCTATCAGTCAGTCAGTCTGTCAAATCCTCATTTTTCTTCCCCCAATGGGTTGAGCAATTGATCTGAACTTGCACATGGCCACTGACCATTAGCCCGTATTTCCAATTTCCCCAAATGTAACCTGTTTATTAGCGTTTTTGTGCAAACACCGGAGATTCGGAGTTCAGGCTATGGGATCTGTTGTCGCGGTTACGCTCTGTTGTCATGGTTACAGCCCCCCAGGATATGGGATCTCTAGCCGCTGGCTACACTTGGCTTACACACACAGAGAGAGAGAGCGGCAGAACAGGCAGACGCTACAAACTTATAAAGAACTTTCATTTAGGGCCTGTGTCCACAAACAGCGTTTTAAGAGTGGGAGGCTGCTTTGTATATCATCTCCACAGTACTAGCACGCGCATTGACATGTGCAATGGCATAATCCACGTTGTGTTATTAGCACACATAGCTTAGCTCAAACAGCGTCAAAATGAACTTCTCATGGTTGTGGGTGCCAACGATTCCACGTTGGGTCGTAAATGGCTGGGTTGTCACACGCACCACACACCAACAGGATGAAATCACCATTGCTCCTGTCCAAAACTTAAACCATGCATACTGAGCGCATATAGTTTAGCTGCGCACATTGCCGGGTATGGACTAGTTATCTATAGTTTTGACAATATTGAAAATACCATCAGGATTTCTACATTTCCTAGTATATCGTAATACCTTGATACCGCCCAAACCTAATGGCCACTGTTCCATCTGTTGCTACGTGTCTGCCAGTGTGTGTGTGTGTGCGTGTGCGTGTGTGTGTGTGTGTGCGTGTGCATTGAGAAAATCCTACTGTGTATGGGAGTGTGTTATAAATCAATCCAAAACACCTTATTACTAATACATGAACTAAAAATGCTTGCGGCCAGAGTTTTCTTGGTAAAAATGAGTGGAGCCTTTTATTTATTTATTTTTAAATTTCATTACAAATGTAAAGACCCTTAAGCTGTCTTCTGTGCCTGTTTTTTCATAATTATTTATATTATTTCAGAGCTAGAGCGCTTTTTATGAACAAGTCTCGGTAAAGCCTCAAGCTATTGTTTTAGTGGAGGTGGGGAAAGTGTAAGAAACAGACACAGAAGGAGGAGAAAATAGAGGGAGATAAAGGCAGAGAGAGAAATTCTTCAAAAAGCCAATGTCATTTTAACAAAATGCCACAAGGTAGTCCAATGTTCCACGTTGTGCGTATTTGGTAAGTAGCAGCTCCATCCCTTTTCTCTCCCAGACTTAAAGGTTAAATACTCAGCAGTCGCATTGACTCAGCATTACTGTTTGTTAACCTCATGAATATTCTAGGAAATCTAGTGCACTTAGCACATAAAGTGAGCACAAAGTGAACGTGATTTTTCAACTTCAAGAAGGTCGAGCTACAAGCTAGTTTGCTACAGCACTGACTCTGTAATGTCAAAACGTGTGTTCTTCACACTAAATAATGGATTGGAAAGTCAATTATTTGGACGATAAAGGCAGTAGGGAGTGATTACAGTCAGTAAGGGTATATTCTTAGAGTCTCCAGGCTGCCTTCAAGGTTAAAACTCATATGAACAAACTTCCCCTTGTTCCTCTCACTCGGGAGTCACTTAAACTTGCTGAGATCTGTTTCTCCTAAAAACTGTGTGTGCCTTAACACACAGATCAACACACGAGGGCAGCAGTCAAGGGAGCTATAATTGGACATGGAGATAACTAGTCTACCCCTCAGCACTCAAGGAGAAAGAAATTATGCATTTTCAGTGTGTGCGTGTGCATGTGTGTGCGTGCGTTATGTGTTAACTGGATTCTTGCCATTCACAGCCCTCAAGCCAAAGTGGTCATCACAGCAAAGCTGCATGCCATTAACTACCGTGTTGGTTGGTGCCTGTCAGACATGTAAGCCATAATGCACGACGAGGTGTACGCTTTTGGAAAGTAACTTACAAGACCGCGGTGGAAAACTACACAGCGGAGTTCCCTCCGCAGAGTCTCTTATTTTATATCAGAACAGCTCATCCTGCGTTATTGCGCTTATCCCATGGCCCCTTACCAACGAAAAAAATAGATAGGGAGGTGGTGTTCATATTTTTTACATTTTTTATATATTTTTTTCATCTTTGAGAAAAGCAGCAAACAAAAGGTGAAACTAAAGTCTTGATAACCACTTTCTAGTTCAAGAAGCAGCTGCTACAGTTTGTTTACTAAATTGTGGTTATGGTTAAATGCAGTTTATATCCGATATAATTATATTTATATATGAGCATTGATTTAGAACAGTGATTAAACTGTTGACCAGGACTATGATTTAGGTGTCCCGATATCTGATATTAACAGACAAGTGTTTTCCATTTTCCAAGCATCCTTGATAATTAATGCATAGGGAATTTTTAAAGGCGTTTGTCATGAAATGTAAACTGTATGATAATCTTATTTAAAATACCGGTGTGTTTCCGAGGCAGACACTTTCACTCCGCGGAATGCATAGTGAGGCCATCGCCATTAATCATTCCACAGGTGCCTGGTGCATTGTCAGAACCTGTGCACCGCCCCAAACCCACACACACACACTCGTCACCCCAACCTGGAAGGAAAAGGCGGGAGGGGAGGTTTGGGGGTGAGGGTTGGGGGGGGGGGGTTGTAGGTTGAAACACGTCCCTAAAAAACAATTTCCCTTCCCTTTCTCTTCCATTCTGAATTTGTCAAGAGGAGGACAGAGAAAGGGGGTGCAAAGGAATTGGATTCCATTTTCTGGTCATCTTCAGGGTGTCTCTCCCCCCTCCTCCTTCGATGACTCTTTTTTCTTTTGCTTTGTCTAGTCCACAGTCCTCACAGCTTTCCCTGTGTCATTTATCACGTTGCCATCTCAACAGTGGCCTGCCCCCCCCCCCTCCTCAGTGGAAACCATTAGAGCATCTCTGCATCGCGGCGGCCAGATTGCATTCTAGTCCCCGCGCTCGCGACATTCATCATCTTTTGTCCTAACTTTTTATCTGCCCCTGCCCCGCATGAAGCCCTATCTGCAACGCCCGCCGTAATGAAACACCAGGAGGTGACACTCAAGTAAATAACCTAATTAAAGCAAGCAAACAGGGACAAAAAGGAAAAAAACACACACACAAACGGCCAGTGTTGGAATGCCAGAGAAGGAACACTCACAGATGGCAGTGAGGAAGTTGAAGCAGTGATGTGGCACCATGCCCACTCTGGCTCCTCATCTCAGTATTTATAGTACACTTACTGTAGTGGCAGCTCTGTTTTGTCCAGAGATGAGACTCTAGTACCTTGTAAAGGGCCACACTTTTTTTCCTGAAGGCCTCACAAGAGCCTCAGAATGCTGCTACTAGCGCTTAACAATAAACACATACTGTATAATACACAGGTCGTCGCCAGGCATCCAGGCATTGTCACCAAGCCAGCTATGTTACACTTAAACTTACTTACAGAGCATCATTTGCACAGACGTACAGTATGTATATGACATGAGGAGAGGAGGCTGGGGAAATTAGTTCCCCGTGAGACAAAGCAAAGTGTTTGTTTGACAAGGGCTAAAGCAATTGAGTAATGGGCCCTAAAACAAAATCTATCCGTCTGTCTTACACTCTCACATTCCTCCTCTCTTGTTCTTAGGTAAAAGTCGAGCCCAGTCCTGATCGCTCTCATTAGGGACAAAATGAAGAATGCCAAGCATCATAATTATCGGCACACCGCTCCAAACAGTATCGAGTCGATATGGCGAAATGTCAGGAGGGCATTAGCGGCCGATTATTAATCCATATCAAGCTGGGGAGGACAATTTAATTATCACCTGATCAATACTTCCAGATCTTGTACAGATGTAGTGCAGTGACCGGGCGGATAGTTTAGCCTTGTGAAAAGTCCCGTGGAGAGAAATTCATCTGGTCACAGTGGCAAGGCTGCTGCAGAACACCGGAAAATACCTCTGGCCGAGCGTGGCCGAATGTGCACTGCATCAGTTATTTCACTGATACACAGCCACTATATCTGAGGCAGTCGCTGAAGAAAAACAGAAAAGGCTAAGACTGAAGATGTTGCTCTGTGTTATTATTGTTGGTTTTGCTCGAGCAAGCTGAGTCGTGGATATCCTACAGTGTGAGTGGGATTATCTCGGCTCAGTGTTTTGTTTTTTGTTGGCTGGGTATTTTGCCTTGAATGCCAGTCCAATTTTTGCTGTTCTTCTCCTCCCCATTTTTGTCAATTCCTGTCACTGCTCACCGCTACAGGTGGAGGGGAGGGTGTGGGCGAGCACATGTCTCCTACGATACACGTAAAGTTGCCAGCCGCTTCTTTTCACCTGACAGTGGGGAAGTTCACTAGGAGGGCGTAACGCATGTGGAGGAACACACTATCCGACATTCTTTTCCTTGATAAACAGGCGCCCTGACCAACTTTTAGGAGTAGCTATACTTGAGCTTACTTTGTGTTCGTTGGAACGCCTGGCCAATGTTAAGTGATACAGTACATCCACCAGAGGGACGTTCAGAGACTAAAGTTTTTTGACAGCAAACACAGCAATTGCAGAGGACATAGTGATACTACTTAAGAAACAGAAAAGCTGTTCTGTAATAACATTGTGTCCCTGTGCCCAGACAAAGTGACAAAGTTATCACCAATTCCCACAACTGCTCCAAGTTCAATCATTAAAAAATATAAATTTTATTTTGTCTCGCAGCTAGATGTAGTTGATGTCTGTAATATCAAACGTCAAGTATAAATGGGCCTCATTGTGTATTAGGGTTACGAATCATAACAAGAGGGACATCCAAAACACAGTAATTTGCTATCCCTTTTACTAAGGATTTAATATAGTATCATCGCCAGAGATACTGACTCTTTTCTTTAAGCAGCCATTCAGCGCTCAGCGTGGCATGAATCACTACTCAGATCACTCTTGGAGACAGCATATCTCAGGTGACGCCAGTCTCGCCTTTGTGCAAAATGACTAAACAAAATGAATGCTATGTAACAGTCCCTCACGCATTTCAAAGACATCACACAATGGGCGAGATGAAACAAAAGTGTCTGGCTTCCACCAGACAGGCTTCATCAGGAGATAAGACACTGCAAAGTACTGAGTGTTAATTACACTCTCCGACTTAAATTAGCACTTACAATTTTGCAGCATATCCTCTGGCAGCTCTAGGTTGTCTTTTTTAATGTTCGGTATTGTTGTGACTCTTGTATCCCAGTTTCACAGGGGATACAAGTTTCACAGCTGATTGATGACTACCAAGTTCCATCGGCCTATATTATTTTCCCTCCGTACAATCTCATTATCTTTCACCAAGCTGCTTTTAAAGCAATACTACATTGCCCCTTTATTCGTCTAAATATATCTTTCTCACGTGGTAATTAATTCTGAATGCTGTTCAGAATAATAAATACCTAATAACTGTAACTTTGATAATATGGAGGATAATGGAAGGTGCCAAAGCACTACTG
Organism: Gymnoscopelus braueri; assembly: GCF_963280865.1. Taxonomy (NCBI): domain Eukaryota; kingdom Metazoa; phylum Chordata; class Actinopteri; order Myctophiformes; family Myctophidae; genus Gymnoscopelus; species Gymnoscopelus braueri. Next base: position 32,691,159 of record NC_137620.1, on the reverse strand, counting down.
ACTGATGAGTGCTTACCCCAAACCCTTCGTGTTCAACACTGAACACACTGACAAATCAAAAACACAGTTTTTTACCCCTTGATTGTTGTTTGATTGCTAATCACCTTCCCTTTACAGACGGTTGCATTGTTGATGAGGTTTTACACACACACACGCACACACGTACAGTACACACGCACACACACAATCAAGACCCCTTATTTACACCTTCACATTTACAACAATACAATGTACAATGCTGTGTGTCTTCCTAACAGTAGCTTAGATGATTTCACATTCCTTTTTGACAGACATTAGACATGGATCAATTTAACGATTAATGCTTTCCAGATAAAGTTTACTTTTGTCATAATGTACATGACAAGAGACTTGGAATGAGATCAAAATGTGACATTCAATCTGAAATGCAATAGCTTTAATCTGTTTACCCTACTGTAGCTTTCATCACTAAACTCCTGGGGACTGAAAATACTTTTTTTAGATCACTTTTTGAGATGTTAGGAAACTAATAATATCTGCAGGATTAAAGTTGTAGGCATCAGGATTGCTTTGGGGAAATTATCTTTGAGCTTTGTAAAAATGTATTGTGACATCTCTGTAGTACACGCACTACTATTTGCTACTACCCTTTGCTAGAGGTCTAAATATGTGTTCAACATAATCAATCAACATCAATTGAAACAGGAATATTTCATGATGCATTCAAAACAGATGTAGAACTGAAATGTGTGTGTTTAAACACCATTTCACCTATGCAGACCTGGAAAATGGAAAATCTTCCCCTTCTGAGCAAGATACGCGAGTAGTTTTCAATTAACTCAAGACGTTCCTTAAAGAACATATTAACTTAGATTAGTTTAAGACAGGTTTAAGGTCCAATCACAGCACAGAGACTGCTCTATAGTCAAAATGATAAATGTCCTCCGGCTCATAGATAGACTATTAGTCGAGTGAAAAACTCATTACAAACGTTGTGATGAGTCTGTCTGTCTGTCTGTCTGTCTGTCTGTCTGTCTGTCTGTCTGTCTGTCTCTCTCCACATATTTATCCACCAGAGGGTGCTGAAACCACCAAACAAGCCAGATGGCTCAAATATGCACACCTCTAGGTGACTTGTTTTAACAGATTTGAATCAATCACTCGCAAAACTAGATTGGCCCCTCCGAATGTATACTCAGCTGGTTCAGCATGGGGTTAGTTTCTTTTTTTGAAAGCCTCACTAATGATCTCTCTCCAACACATCTTTAGGTGTTACACAAGGACATATGCCTTAGTCCACTTAATTATTTTCTCATTGCTGAGAGTTATGATTAACAGGTACAATCAAGAAATACAAGCAGGAGGAAAATCATAATATAATAAAATTAAAACTCAAATGAATTACTCACATAACTCAAAGATCTGCTTACCAGGTTTACCCAGAACCTGAATGTTACAGGTTCAAACCTCTGCAACAGCTGATGTCTCCATCCTCACGCGTGTCCTTAAGCAAAACCCTACCATCGACACTACATTACAACATTAGTTTAATAGCTTAAAATGCCCACTCTCCCTCAAGTGGCTTTGCGACTACAGTCGCCGTTATCCCTCCCTGGGCTGGGAATAATGTTACCTTTTCATTAACATACTTACATTACTCAGCCAGACAGCACCCAGAGGCCATTCATATCATGTGGCTGAGTGGTTTATCACGGGGCAAAGGTCATAGGATGCTTCAGATCTGTTTATGGGTAGTTCTAGTTCGCATACTATATTGGAAGGCAGGAACGGAGAATGCGGGCTGTGAAGCCAATGTTTAGTTCCATCGACACTGCCATATTTGCATGTATGCTCCTGTGCCTTTGTACGTACATATGTGCAGTATCTGTGGAGCCATCGACATGTACAATATACTGTGCGTACAATAGATATACGCATCTATAGTATCGCTGCTCCTCCATATGTGCATGTGCAGTACTGCACACTCTGCCTAAAGTGCAAATCGGACGTGTGGGTGCAATAGAACGGGTGCAATTACATATGTATGTGTGGGTGTGGACACAACCGCACAGTGCACAATTACGTCTGTGTGTCTGTGTCGGGCAAGAGTGTTGCTTGAGCTCATGCTCTCAGATAAACCTGTGTATCACTGCTATGGTTATCCACTTAAACCCTATGTATGTCAAATAGCTAAAATAGGCAATAAGCTCGATGCATTGTCAGCTTGCAGATCTGCCATTTTTGCCAACTGTTCGCCTATTGTCACCTTAAAGTTCATCTATTCTTTAAAGAATCTTCGCCTACTGTATACTACTGTACATGCCCAGAATAGGGACGCTAGGTTGTGGTTAAGGTCATTTCACATTATGAGTGGTTCAACCCATATGTTTGCTATCAGCAATTAGAATTGTGAGAGTTGTGAGATGTAAGGGCCAAATGTAAGTTGGATTCTACACCGCTAATGAGAGTCTAGGTGTCTCTCCAGGCAGCTGTTTATTACCACAACTCCTTAGAACCGAAGCATAACTCATGGCTGGGTGTGCGAAATGCTGTTGTGGCCATGTATGAAACCGAGAGCCCCTGCATGGTTCCTTTGCTAACCCATCGACTGGGTAATCACTAATGTCTGCTGGGCGTTGCCTTTCCGCTCCCCCTGGAATCAGTGTAATTCGGCCAAAGGAACACAAATAAGGCCGTCGGCGCGGGACTTAATGGCAAAACTGCAGCCTATCCTTTCTTTTGTGTGGACATCGCTGCCCGAATAGTCGTGAGGGGGAAATGCACAGCCAATTAAAGCGCACCGAGTAATGAGAGGCAACGGATCATGCGGTGTGAAATTACTGTCCCTCTCTCTTTCTCTCTCTCTTTCTCTCGTGGGCGGTGGCGAGGAGGAGGGCGAGGCAGCGAAAGGGAGAGACAGACCTCTGATTATGTGTTATTTCTCGTCACTCTCTCTGAGGGATGCGAGGAGAGTGGGAAAATCTTCCAAATCTAATTTGGAAGGTGTACTTAAGGAAATCTATGTAGGCATAAATCCTGACATTATCGGTTCCGCTCGACAGATGCCCTCCCATATGCATACTCTGGTATTAACAATCCGCTGAAGGCAGAGCGATTCGGTGGGGACGCGGATACGAGAAGTTGAGAGATGAGCGGATGAACGGAAAACTCGCCCACCCCATCTTTTAATTCAGAGCCAACGAGCGCTGTAAGACACCCAGCACGCGGAACAAAGAATAAATGTCTATGGTGTCAACATGGACCATCTCGCCAGAATCTTCTGTCACCCTCTACCTCGGCTGTACATTAATTAGCCACACTTAACACACAACATCCTTAATCATGGCTGGAGTGATGGAAGAGATCTGGGTAATTAATTAGGTGATGAGGGAATGATGAATGACACACAAGACAGTCCCATGGGAGAGGAGAGTAGTAATGCTGAGGGGAAACGGGGCCTTCCGACGCAGGCTATGATGGATGCTGTATAAACACCTCATCAGCGGCCCAGGGCCCGACTGTAATCGCGCGCGCGCACGTGTGTGTGTGTGTGTGTGTGTGTGTGTGTGTGTGTGTGTGTGAGAGATCGGGTATGCATATTTCAGATTCCACTGTGGCAGCTAGATGGGCACTTAGTGCACTGCACCATTAGTGTCGAGGACTTGGCTCAATTTCAAATCGAAAAAAACTAAGAAAAAAACCTGTAGGTCTGACCACTGCATGAAGGTATTTGCACCCCTCAATGGTGGCGCTCACTCTCGTTTGCCATAAACCACACTGAAAACATGGGTAAATCTCAGCTCCCCAAATGGCACACGTCTCGCTTGTTGTTGTAGCTGAGTGAGTGAGTGAGTGAGTGAGTAGGTCAAAATTATAATAATCCTATGTAGAAAGTATAAAATATACTCCATTCACTATGGTAGACCGTGTTCAAAATGCTGGTGGATCAGCCAAACAAACACTGGAAAGGAACCCTTTACCATACTTGATCAACGTGTTATAGTGATCATTCTATGGTGATAAAAGCTACTGTACCCCCAGACTGATTTGCAACAGAAAAATCACATCATTAAACTAAATTGTGATGGAAGGTACCAACATAATATACTGTAAACAAAAGTTGTGTCCTAACTTAAAGCGCTGTTTCAGATATGTGCAGTAACAGTGAATGGAATTTATTACTTTAGGTTCCTCGATCACAGAAGCAACATAAAATGATGAAATATAACTAGAAAAAGTGCTCCTCAGAGCACAGGTCTCCGCCAGGTCAGGTAGGTTATTGTGGCCTCCTGGTGGCGCTATAACAGGCAACAACAATGTGAAAAGGGTAGCGTTTCTTCCTCAGCCTAGTGGGAATGTGCGTACAAAATTTCACGGAATTCAAGTCCCTGTACTGATCCGTCGGATTTGATTCATGCATGTGCGTCGTGTCACAAATTGGGGGATCCGGGAAACTGGAAATCTATCTGCCAGAAAATGGGTGATTGTGCTCCCTCTTAGTTCTAATATATCTCTATGGTATTGAACAAGTTGTTGAGTGTGCGAGTGTCAAACAATTAAACAGAAGTGGGGAAGGATGAGAAAGGCAGCGGGCTGGGTGAGGCAGCGCTAGGTGAAAAAGCCAGCTCTTCACAGACGCACTCAGTCCATCACTCCAAGGTACGGGAATCAATTGTGACAACGGGAGTTCAGGGCATAAAGATTCCCAATCCCCATCAAGTGCTAGAGAACTGCCGTGAGGTAAGAAGGTGGAGATGTAAGCTTTCTGTCTGGGCCCCGAGAGACTGCCCTGAGGCACTCCGCGGAGATGAATGGTTTAGACCATTAACCCTGCTGCAGTGCTCAACAGCCCCCCACAGGCACGCAAATGTGCCCGTGTTGAGATCAGTGTAATGCAGCGCGCTCTGGGGACCTCAGTGGTGAGACCAAAGCAAGGCCTCAGGCCAGGTGTTGCCTGGTCACACACACTCACATACATACACACACACACACACACATACACACACAAACATGCACACATGGCAATCCTGGAGGCAGAGTGTTTCAAATACATTACGATTGTCATTTTATATAACATCACACACACATAATGAATGTACTGTATAGGCTATATGAATTTCTGTCACTCAGATGAAGCCACACGTCGCGGCGATATGCAGGTGGCTTTGACATTTAAGAAGATAAATCACAGTAAGACATTTATAGCCACATGTCATGTTGCTCTCCCATACATCTCACTCTCTCAAATCGCCACTTTTTTTCTCACTCCCATACTTCACACTGGGTGTTTACTGGGTATAGATGCAACAGTAATTTAAATTTGATTTAATTGATACAAACAATTATAATAATTAAAATTGATTTGAATAATGATTTTTTTTTTTTTTCAAAAATACTGAAAACATCAGATCTACATGCTAACAACACGTCGCAATGCAACACGTTGTCAGCCTGTAGACCGATTATTTTTGGTATTCAGTAGGGCTTAAGTGGTTAATGAGACTAACCGATTTAGTCAATTATAAAAATACCATCAATTATCATTCTGAAAAGCAATCGATAGAACAATCGCTCAGAGAATTGACAATGTAGCCCTAACAATTCAATTCAATTCAATTTCAATTCAAAGGGCTTTATTGGCATGAGAAAACATACGTTTACATTGCCAAATTGAATAACAATCCAGAGAGACTTGCTCCTAATTTCCTGGATAATATAGTGATACCTGAATGCAAATCCAACAGATAGAACACCTAATAACCGCACATCGTTAACAAGCAATAGGGTACACACATATTGCCTTTGCTAGAATACAGTACTAAGCTTTTAATTGATCAGGTGTAATCCCACTTCAAACAAGCATTCATTCTCACACAACGAACTGTGGTTTAGAAACTGCTTGCTTAGTCAATCAAGGCAAAATAACAAAATCAATACATTGTTGCAATGTTGCACTAATGAAAATTATGCCAATCGGCTATCTAATTTATTGAGACTGCTAAGATGATGCTGCGCTGACCATAATGAACCAGGGTCTCTATCACGGTGTGGCTAACTGGACTGAAACCATTTCAAACCGGCAAGAGTCGATTTTCACACTGGAGCCATTTCCTCTGAGGGCTGAGGAGGTAAATGATATTAAACATGACGCTCACCATCTTTTGGCACCTAGTCCACATTTCAAAGTAAATTGCCGTAAAAGCCTGAGATTGCTGTATGTGCGGCTGATGAATACTATGAGTGCAGCTCCTTAGCGTTCAGTCTGCATACTGCAGTGAGACATAATCTACGCAGCGGGGGTTCATCCATTTAAGACCTGTCTGGTCCAATACTCCTAGCGCTGTGGCCGCAGCGTCAATCTATTAATTGCGCTGACACTGTGGTGAGGTCATGCAACACCTGCATTGTTCTACGGCATTGGGTAACGTCCAACCACATATTATTAGTGTGATATTCTGTAAGTAAACAGTGAGGACTCACACAGTGCTTTACATTAAATATGAATAAAAAACACAGCATGAAGCGTACTGTATACAACTATACAAAACGTTATGAAATATTTTTTAATTTATCACATCAGCAATTCCCAGGCCCAACACATTTCCCAATACAGAGGCAAATGCTAGATTGGCGTGCCTATAGTCACAAAAAGTTTGAAAACCACTGTTCTACGGTACACTGGCATCATGCACCATGTGAAGTGGGTGAGCTACTTTAACGTTATGCCAAAGAGAGAGATCGGAATCACAGCAGGCATAAACCAGACAGATGCAAAACAGCTGGCACTGCACACAACTCACCGGCTGATCTCCTCATCAAAGGCATGCTACAGGATGGGTTTGTGTGCGTGTGTGCGTGTGTGTGCGTGCGCGTGTGTGCATGGTTGTATGCGCAAGGGCGCGTGTGTGTCTGTGTAGTGTACTGCAAGGCGGGTTATGGTGAGCCACTTTAACATGGTTTCGCCTACCCAACAAACTGTGGTGGTGTTAGGCGACGCACATTTACTGAATAAATCAAATAATAAATACATAAATAAAGGAATGTTAACTTGTCACTCGAGTGCTCTTGCAGTACTTATCTTGTCAATATTTTCTGTCTCTTAACATTGAATGGCACCCTGCAGTTACGTCTTCCCTCCATCTTCCAAGTCAACGTGTCTCGGAGACACACTAAGTGCACTTACACTTGACATTAGAGACTTGGACCTTTAATCACCTGCAACAGGCCATACGTACAAAGCCGAGAGCGTCCGTGTTGCATTCTGAGTGCGCCAGGGGCAGAGGTGCTGTGAAAATTGCCTGGCTTTTGTGTGCCAGTGGCTCCCTGAGTGCGAGGTGACTGCAATCCATAGATCAGACTAATGGCCATAAAAACATACACTTGGGGCACAGATGCTGGAGGAATGGGCATTCATGGAGTTAATGATAGCCCCCCGTGCACAAGCCCTTAAACATAATGGCACAGCATGTTGGCGAGTAGGTGTTGGTGCTAGCTGACTTCAGCCAAAGGAAACGATAATGATTGCTGAACCATCTTGAACCTCCAATGCGGCAAACAGCATCTTTGCGTCGCCATGCCGACTGTTTTAAGTGAAGACGCAATGTAATTAAGCACACTGTAAAATCCTGAATGTCAATTTAGTACTCTCAGAGTTAACGCTCATGCTGTCTTTATACTTCATCGTATGTCAGTGTTGCGCATACATCGCGATCAGTTTTCTAAATGTTCACCAGTAATGATGTGCCCAAAATAGGGACACCGGATTGAAAGTGGCTAAATTAACACTCTTACAATGTACTGGCACTCCAAGACAAAGGCAACCTCCCTATCTTAAGTGCGAACATTATGCTAACACTAGTGTTGTAGAGCATTACATGCTGCTTTTAGGACAACTTTTCTACTGAGCGAGTGGAGCCAACAATGAGATTTCCACTTGAGCAGTGTCCGGCACAATGATAAACGAGGGGGAGAGCAGAGGAATTACAATGATTTAAAGCTAGCTCAAAACCGATACCAGGTCCCTTCTTCTCAGGCTTTAACGCCATTCTGTGTGGAAACGCGAACATGCAAGCTGTGTGTGTGTGTGTGTGTGTGTGTGTGTGTGTGTGTGTGTGTGTGTGTGTGTGTGTGTGTGTGTGTGTGTGTGTGTGTGTGTGTGTGTGTGTGTGTGTGTGTGCGTGTGTGTGTGTACGTGAACAACTGTAGTGTGCTTATAATTG